>NC_086194.1:72228282-72528282 GCF_035770615.1 Melospiza melodia melodia | reverse complement strand
TTTGAATTACTGCACCAGCTCTTTTGCCCATCAAGAGAGGCATTTAGCATTTCAGTCTTTTCCAAGGTGTTCATGATCTGCTATGCTGATCTCTGTGTGTGCCTAGGTGTGTGTGGAGGGGGGGGCATATGAAGGGGAGTGTGTATGTTTGCTTTACAATTGTTGTGGCAGATTCATGCCTCAGCTCCACATTTTGTTTTAAAAAGGTCACACCGAGTGGATATGAAGTTTACTATCAACAAGAGATCGATTCCCAAATCATCCATTTGACTCTCCCTTATAAATCATGTGCTTTGTTGCATATTTTATCAAATATACTTTCAAGCCAGATGGAGGAAGGAGGATGTGGGAATCCCTCCACCATCTTGCAACTTTTATGTAAGTAGGTTTTCAAGAAAATCATCATTTCTCTTTTAAATATGTCTGGAACAGGCATGATGGTAGTGTCAACCTGTTGGAGTTTTTGTTGCTGGAAGAAGTTGTACAAAAGGATTGGTTTTTACATTGACCAGTTACTGAATCAAGCGCAGGAATACATTGGAAATTTAGCTGGGGGTTCCTTTTCCCAGCAGACTACTTCTAGAACGAGCTTGTACACTGAAGCTGACTCTTTTGCTCTCTTTTTGTTTCTTTCCTATTTTCTTGGCTTCTTTGCCACTATCTAGACAATTTTGGAACTTTGTTCCCAACTAAAATGGTTTCAATAGTCTGATTGTGATCATACATTTTTACAAGGAATTTTTAAAATCTTTCCTCGAGTCCAGAAAGTCAAGGACTTAGATCTTTTTCTTCCCTTATCAATATTGCCATGAAATTGATAAATAAAGACCAACTCTTTATTTTTGTTTTTAACCCACGTAGATAATTCCCATCCATTAATCCATTTTGTGGACCAATAGCTGCCATTCTGATGGAAGCTGTCACTTCTTAACAATAGGCATTCTGTGACTATGTTGACAGCACTTTGGGTGAAGATCCTAACTGGTCTTAGATATACATAGGGAGAAATTTGCTCAGCCAGTGTCAGTCTTAAGCATGCGTATCAGAAGATCTTTCTAGAGCTGGGAATTTTCCCATGAAAGGGATTCAGTTAGGGAAGAGACACTTGTGCCAGAGTTTTACATTCTTCTTGAACACTGCTTAAGGAACTTAGATGCCATGTCCATTTGGATCTCTGTCTGCACAGAACTTTGTCATGCCAGTGCTTTGAAATGCATCTTGAAGAGAATTCACTAGCACAGAATGAAAGAGAGTGGAAGGGGTTGGTGGGGCTAACCAGGCCCAACCCCCCTGCCTAAACCAGGATACCTAGAGCCTCTTGCCCAGGATTCTATCTGGGTGTACTTTTAATGTCTTCAAAGATCCAGGCTCCACAATCTTTCTGGGCAGTCTGTGCCGTGGTTCAGTCACCCTGACAGTAAAGAAACATTTACTGATGTTCAAAGGCAATCTCCTGTATTTCAGTGTGTGCCCACTGCCTCTTGTCTTTTCCCTCAGCATCACTGAAAAGACACTGATTCCCTCCCCTTTGCACTATTGCTTCCATATGTATGTGTGATGCCATGTAGAGGTATGTCAAAAACCTCCCTGAAGCCCAGGCAGAAAATATTCCCTTCATCTACCAGTCAAGTTGATTCATCAGAGGAGTTTAAAGTGATGTTCAGCATGAAATTCCCCTGAAAAATCATGCTAACTACATTATTTGGTCATCTGTCATGTGCCTGGCAAGGATTTCCAGGAAGAGCTGCTTCATCAACTTCCTGGGGATAAAAAAGAGGCTGGCTGGTTTGTACTATGGCGAGTCCTCTTAATTGCCTTTTTTGAAGATGGGTGTCATTTGCTAACATCCACTCTTTAGCCTCTCTTGTCGTCTACATCTTAGCAAAACGCTTTTCCACTATGTCTGGCTAGGAAAAACTGTGCCAGCACAGAAAACATCTCCCATCGTGTTCTAGAAGTTGCACGGATGTCTGCCAAGTGTTTGGCAGGAAGAAAAGAAAAGTTGTCCAAAACAGCTTCCAATCGAATGTTCCTGTGATTGGAAAAGTCAGGAGAGTGCAAAGTACTGTTTTCTATCAGTTGGCAAGGTGCGCACACAATCCCAGTGTTGTACAGCTTGCTTCTTCACCTTCCCGAAGCTGCCGCTCTCGCCTGCTGCCGGAGCCCAAGAAGCGGCTTCTTCGCGCAAAGACGATTGTGCCGCTCACAGTGCTCTCCTTAGCGCGGCTTCTGCCGAAAGACGCCCGGCAGCGGCTCTTACCTCCGGAGAGCATCCTACCTTCGTCTTTAGCTCCTCTTCTCATCTACACCTCGGCAAAAAGCTTTTCCACTATGTCTGGCTAGGAAAAACTGTGCCAGCACAGAAAACATCTCCCATCGTGTTCTAGACGTTGCACGGATGTCTGCCAAGTGTTTGGCAGGAAGAAAAGAAAAGTTGTCCAAAACAGCTTCCAATCGAATGTTCCTGTGATTGGAAAAGTCAGGAGAGTGCAAAGGTACTGTTTTCTATCAGTTGGCAAGGTGCGCACACAATCCCAGTGTTGTACAGCTTGCTTCTTCACCTTCCCGAAGCTGCCGCTCTCGCCGGCTGCCGGAGCCCAAGAAGCGGCTTCTTCGCGCAAAGACGATTGTGCCGCTCACAGTGCTCTCCTTAGCGCGGCTTCTGCCGAAAGACGCCCGGCAGCGGCTCTTACCTCCGGAGAGCATCCTACCTTCGTCTTTAGCTCCTCTTCTCATCTACACCTCGGCAAAAAGCTTTTCCACTATGTCTGGCTAGGAAAAACTGTGCCAGCACAGAAAACATCTCCCATCGTGTTCTAGATGTAGCACGGATGTCTGCCAAGTGTTTGGCAGGAAGAAAAGAAAAGTTGTCCAAAACAGCTTCCAATCGAATGTTCCTGTGATTGGAAAAGTCAGGAGAGTGCAAAGGTACTGTTTTCTATCAGTTGGCAAGGTGCGCACACAATCCCAGTGTTGTACAGCTTGCTTCTTCACCTTCCCGAAGCTGCCGCTCTCGCCGGCTGCCGGAGCCCAAGAAGCGGCTTCTTCGCGCAAAGACGATTGTGCCGCTCACAGGGCTCTCCTTAGCGCGGCTTCTGCCGAAAGACGCCCGGCAGCGGCTCTTACCTCCGGAGAGCATCCTACCTTCGTCTTTAGCTCCTCTTCTCATCTACACCTCGGCAAAAAGCTTTTCCACTATGTCTGGCTAGGAAAAACTGTGCCAGCACAGAAAACATCTCCCATCGTGTTCTAGACGTTGCACGGATGTCTGCCAAGTGTTTGGCAGGAAGAAAAGAAAAGTTGTCCAAAACAGCTTCCAATCGAATGTTCCTGTGATTGGAAAAGTCAGGAGAGTGCAAAGGTACTGTTTTCTATCAGTTGGCAAGGTGCGCACACAATCCCAGTGTTGTACAGCTTGCTTCTTCACCTTCCCGAAGCTGCCGCTCTCGCCGGCTGCCGGAGCCCAAGAAGCGGCTTCTTCGCGCAAAGACGATTGTGCCTCTCACAGTGCTCTCCTTAGCGCGGCTTCTGCCGAAAGACGCCCGGCAGCGGCTCTTACCTCCGGAGAGCATCCTACCTTCGTCTTTAGCTCCTCTTCTCATCTACACCTCGGCAAAAAGCTTTTCCACTATGTCTGGCTAGGAAAAACTGTGCCAGTACAGAAAACATCTCCCATCGTGTTCTAGATGTAGCACGGATGTCTGCCAAGTGTTTGGCAGGAAGAAAAGAAAAGTTGTCCAAAACAGCTTCCAATCGAATGTTCCTGTGATTGGAAAAGTCAGGAGAGTGCAAAGGTACTGTTTTCTATCAGTTGGCAAGGTGCGCACACAATCCCAGTGTTGTACAGCTTGCTTCTTCACCTTCCCGAAGCTGCCGCTCTCGCCGGCTGCCGGAGCCCAAGAAGCGGCTTCTTCGCGCAAAGACGATTGTGCCGCTCACAGTGCTCTCCTTAGCGCGGCTTCTGCCGAAAGACGCCCGGCAGCGGCTCTTACCTCCGGAGAGCATCCTACCTTCGTCTTTAGCTCCTCTTCTCATCTACACCTCGGCAAAAAGCTTTTCCACTATGTCTGGCTAGGAAAAACTGTGCCAGCACAGAAAACATCTCCCATCGTGTTCTAGAAGTTGCACGGATGTCTGCCAAGTGTTTGGCAGGAAGAAAAGAAAAGTTGTCCAAAACAGCTTCCAATCGAATGTTCCTGTGATTGGAAAAGTCAGGAGAGTGCAAAGGTACTGTTTTCTATCAGTTGGCAAGGTGCGCACACAATCCCAGTGTTGTACAGCTTGCTTCTTCACCTTCCCGAAGCTGCCGCTCTCGCCGGGTGCCGGAGCCGAAGAAGCGGCTTCTTCGCGCAAAGACGATTGTGCCGCTCACAGGGCTCTCCTTAGCGCGGCTTCTGCCGAAAGACACCCGGCAGCGGCTCTTACCTCCGGAGAGCATCCTACCTTCGTCTTTCGCGTCTTTTGTAGTCTACATCTTAGCAAAACGCTTTTCCACTATGTCTGGCTAGGAAAAACTGTGCCAGCACAGAAAACATCTCCCATCGTGTTCTAGAAGTTGCACGGATGTCTGCCAAGTGTTTGGCAGGAAGAAAAGAAAAGTTGTCCAAAACAGCTTCCAATCGAATGTTCCTGTGATTGGAAAAGTCAGGAGAGTGCAAAGGTACTGTTTTCTATCAGTTGGCAAGGTGCGCACACAATCCCAGTGTTGTACAGCTTGCTTCTTCACCTTCCCGAAGCTGCCGCTCTCGCCGGCTGCCGGAGCCCAAGAAGCGGCTTCTTCGCGCAAAGACGATTGTGCCGCTCACAGGGCTCTCCTTAGCGCGGCTTCTGCCGAAAGACGCCCGGCAGCGGCTCTTACCTCCGGAGAGCATCCTACCTTCGTCTTTCGCGTCTTTTGTAGTCTACACCTTAGCAAAACGCTTTTCCACTATGTCTGGCTAGGAAAAACCGTGCCAGCACAGAAAACATCTCCCATCGTGTTCTAGAAGTTGCACGGATGTCTGCCAAGTGTTTGGCAGGAAGAAAAGAAAAGTTGTCCAAAACAGCTTCCAATCGAATGTTCCTGTGATTGGAAAAGTCAGGAGAGTGCAAAGGTACTGTTTTCTATCAGTTGGCAAGGTGCGCACACAATCCCAGTGTTGTACAGCTTGCTTCTTCACCTTTCCGAAGCTGCCGCTCTCGCCGGCTGCCGGAGCCCAAGAAGCGGCTTCTTCGCGCAAAGACGGTTGTGCCGCTCACAGGGCTCTCCTTAGCGCGGCTTCTGCCGAAAGACACCCGGCAGCGGCTCTTACCTCCGGAGAGCATCCTACCATCGTCTTTCGCGTCTTTTGTAGTCTACATCTTAGCAAAACGCTTTTCCACTATGTCTGGCTAGGAAAAACTGTGCCAGCACAGAAAACATCTCCCATCGTGTTCTAGAAGTTGCACGGATGTCTGCCAAGTGTTTGGCAGGAAGAAAAGAAAAGTTGTCCAAAACGCTTCCAAACAAATGTTCCTGTGATTGGAAAAGTCAGGAGAGTGCAAAGGTACTGTTTTCTATCAGTTGGCAAGGTGCGCACACAATCCCAGTGTTGTACAGCTTGCTTCTTCACCTTCCCGAAGCTGCCGCTCTCGCCGGCTGCCGGAGCCCAAGAAGCGGCTTCTTCGCGCAAAGACGATTGTGCCGCTCACAGTGCTCTCCTTAGCGCGGCTTCTGCCGAAAGACGCCCGGCAGCGGCTCTTACCTCCTGAGAGTGGCAGCTTCGGGAAGGTGAAGAAGCAAGCTGTACAACACTGGGATTGTGTGCGCACCTTGCCAACTGATAGAAAACAGTACCTTTGCACTCCTGACTTTTCCAATCACATGAACATTCGATTGGAAGCTGTTTTGGACAACTTTTCTTTTCTTCCTCCCAAACACTTGGCAGACATCCGTGCAACTTCTAGAAAACGATGGGAGATGTTTTCTGTGCTGGCACAGTTTTTCCTAGCCAGACATAGTGGAAAAGCGTTTTGCTAAGATGTAGACTACAAAAGACGCGAAATACGAAGGTAGGATGCTCTCCGGAGGTAAGAGCCGCTGCCGGGCGTCTTTCGGCAGAAGCCGCGCTAAGGAGAGCCCTGTGAGCGGCACAATCGTCTTTGCGCGAAGAAGCCGCTTCTTGGGCTCCGGCAGCCGGCGAGAGCGGCAGCTTCGGGAAGGTGAAGAAGCAAGCTGTACAACACTGGGATTGTGTGCGCACCTTGCCAACTGATAGAAAACAGTACCTTTGCACTCTCCTGACTTTTCCAATCACAGGAACATTCGATTGGAAGCTGTTTTGGACAACTTTTCTTTTCTTCCTGCCAAACACTTGGCAGACATCCGTGCAACTTCTAGAACACGATGGGAGATGTTTTCTGTGCTGGCACAGTTTTTCCTAGCCAGACATAGTGGAAAAGCTTTTTGCCGAGGTGTAGATGAGAAGAGGAGCTAAAGACGAAGGTAGGATGCTCTCCGGAGGTAAGAGCCGCTGCCGGGCGTCTTTCGGCAGAAGCCGCGCTAAGGAGAGCCCTGTGAGCGGCACAATCGTCTTTGCGCGAAGAAGCCGCTTCTTGGGCTCCGGCAGCCGGCGAGAGCGGCAGCTTCGGGAAGGTGAAGAAGCAAGCTGTACAACACTGGGATTGTGTGCGCACCTTGCCAACTGATAGAAAACAGTACCTTTGCACTCTCCTGACTTTTCCAATCACAGGAACATTCGATTGGAAGCTGTTTTGGACAACTTTTCTTTTCTTCCTGCCAAACACTTGGCAGACATCCGTGCAACTTCTAGAACACGATGGGAGATGTTTTCTGTGCTGGCACAGTTTTTCCTAGCCAGACATAGTGGAAAAGCGTTTTGCTAAGATGTAGACGACAAGAGAGGCTAAAGAGTGGATGTTAGCAAATGACACCCATCTTCAAAAAAGGCAATTAAGAGGACTCGCCATAGTACAAACCAGCCAGCCTCTTTTTTATCCCCAGGAAGTTGATGAAGCAGCTCTTCCTGGAAATCCTTGCCAGGCACATGACAGATGACCAAATAATGTAGTTAGCATGATTTTTCAGGGGAATTTCATGCTGAACATCACTTTAAACTCCTCTGATGAATCAACTTGACTGGTAGATGAAGGGAATATTATCTGCCTGGGCTTCAGGGAGGTTTTTGACATACCTCTACATGGCATCACACATACATATGGAAGCAATAGTGCAAAGGGGAGGGAATCAGTGTCTTTTCAGTGATGCTGAGGGAAAAGACAAGAGGCAGTGGGCACACACTGAAATACAGGAGATTGCCTTTGAACATCAGTAAATGTTTCTTTACTGTCAGGGTGACTGAACCACGGCACAGACTGCCCAGAAAGATTGTGGAGCCTGGATCTTTGAAGACATTAAAAGTACACCCAGATAGAATCCTGGGCAAGAGGCTCTAGGTATCCTGGTTTAGGCAGGGGGGTTGGGCCTGGTTAGCCCCACCAACCCCTTCCACTCTCTTTCATTCTGTGCTAGTGAATTCTCTTCAAGATGCATTTCAAAGCACTGGCATGACAAAGTTCTGTGCAGACAGAGATCCAAATGGACATGGCATCTAAGTTCCTTAAGCAGTGTTCAAGAAGAATGTAAAACTCTGGCACAAGTGTCTCTTCCCTAACTGAATCCCTTTCATGGGAAAATTCCCAGCTCTAGAAAGATCTTCTGATACGCATGCTTAAGACTGACACTGGCTGAGCAAATTTCTCCCTATGTATATCTAAGACCAGTTAGGATCTTCACCCAAAGTGCTGTCAACATAGTCACAGAATGCCTATTGTTAAGAAGTGACAGCTTCCATCAGAATGGCAGCTATTGGTCCACAAAATGGATTAATGGATGGGAATTATCTACGTGGGTTAAAAACAAAAATAAAGAGTTGGTCTTTATTTATCAATTTCATGGCAATATTGATAAGGGAAGAAAAAGATCTAAGTCCTTGACTTTCTGGACTCGAGGAAAGATTTTAAAAATTCCTTGTAAAAATGTATGATCACAATCAGACTATTGAAACCATTTTAGTTGGGAACAAAGTTCCAAAATTGTCTAGATAGTGGCAAAGAAGCCAAGAAAATAGGAAAGAAACAAAAAGAGAGCAAAAGAGTCAGCTTCAGTGTACAAGCTCGTTCTAGAAGTAGTCTGCTGGGAAAAGGAACCCCCAGCTAAATTTCCAATGTATTCCTGCGCTTGATTCAGTAACTGGTCAATGTAAAAACCAATCCTTTTGTACAACTTCTTCCAGCAACAAAAACTCCAACAGGTTGACACTACCATCATGCCTGTTCCAGACATATTTAAAAGAGAAATGATGATTTTCTTGAAAACCTACTTACATAAAAGTTGCAAGATGGTGGAGGGATTCCCACATCCTCCTTCCTCCATCTGGCTTGAAAGTATATTTGATAAAATATGCAACAAAGCACATGATTTATAAGGGAGAGTCAAATGGATGATTTGGGAATCGATCTCTTGTTGATAGTAAACTTCATATCCACTCGGTGTGACCTTTTTAAAACAAAATGTGGAGCTGAGGCATGAATCTGCCACAACAATTGTAAAGCAAACATACACACTCCCCTTCATATGCCCCCCCCTCCACACACACCTAGGCACACACAGAGATCAGCATAGCAGATCATGAACACCTTGGAAAAGACTGAAATGCTAAATGCCTCTCTTGATGGGCAAAAGAGCTGGTGCAGTAATTCAAATGCCTGGTACAAAAATTCTGTTTAATATTTAGCTCCTATTTAAAACACAGCTTTTCATTTCATTCTATTTACAGAATATTTTCATTTCATTTGTTTCTTTAAAATTACTTAGTTCTCACCTGTTGTATGTCTAGGAATATTTTCTTCCAAAAATAGAAAAAAATAGATGATATCTTTTCAGCAGAAAACATTGGTTGATACAATTTTAAACCATCATGATATGGAAGAATTCTTCTGTCCCTCTCGAAGGTGGAAGAAGCATTTGGATCACAGATCATCTACAATGAAATACTTGACATGTTTAAGATGCTTTCAATCAATTTTGATTGTCAATTGCTTATTTGTTGTAAACAGTAATTTTTCAGTGAAGGGAAAGTGTGTGTGGTATATCTACATGATATGTTCAAAGGCAGTTCCTACTAATGGCCAGGCTGAATTCCAGTAAATAATGTCCCGAATGATATTTTGCCGCCTTCTTTGGCACTTCATGAAATCTTACCCCGATGAAGTGCTGAAACACAGAGATTTTCTCTTAGAGAGTGTCTCATGTTGTAACCTATCCCATGGATTTTATGCTGTAATTCTTATCTCTTTTAAAATTTACTATCTTCTGTACAGTTTTCATGAAACTTTCTGTTACAGTAGTGAATAGCACAGATAAATGTCATTTTGTACAACTTTGAATTTACCCCAAGAGCTGAGAGAAAACTTGATCCTATACTTCAATCCGAGTTTCTTCTATAGTCCAACTTTGTTTCTCTACCATCAAGCTTCTCCTTTGTTGCTGCTCCAAGCCCCGTCCAGGGTGACCTTGAATACTTTCAGGGATGGGACACCCACAACTTCTCTGGGCAACCTGTTCCAGTGTTCCAGCACTCCCACAGTAAAAAAGGCCTTCCTTTCATCTAATATGTGTAGGAAATCATAAATCTAGGCATAGAAGCTTGGAGTGCAAATTTGAAATTCTTTGGATTTGAAGCACATTTTATATGAATACTGACTTACAGATGACTAAAAGATGTTGATGGGCATTTGAGCTGACAAGTTTTGAAAAAGTGCACGGAAATTAAAATTGAAACCACTAAAATTAAAAACTCCTTGCCATTTTCTTTTTCCTCTCCTATTCAAAATTGCATATGTCAGATATCAGTGCTTCATGCAAACCTCTCAGATGCTCTCAGAGAAAAAGCTTTTCTTTCAGACTAAGTTGCGGTTGACGTAGAACACTAGCAGGAGTGAAAGATTTTCTGGGCATCGGGGCAGCCCGTTCTCCTTGGATTTGTGTGCAGAATGCATTTTATCCAAACTGGAAAATAGATCCCAGCTCTGTTCTATTCATCATCCTTACTTCATCAGGCCAGAAGATTCTGTGAAAAGTAGCCTGTGGACCTTGAAGACAGCGCATGTGAACCAGATGAGAGGTGATAGAGAAGTTGAGGGAGAGAAGAAAGAGCATGAGGCTGAAACCAGAAAGTATTTCTCCACGTGATCATGGAAGATTGCAGGAGCCACTTGGTACTATCAAACCAGCCCAACTTGGCACTTGTGCCACCTTGGGTCTGGGAGCCATGTTGCATATCGTGCATTTTAAGGAGCCAGCTGGCCACACCCAGCCATATGCCCCCAAACACAAACCAAGGCCCTTTTCTCTGGCAAACAAAACTCAGCTGCCCTGCTTCTGGATGGCAGATTGCAGGAACCACTTGGTACTATCAAACCAGCCCAACTTGGCACTGGTGCCACCATGGGTCTGGTCACCATCCTGCCTATTGTAGCTTTTCAGGAGCCAGCCGGTCACTCTCAGCCATAGGCCCCCAAACACAAACCTCGGCCCGTTTCCCTGGCAAACAAAAGTAAGCTGCCCCGCTTCTGGATGGCAGATTGCAGGAGCTACTTAGTACTATCAAATCAGCCCGACTTGGCACAGGTGCCACCTTGGATCTGGGAACCATCCTGTGTATCGTGGATTTTCAGGGGCCAGCCGGCCACTCTCAGCCATATGCCCCCAAAAACAAACCACGGACCTTTTCTCTGGCAAACAAAAATCAGCTGCCCCACTTCTGGATGGCAGATTGCAGGAGCCACTTGGGACTATCACACCAGCACAACATGGCACTGCTGCCACCTTGGATCTGGGAACAATCCTGCGTATCGTACATATTCAGGAACCAGCCGAACACTCCCAGCCACAGGCCCCCAAACACAAACAACGGCCCTTTTCTCTGGCAAACAAAACTCAACTGCCCCTCTTCTGGATGGCAAATTGCAGGACGCACTTGGTACTACAAAAAGAGCCCGACTTGGCAGTGGTGCCACCTTGGCTCTGGGAACCATCCTGCGTATCGAGCATTTTAAGGAGCCAGCCGGCAATTCCCAGCCGTATGCCCCAAAAAGAAACCATGGACCTTTTCTCTGGCAAAAAAAACTCAGCTGTCCCGCTTCTGGATGGCAGATTGCAGGAGTTACTTTGAACCATACAACCAGCCTTACTTGGCACTGGTGCCACCTTGGATCTGGGAACCATCCTGCCTATCGTTGATTTTCAGGGGCCAGCCGGCCACTCTCAGCCATAGGCCCCCAAACACAAACCACAGCCCTTTTCTCTAGCAAACAAAATTCAACTGCCCCGCTTCTGGATGGCAAATTGCAGGAGCCACTGGGTACTACAAAAACAGCCTGACTTGGCACTGGTGCCACCTTGCGCCTGGTTACCATGCGGCGTATCGTGCATTTTAAGGAGCCAGGTGGCCACTCCCAGCCATATGCCCCCAAACACAACCCATGGCCCTTTTCTCTGGCAAACAAAACTCAGCTGCCCCGCTTCTGGATGGCAGATTGCAGGAGACACTTGGTACTATCAAACCAGCCCGACTTGGCACTGGTGCCACCTTGGGTCTGGGAACCATCCTGCGTATTGTGGATTGTCAGGAGACAGCCGACCACTCTCGGCCACAGAGCCCAATCAAAAACAAAGGTCCGTTTCCCTGGCAAAAAAAACTCAGCTGCCCCGCTTCTGGATGGGAGATTGCAGGAGGCACTTGACACTGTCAAACGAGCCCCACTTGGCACTGGTGCCACCTTGGGTCTGGGAACCATGCTGCGTATCGTGGATTTTCAGGAGCCAGCCGGCCACTGCCAGCCACAGGCCCCCAAACACAAACCACAGCCTTTTTCTCTGGCAAACAAAACTCAGCTGCCCCGCTTCTGGATGGCAGATTGCAGGAGCCACTTGGTACTATCAAACCAGCCCGACTTGGCACTGGTGCCACCTTGGGTCTGGGAACCAGCCTGCCTATCGTGGATTTTAAGGAGCCAGCCGGCTACTCCCAGCCACAGGCCCCCAACAAAAACCACGGCCCTTTTTTCTCGCAAACAAAACTTAGCTGCCTCACTTCTGGATGGCAGATTGCAGGAGCCACTTGGTGTAATCAAACCAGCCCGACTTGGCACTGGTGCCACCTTGGGTCTGGGAACCATCCTGCGTATCGTGGATTCTAAGGAGCCACCCGGCCACTCTGAGCCACAGGCCCCCAAACAAAATCAACGGCGCTGTTCCCTGGAAAACAAAACACGCCTGCCAACTTTTTGATGGAGTTTGCAGGAGCCACTTGGTACTATCAAACCAGCCCGACTTGGCACTGGTGCCACCTTGGGTCTGGGAAACATCCTGCGTATCGTGGATTCTTAGGAGCCAGCCGGCCACTCCTAGCCACAGGCCCCCAAACAAAAACCTAGGCCTATTTCTCTGGCAAACAAAAGTAAGCTGCCCTGCTTCTGGATGGCAGATTGCAGGAGACACTTGGTACTATCAAACCAGCCCAACTTGGCACTGGTGCCACCTTGGGTCTGGGAACCATCCTGCGTATCGTGGATTCTAAGGAGCCAGCTGGCCACTCCCAGCCACAGGCCCCCAAACAAAAACAACGGCGCTTTTCCCTGGAAAACAAAACTCGCCTGCCAACTTTTTGATGGCAGATTGCAGGAGCCACTTGGTACTATCAAATCAGCCCAACTTGGCACTGGTGCCACCATGGGTCTGGTCACCATCCTGCGTATCGTAGCTTTTCAGGAGCCAGCCGGTCACTCCCAGCCATAGGCCCCCAGACACAAACCTCGGCCCGTTTCCCTGGCAAACAAAAGTAAGCTGCCCCGCTTCTGGATGGCAGATTGCAGTACGCACTTGGTACTATCAAACCAGCCCAACTTGGAAATGGTGCCACCTTGGGTCTGGGAACCATCCTGCGTATCGTGGATTCTAAGGAGCCAGCGGGCCACTCCCAGCCACAGGCCCCCAAATACAAACAACGGCGCTTTTCCCTGGAAAACAAAACTCGCCTGCCAAATTTTTGATGGCAGATTGCAGGAGCCACTTGGTACTATCAAATCAGCCCAACTTGGCACTGGTGCCACCATGGATCTGGTCACCATCCTGCCTATCGTAGCTTTTCAGGTGCCAGCCGGTCACTCCCAGCCATAGGAACCCAGACACAAACCTCGGCCCGTTTCCCTGGCAAAAAAAAGTAAGCTGCCCCGCTTCTGGATGGCAGATTGCAGGAGCCACTTTGCACCATCAAACTGGCCCGACTTGTCACTGGTGCCACCTCAGGTCTGGGAACCCTCCTGCGTATCGTGGATTCCAATTAGCAAGACGGCCACTCCCAGCCACAGGCCCCCAAACACAAACAACGGCGCTTTTCCCTGGAAAACAAAACTCGCCTGCCAAATTTTGATGGCAGATTGCAGGAGCCACTTGGTACTATCAAACCAGCCCAACTTGGCACTGCTGACACCATGGGTCTGGTCACCATCCTGCCTATCGTAGCTTTTCAGGAGCCAGCCGGTCACTCCCAGCCATAGGCCCCCAGACACAAAGCTCGGCCCGTTTCCCTGGCAAACAAAAGTAAGCTGCCCCGCTTCTGGATGGCAGATTTCAGGATCCACTTGTTATTATCAAACCAGCCCGACTTGGTACTGGTGCCACCTCTGGTCTGGGAACCATCCTGCGTATCTTGGATTCTAAGGAGCCAGCCGGCCACTCCCAGCCACAGGCCCCCAAACAAAAACATCGGCGCTTTTCCCTGGAAAACAAAACTCGCCTGCCAACATTTTGATTGCAGATTGCAGGAACCACTTGGTACTATCAAACCAGCCCAACTTGGCACTGGTGCCAACTTGGGTCTGGGAACCATCCGGCGTATCGTGTGTTTAAAGGAGCCAGCCGGCCACTCCAGCCACAGGCCCGCAGACACAAACAACGGCGCTTTTCCCTGGAAAACAATACTCGCCTGCCAACTTTTGATGGCAGATTGCAGGAGCCACTTGGTACTATCAAACCAGCCCAACTTGGCACTGGTGCCACCATGGGTCTGGTCACCATCCTGCCTATCGTAGCTTTTCAGGAGCCAGCCGGTCACTCCCAGCCATAGGCCCCCAGACACAAACCTCGGCCCGTTTCCCTGGCAAACAAAAGTAAGCTGCCCCGCTTCTGGATGGCAGATTGCAGGACGCACTTGGTACTATCAAACCAGCCCGACTTGGCACTGGTGCTACCTCAGGTCTGGGAACCATCCTGCGTATCGTGGATTCTAAGGAGCCAGCCGGCCACTCCCAGCCACAGGCCCCCAAACACAAACATCGGCGCTTTTCCCTGGAAAACAAAACTCGCCTGCCAACTTTTTGATGGCAGATTGCCGGAGCCACTTGGTACTATCAAACCAGCCCAACTTGGCACTGGTGCCACCATGGGTCTGGTCACCATCCTGCCTATCGTAGCTTTTCAGGAGCCAGCCGGTCACTCCCAGCCATAGACCCCAGACACAAACCTCGGCCCGTTTCCCTGGCAAAAAAAAGTAAGCTGCCCCGCTTCTGGATGGCAGATTGCAGGAGCCACTTTGCACCATCAAACTAGCCCGACTTGGCACTGGTGCCACCTCAGGTCTGGGAACCATCCTGCGTATCGTGGATTCTAAGGAGCCAGCCGCACACTCCCAGCCACAGGCCCTCAAACACAAACAGCGGCGCTTTTCCCTGGAAAACAAAACTCGCCTGCCAAATTTTGATGGCAGATTGCCGGAGCAACTTGGTACTATCAAACCAGCCCAACTTGGCACTGGTGCCACCATGGGTCTGGTCACCATCCTGCCTATCGTAGATTTTCAGGACCTAGCCGGTCACTCCCAGCCATAGGCCCCCAGACACAAACCTCGGCCCGTTTCCGTGGCAAACAAAACTAAGCGGCGCCGCTTGTGGATGGCAGATTGCAGGACGCACTTGGTACTATCAAACCAGCCCGACTTGGCACTGGTGCCACCTCTGGTCTGGGAACCATCCTGCGTATCGTGGATTCCAATTAGCAAGCTGGCCACTCCCAGCCACAGGCCCCCAAACACAAACAACGGCGCTTTTCCCTGGAAAACAAAACTCGCCTGCCAACATTTTGATGGCAGATTGCAGGAGCCACTTGGTACTATCAAATCAGCCCAACATGGCACTGGTGCCACCATGGGTCTTGGAACCATCCTGCCTATCGTAGCTGTTCAGGCGCCAGCCGGTCACTCCCAGCCATAGGCCCCCAGAGAAAAACCTCGGCCCTTTTCCCTGAAAAACAAAAGTAAGCTGCCCCGCTTCTGGATGGCAGATTGCAGGAGCCACTTTGCACCATCAAACTGGCCCGACTTGTCACTGGTGCCACCTCAGCTCTGGGAACCATCCGGCGTATCGTGGATTCCAATTAGAAGCTGGCCACTCCCAGCCACAGGCCCCCAAACACAAACAACGGCGCTTTTCCCTGGAAAACAAAACTCGCCTGCCAACATTTTGATGGCAGATTGCAGGAGCCACTTGGTACTATCAAACCAGCCCAACTTGGCACTGGTGCCACCATGGGTCTGGTCACCATCCTGCCTATCGTAGATTTTCAGGACCTAGACGGTCACTCCCAGCCATAGGCCCCCAGACACAAAGCTCTGCCCGTTTCCCTGGCAAACAAAAGTAAGCTGTCCCGCTTCTGGATGGCAGATTGCAGGATCCACTTGGTAGTATCAAACCAGCCCGACTTGGCACTGGTGCCACCTCTGGTCTGGGAACCATCCTGCGTATCGTGGATTCTAAGCAGCCAGCCGGCCACTCCCAGCCACAGGCCCCCAAACACAAACAACGGCGCTTTTCCCTGGAAAACAAAACTCGCCTGCCAACTTTTTGATGGCAGATTGCAGGAGCCACTTGGTACTATCAAACCAGCCCAACTTGGCACTGGTGCCACCATGGGTCTGGTCACCATCCTGCCTATCGTAGCTTTTCAGGAGCCAGCCGGTCACTCCCAGCCATAGGCCCCCAGACACAAACCTCGGCCCGTTTCCCTGGCAAACAAAAGTAAGCTGCCCCGCTTCTGGATGGCAGATTGCAGGAGCCACTTTGCACCATCAAACTAGCCCGACTTGGCACTGGTGCCACCTCAGGTCTGGGAACCATGCTGCGTATCGTGGATTCTAATTAGCCAGCCGGTCACTCCCTGCCATAGGCCCCCAAACACAAACAAGGGCGCTATTCGCTGGAAAACAAAACTCGCCTGCCAACATTTTGATGGCAGATTGCCGGAGCCACTTGGTACTATCAAACCAGCCCAACTTGGCACTGGTGCCACCATGGGTCTGGTCACCATCCTGCCTATCGTAGCTTTTCAGGAGCCAGCCGGTCACTCCCAGCCATAGGCCCCCAGACACAAACCTCGGCCCGTTTCCCTGGCAAACAAAAGTAAGCTGCCCCGCTTCTGGATGGCAGATTGCAGTACGCACTTGGTACTATCAAACCAGCCCGACTTGGCACTGGTGCCACCTCTGGTCTGGGAAACATCCTGCGTATCGTGGATTCTAAGGAGCCAGCCGGCCACTCCCAGCCACAGGCCCCCAAACAAAATCAACGGCGCTTTTCCCTGGAAAACAAAACTCGCCTGCCAACTTTTTGATGGCAGATTGCAGGAGCCACTTGGTACTATCAAACCAGCCCAACTTGGCACTGGTGCCACCATGGGTCTGGTCACCATCCTGCCTATCGTAGATTTTCAGGACCTAGACGGTCACTCCCAGCCATAGGCCCCCAGACACAAAGCTCTGCCCGTTTCCCTGGCAAACAAAAGTAAGCTGTCCCGCTTCTGGATGGCAGATTGCAGGATCCACTTGGTAGTATCAAACCAGCCCGACTTGGCACTGGTGCCACCTCTGGTCTGGGAACCATCCTGCGTATCGTGGATTCTAAGCAGCCAGCCGGCCACTCCCAGCCACAGGCCCCCAAACACAAACAACGGCGCTTTTCCCTGGAAAACAAAACTCGCCTGCCAACTTTTTGATGGCAGATTGCAGGAGCCACTTGGTACTATCAAACCAGCCCAACTTGGCACTGGTGCCACCATGGGTCTGGTCACCATCCTGCCTATCGTAGCTTTTCAGGAGCCAGCCGGTCACTCCCAGCCATAGGCCCCCAGACACAAACCTCGGCCCGTTTCCCTGGCAAACAAAAGTAAGCTGCCCCGCTTCTGGATGGCAGATTGCAGGAGCCACTTTGCACCATCAAACTAGCCCGACTTGGCACTGGTGCCACCTCAGGTCTGGGAACCATGCTGCGTATCGTGGATTCTAATTAGCCAGCCGGTCACTCCCTGCCATAGGCCCCCAAACACAAACAAGGGCGCTATTCGCTGGAAAACAAAACTCGCCTGCCAACATTTTGATGGCAGATTGCCGGAGCCACTTGGTACTATCAAACCAGCCCAACTTGGCACTGGTGCCACCATGGGTCTGGTCACCATCCTGCCTATCGTAGCTTTTCAGGAGCCAGCCGGTCACTCCCAGCCATAGGCCCCCAGACACAAAGCTCGGCCCGTTTCCCTGGCAAACAAAAGTAAGCTGCCCCGCTTCTGGATGGCAGATTGCAGTACGCACTTGGTACTATCAAACCAGCCCGACTTGGCACTGGTGCCACCTCTGGTCTGGGAACCATCCTGCGTATCGTGGATTCTAAGGAGCCAGCCGGCCACTCCCAGCCACAGGCCCCCAAACAAAAACAACGGCGCTTTTCCCTGGAAAACAAAACTCGCCTGCCAACTTTTTGATGGCAGATTGCAGGAGCCACTTGGTACTATCAAACCAGCCCAACTTGGCACTGGTGCCGCCATGGGTCTGGTCACCATCCTGCCTATCGTAGCTTTTCAGGAGCCAGCCGGTCACTCCCAGCCATAGGCCCCCAGAAACAAACCTCGGCCCGTTTCCCTGGCAAACAAAAGTAAGCTGCCCCGCTTCTGGATGGCAGATTGCAGGAGCCACTTTGCACCATCAAACTAGCCCGACTTGGCACTGGTGCCACCTCTGGTCTGGGAACCATCCTGCGTATCGTGGATTCTAAGGAGCCAGCCGGCCACTCCCAGCCACAGGCCCCCAAACAAAAACAACGGCGCTTTTCCCTGGAAAACAAAACTCGCCTGCCAACTTTTTGATGGCAGATTGCAGGAGCCACTTGGTACTATCAAACCAGCCCAACTTGGCACTGGTGCCACCATGGGTCTGGTCACCATCCTGCCTATCGTAGCTTTTCAGGAGCCAGCCGGTCACTCCCAGCCATAGGCCCCCAGACACAAACCTCGGCCCGTTTCCCTGGCAAACAAAAGTAAGCTGCCCCGCTTCTGGATGGCAGATTGCAGGAGCCACTTTGCACCATCAAACTAGCCCGACTTGGCACTGGTGCCACCTCAGGTCTGGGAACCATCCTCCCGATCGTGGATTCTAAGGAGCCAGCCGGCCACTCCCAGCCACAGGCCCCCAAACACAAACAACGGCGCTTTTCCCTGGATAACAAACTCGCCTGCCAACTTTTTGATGGCAGATTGCAGGAGCCACTTGGTACTATCAAACCAGCCCAACTTGGCACTGGTGCCACCATGGGTCTGGTCACCATCCTGCCTATCGTAGCTTTTCAGGATCTAGACGGTCACTCCCAGCAATAGGCCCCGTGACACAAAGCTCAGCCAGTTTCCCTGACAAAAAAAAGTAAGCTGTCCCGCTTCTGGATGGCAGATTGCAGGATCCACTAGGTAGTATCAAACCAGCCCGACTTGGCACTGGTGCCACCTCTGGTCTGGGAACCATCCTGCGTATCGTGGATTCTAAGCATCCAGCCGGCCACTCCCAGCCACAGGCCCCCAAACAAAAACAACGGCGCTTTTCCCTGGAAAACAAAACTCGCCTGCCAACATTTTGATGGCAGATTGCAGGAACCACTTGTTACAATCAAACCAGCCCAACTTGGCACTGGTGCCACCATGGGTCTGGTCACCATCCTGCCTATCGTAGCTTTTCAGGAGCCAGCCGGTCACTCCCTGCCATAGGCCCCGAGACACAAACCTCGGCCCGTTTCCCTGGCAAACAAAAGTAAGCTGCCCCGCTTCTGGATGGCAGATTGCAGCAGCCACTTGGTAGTATCAAACCAGCCCAACTTGGCACTGGTGTCACCTCTTGTCTGGGAACCATGCTGCGTATCAGGGTTTCTAAGGAGCCAGCCGGCCACTCCCAACCATAGACCCCCAGACACAAACCTCGGCCCGTTTCCCTGGAAAACAAAAGTAAGCTACTCCGATTCTGGATGGCAGATTGCAGGAGCCACTTGGTACTATCAAATCAGCCCAACTTGGCACTGGTGCCACCATGGGTCTGGTAAACATCCTGCCTATCGTAGCTTTTCAGGAGCCAGCGGGCCACTCTCAGCCATATGCCCCCAAAAACAAACCACGGCCCTTTTCTCTGGCAAACAAAACTCAACTGCCCCTCTTCTGGATGGCAAATTTTAGGACGCACTTTGTACTACGAAAACCGCCCGACGTGGCACTGGTGCCACCTTGTGTCAGGGAACCATCCTGCATATCGAGCTTTTTAAGGAGCCAGCCGGCCACGCCCAGCCATAAACCCCCAAAAACAAACCACGGACCATTTCTCTTGGAAACAAAAATCCGCTGCCCCGCGTCTGGATGGCAGATTGCCGGAGCCACTTTGCACCATCAAACCAGCCCGACTTGGCACTGGTGCCACCTTGGGTCTGGGAACAATCCTGCATATCGTGGATTCTAAGGAGCCAGCCGGCCACTCCCAGCCACAGGCCCCCAAACACAAACAACGGCGCTTTTCCCTGGAAAACAAAATTCGCCTGCCAACTTTTTGATGGCAGATTGCAGGAGCCACTTGGTACTATCAAATCCTCCCAACTTGGCACTGGTGCCACTATGGGTCTGGGAACCATCCTGCCTATTGTAGCATTTCAGGAGCCAGCCGGTCACTCCCAGCCATAGGCTCCCAGACACAAACCTCGGACCGTTTCCCTGGCAAACAAAATTAAGCTGCCCCGATTCTGGATGGCAGATTGCAGGAGCCACTTGGTTGTGTCAAACCAGCCCGACTTGGCACTGTTGCCACCTTGGGTCTAGGAACCATCCTGCGTATCGTGGATTCTAAGAAGCCACCCGGCCACTCTGAGCCACAGGCCCCCAAACAAAAACTACGGCGCTTGTCCCTGGAAAACAAAACTCGCCTGCCAACTTTTTGATGGCAGATTGCAGGAGCCACTTGGTACTATCAAACCAGCCCAACTTGGCACTGGTGGCACCTCTTGTCTGGGAACCATCCTGCCTATCGTAGCTTTTCAGGAGCCAGCCGGTCACTCCCAGCCATAGACCCCCAGACACAAACCTCGGCCCGTTTCCCTGGCAAACAAAAGTAAGCTGCCCCGCTTTTGGATGGCAGATTGCAGGAGCCACGTTGCACCATCAAACCAGCCCCACTTGGCACTGGTGCCACCTTGGGTCTGGGAACAAGTTGGGCTGGTTTGATAGTACCAAGTGGCTCCTGCAATCTGCCATCCAGAAGCGGGACAGCTTACTTTTGTTTCCCAGGGAAACGGGCCGAGGTATTTGTCTGGGGGCCTATGGCTGGGAGTGACCGGCTGACTACTGAAAAGCTACGATAGGCAGGATGGTTACCAGACTCATGGTGCCACCAGTGCCAAGTCGGGCTGGTTTGATAATACTAAATAGCTCCTGCAATCTGCCATCCAGACGCGGGGCAGCGGATTTTTGTTTGCTGGAGAAAAGTTCCGTGGTTTTTTTTTGGGGGTATATGACTGGACGTGGCCGGCTGGCTCCTTAAAAAGCTCTATACGCAGGATTGTTCCCTGACCCAAGGTGGCATCAGTGCCAAGTCGGGCTGTTTTCGTAGTACCAAGTGCGTCCTGCAATTTGCCATCCAGAAGCGGGGCAGCCTACTTTTGTTTGCCAGGGAAACGTGCCGAGGTATTTGTCTGGGGGCCTATGGCTGGGAGTGAGCGGCTGGCTCCTGAAAAGCTACGATAGGCAGGATGGTGACCAGACCCATGGTGGCACCAGTGCCAAGTTGGGCTGGTTTGATAGTACCAAGTGGCTCCTGCAATCTGCCATCAAGAAGTTGGCAGGCGAGTTTTGTTTTCCAGGGAAAAGCGCCGTTGTTTTTATTTAGAGGCCTGTGGCTGGGAGTGGCCGCCTGTCCT
Source organism: Melospiza melodia melodia (assembly GCF_035770615.1). Classification (NCBI taxonomy): domain Eukaryota; kingdom Metazoa; phylum Chordata; class Aves; order Passeriformes; family Passerellidae; genus Melospiza; species Melospiza melodia. The sequence goes on along the minus strand of NC_086194.1, from coordinate 72,506,982 downwards.
CGTAGAATCTACGTTACCCAGCATGGTTCCCAGAGCCAAGGTGGCACCAGGGCCAAGTCGGGCTGGTTTGTAAGTACCAAGTGCATCCTGCAATCTGCCATCCAAAAGCGGGGCAGCTTACTTTTGTTTGCCAGGGAAACGGGCAGAGGTTTGTGTCCGGAGGCCTATGGCAGGGAGTGACCGGCTGGCTCCTGAAAAGCTACGATAGGCAGGATGTTTACCAGTCCCATGGTGGCACCAGTGCCAAGTTGGGCTGATTTGATAGTACCAAGTGGCTCCTGCAATCTGCCATCCAGAATCGGGGCAGCTTACTTTTGTTTGCCAGGGAAACGGGCCGAGGTTTGTGTCTGGGGGTCTATGGCTGGGAGTGACCGGCTGGCTCCTGAAAAGCTACGATAGGCAGGATGGTTCCCAGACCAGAGGTGGCACCAGTGCCAAGTTGGGCTGGTTTGATAGTACCAAGTGGCTCCTGCAATCTGCCATCAAAAAGTTGGCAGGCGAGTTTTGTTTTCCAGGGAAAAGCGCCGTTGTTTTTGTTTGGGGGCCTGTGGCTCAGAGAGGCCGGGTGGCTGCTTAGAATCCACGTTACGCAGGATGGTTCCCAGACCTGAGTTGGCACCAGTGCCAAGTTGGGCTGGTTTGATGGTGCAAAGTGACTCCTGCAATCTGCCATCCAGAAGCGGGGCAGCTTACTTTTGTTTGCCAGGGAAACGGGCCGAAATATTTGTCTGGGGGCCTCTGGCTGGGGGTGGCTGGCTGGCTCCTGAAAAGCTACGATAGGCAGGATGGTGACCAGACCCATGGTGGCACCAGTGCCAAGTTGGGCTGGTTTGATAATACCAAGTGGCTCCTGCAATCTGCCATCAAAAGTTTGGCAGGCGAGTTTTGTTTTCCAGGGAAAAGCACCGTTGTGTGTGTTTTGGGGCCTGTGGCTGGGAGTGGCCAGCTTGCTAATTGGAATCCACGATACGCCGGATGGTTCCCAGACCTGAGGTGGCACCAGTGCCAAGTCGGGCTGGTTTGTTAGTACCAAGTGGTTCCTGCAATCTGCCATCCAGAAGCGGGGCAGCTGAATTTTGTTTGCCAGAGAAAAAGGCTGTTGTTTGTGTTTCGGGGCCTGTGGCTGGCAGTGCCCGGCTGGCTTCTGAAAATCCATGATACGCAGCATGGTTCCCAGACCTGAGGTGGCATCAGTGCCAAGTTGGGCTGGTTTGATAGTAACAAGTGGTTCCTGCAATCTGCCATCCAGAAGCGGGGCAGCTTACTTTTGTTTGCCAGGGAAACGGGCCGAGGTTTGTGTCTGGGGGCCTAAGCCTGGAAGTGACCGGCTGGCTCGTGAAAAGCTACGATAGGCAGGATGGTGACCAGACCCATGACGGCACCAGTGCCAAGTTGGGCTGGTTTGATAGTACCAAGTGGCTCCTGCAATCTGCCATCAAAAAGTTGGCAGGCGAGTTTTGTTTTCCAGGGAAAAGCGCCGTTGTTTGTGTTTGGGGGCCTGTGGCTGGGAGTGGCCGGCTGGCTCCTTAGAATCCACGATACTCAGCATGGTTCCCAGACCAGAGGTGGCACCAGTGCCAAGTTGGGCTGGTTTGATAGTACCAAGTGGCTCCTGCAATCTGCCATCAAAAAGTTGGCAGGCAAGTTTTGTTTTCCAGGGAAAAGTGCCGTTGTTTTTGTTTGGGGGCCTATGGCTGGGAGTGGCCGGCTGGCTCCTTAGAATCCACGATACGCAGGATGGTTCCCAGACCTGAGGTGGCACCAGTGCCAAGTTGGGCTGGTTTGATAGTACCAAGTGCGTCCTGCAATCTGCCATCCAGAAGCGGGGTAGCTTACTTTTGTTTACCAGGGAAACGGGCCGAGGTTTGTGTCTCGGGGCCTATGGCTGGGAGTGACCGGCTGCCTCCTGAAAAGCTACGATAGGCAGGATGGTGACCAGACCCATGGTGGCACCAGTGCCAAGTTGGGCTGGTTTGATAGTACCAAGTGGCTCCTGCAATCTGCCATCAAAAAGTTGGCAGGCGAGTTTGTTATCCAGGGAAAAGCGCCGTTGTTTGTGTTTGGGGGCCTGTGGCTGGGAGTGGCCGGCTGGCTCCTTAGAATCCATGATACGCAGGATGGTTCCCAGACCAGAGGTGGCACCAGTGCCAAGTCTGGCTGGTTTGATGGTGAAAAGTGGCTCCTGCAATCTGCCATCCAGAAGCGGGATAACTTACTTTTGTTTGCCAGGGAAACGGGCCGAGCTTTGTGTCTGGGGGCCTATGGCTGGGAGTGACCGGCTGGCTCCTGAAAAGCTACGATAGGCAGGATGGTGACCAGACCCATGGTGGCACCAGTGTCAAGTTGGGCTGGTTTGATAGTACCAAGTGGCTCCGGCAATCTGCCATCAAAATTTTGCAGCCGACTTTTGTTTTCCAGGGAAAAGCGCCGTTGTTTGTGTTTGGGGGCCTGTGGTTGGGAGTGGCCGGATGGCTAATTAGAATCCACGATACGCAGGATGGTTCCCAGACCTGAGGTGGCACCAGTGCCAAGTCGGGCTAGTTTGATGGTGCAAAGTGGCTCCTGCAATCTGCCATCCAGAAGCGGGGCAGCTTACTTTTGTTTGCCAGGGAAACGGGCCGAGGTTTGTGTCTGGGGGCCTATGGCTGGGAGTGACCGGCTGGCTCCTGAAAAGCTACGATAGGCCCGATGGTGACCAGACCCATGGTGGCACCAGTGCCAAGTTGGGCTGGTTTGATAGTACCAAGTGGCTCCTGCAATCTGCCATCAAAAAGTTGGCAGGCGAGTTTTGTTTTCCAGGGAAAAGCGCCGTTGTTTGTGTTTGGGGGCCTGTGGCTGGGAGTGGCCGGCTAGCTGCTTAGAATCCACGACACGCAGGATGGTTCCCTGACGTGAGGTGGCGCCAGTGCCAAGTCGGGCTGGTTTGATACTACCAAGTGCGTCCTGCAATCTGCCATCCAGAAGCGGGACAGCTTACTTTTTTTTGTCAGGGAAACGGGCTGAGCTTTGTGTCACGGGGCCTATGGCTGGGAGTGACCGTCTAGGTCCTGAAAAGCTACGATAGGCAGGATGGTGACCAGACCCATGGTGGCACCAGTGCCAAGTTGGGCTGGTTTGATAGTACCAAGTGGCTCCTGCAATCTTCCATCAAAAATTTGGCAGGCGACTTTTGTTTTCCAGGGAAAAGCGCCGTTGTTTGTGTTTGTGGGCTTTGGGTGGGAGTGGCCAGCTTGCTAATTGGAATCCACGATACGCAGGATGGTTCCCAGACTTGAGGTGGCACCAGTGACAAGTCGGGCCAGTTTGATGGTGCAAAGTGGCTCCTGCAATCTGCCATCCAGAAGCGGGGTAGCTTACTTTTCTTTGCCAGGGAAAAGGGCCGAGGTTTTTCTCTGGGGGCCTATGGCTGGGAGTGACCATGTGGCTCCTGAAAAGCTACGATAGGCAGGATGGTGACCAGACCCAAGGTGGCACCAGTGCCAAGTTGGGCTGATTTGATAGTACCAAGTGGCTCCTGCAATCTGCCATCAAAATGTTGGCAGGCGAGTTTTGTTTTCCAGGGAAAAGCGCTGTTATTTGTGTTTGGGGGCCTGTGGCTGGGAGTTACCAGCTGGCTCCTTAGAATCCACGATACGCAGGATGGTTCCCAGACCAGAGGTGGCACCAGTGCCAAGTCGGGCTGGTTTTATACTACCAAGTGGTTCGTGCAATATGCCATCCAGAAGCGGGGCAGCTTAATTTTGTTTGCCAGGGAAACGGGCCGAGCTTTGTGTCTGGGGGCCTATGGCTGGGAGTGACCTGCTAGGTACTGAAAAGCTACGATAGGCAGGATGGTGATCACATCCATGGTGGCACCAGTGCCAAGTTGGGCTGGTTTGATAGTACCAAGTGGCTCCTGCAATCCGCCATCAAAAAGTTGGCAGGCGAGTTTTGTTTTCCAGGGAAAAGCGCCGTTGTTTGTGTTTGAGGGCCTGTGGCAGGGAGTGGCCGGCTGGCTCCTTAGAATCCACGATACGCAGGATGGTTCCCAGACCCAAGGTGGCACCAGTGCCAAGTTGGGCTGGTTTGATACTCCCAAGTGCGTCCTGCAATCTGCCATCCAGAAGCGGGGTAGCTTACTTTTTTTTGCCAGGGAAACGGGCCGAGCTTTTTGTCTCGGGGTATATGGCTGGGGGTGACCGGCTGGCTCCTGAAAAGCTACGATAGGCAGGATGGTGACCAGACCCATGGTGGCACCAGTGCCAAGTTGGGCTCGTTTGATAGTACCAAGTGGCTCCTGCAATCTGCCATCAAAAATTTGCCAGGTGAGTTTTGTTTTCCAGGGAAAAGCGCCGTTGTTTGTGTTTGGGGGCCTGTGGCTGGGAGTGGCCGGCTGGCTGCTTAGAATCCACGATACGCAGGATGGTTCCCAGACCAGAGGTGACACCAGTGACAAGTCGGGCTGGTTTGATACTACCAAGTGCGTCCTGCAATCTGCCATCCAGAAGCGGGGTAGCTTACTTTTGTTTGCCAGGGAAACGGGCCGAGGTTTGTGTCTGGGGGCCTATGGCTGGGAGTGACCGGCTGGCTCCTGAAAAGCTACGATAGGCAGGATGGTGACCAGACCCATGGTGGCACCAGTGCCAAGTTGGGCTGGTTTGATAGTACCAAGTGGCTCCTGCAATCTGCCCTCAAAATTTGGCAGGCGAGTTTTGTTTTCCAGGGAAAAGCGCCGTTGTTTGTGTTTGGGTGCCTGTGGCAGGGAGTGGCCGGCTGGCTCCTTAGAATCCACGATACGCAGGATGGTTCCCAGACCTGACGTGGCACCAGTGCCAAGTCGGGCTGGTTTTATAGTACCAAGTGGTTCCTGCAATCTGCCATCCAGAAGCGGGGCAGCTTACTATTGTTTGCCAGGGAAACGGGCCGAGCTTTGTGTCTGGGCGCCTATTGCTGGGAGTGACCTGCTAGGTCCTGAAAAGCTACGATAGGCAGGATGGTGACCATATCCATGGTGGCACCAGTGCCAAGTTGGGCTGGTTTGATAGTACCAAGTGGCTCCTGCAATCCGCCATCAAAAAGTTGGCAGGCGAGTTTTGTTTTCCAGGGAAAAGCGCCGTTGTTTGTGTTTGGGTGCCTGTGGCACGGAGTGGCCGGCTGGCTGCTTAGAATCCACGATACGCAGGATGGTTCCCAGACGTGAGGTGGCACCAGTGCCAAGTTGGGCTGGTTTGATACTACCAAGTGCGTCCTGCAATCTGCCATCCAGAAGCGGGGTAGCTTACTTTTTTTTGCCAGGGAAACGGGCCGAGGTTTTTGTCTCGGGGCCTGTGGCTGGGGGTGACCGGCTGGCTCCTGAAAAGCTACGATAGGCAGGATGGTGACCAGACCCATGGTGGCACCAGTGCCAAGTTGGGCTGATTTGATAGTACCAAGTGGCTCCTGCAATCTGCCATCTTAAATTTGGCAGGTGAGTTTTGTTTTCCAGGGAAAAGCGCCCTTGTTTGTGTTTGGGGGCCTGTGGATGGGAGTGGCCGGCTGGCTAATTAGAATCAACGATACGCAGGATGGTTCCCAGACCAGAGGTGGCACCAGTGACAAGTCGGTCTGGTTTGATACTACCAAGTGCGTCCTGCAATCTGCCATCCAGAAGCGGGGCAGCTTACTTTTGTTTGCTAGGGAAACGGGCCGAGGTTTGTGTCTGGGGGCCTATGGCTGGGAGTGACCGGCAGGCTCCTGAAAATCTACGATAGGCAGGATGGTGACCAGACCCATGGTGGCACCAGTGCCAAGTTGGGCTGGTTTGATAGTACCAAGTGGCTCCTGTAATCTGCCATCAAAAAGTTGGCAGGCGAGTTTTGTTTTCCAGGGAAAAGCGCCGTTGTTTTTGTTTGGGGGCCTGTGGCTGGGAGTGGCCGGCTGGCTCCTTAGAATCCACGATACGCAGGATGGTTCCCAGACCAGACGTTGCACCAGTGCCAAGTCGGGCTAGTTTGATGGTGCAAAGTGACTCCTGCAATCTGCCATCCAGAAGCGGGGTAGCTTAATTTTGTTTGCCAGGGAAACGGGCCGAGCTTTGTGTCTGGGGGCCTATGGCTGGGAGTGACCGGCTGGCTCCTGAAAAGCTACGATAGGCAGGATGGTGACCAGACCCATGGTGGCACCAGTGCCAAGTTGGGCTGGTTTGATAGTACCAAGTGACTCCTGCAATCTGCCATCAAAAAGTTGGCAGGCGAGTTTGTTATCCAGGGAAAAGCGCCGTTGTTTTTGTTTGGGGGCCTGTGGCTGGGAGTGGCCGGCTGGCTCCTTAGAATCCACGATACGGAGGATGGTTCCCAGACCAGAGGTGGCACCAGTGCCAAGTTTTGCTGGTTTGATGGTGCAAAGTGGCTCCTGCAATCTGCCATCCACATGCGGGATAACTTAGTTTTGTTTGCCAGGGAAACGGGCCGTAGTTTGTGTCTGGGGGCCTATGGCTGGGAGTGACCGGCTGGCTCCTGAAAAGCTACGATAGGCAGGATGGTGACCAGACCCATGGTGGCACCAGTGCCAAGTTGGGCTGGTTTGATAGTACCAAGTGGCTCCTGCAATCTGCCATCAAAAAGCTTGCAGGCGAGTTTTGTTTTCCAGGGAAAAGCGCCGTTGTTTGTGTTTGGGGGCCTGTGGCTGGGAGTGGCCGCCTGGCGCCTTAGAATCTACGTTACGCAGCATGGTTCCCAGACCCAAAGTGGCACCAGTGTCAAGTTGGGCTGGTTTGATAGTACCAAGTGGCTCCTGCAATCTGCCATCCAGAAGCGGGCTAGCTTACTTTTGTTTGCCAGGGAAACGGGCAGAGCTTTCTGTCTGGGGGCCTATGGTTGGGAGTAACCGGCTGGCTCCTGAAAAGCTACGATAGGCAGGATGGTTCCCAGATCCAAGATGGCACCAGTGCCAAGTCGGGGTGGTTTGATGGTGCAAAGTGGCTCCTGCAATCTGCCATCCTGACGCGGGGCAGCGGATTTTTGTTTCCAAGAGAAATGGTCCGTGGTTTCTTTTTGGGGGTATATGGCTGGACGTGGCCTGCTGGCTCCTTAAAAAGCTACGATAGGCAGGATGGTTCCCTGACCCAAGGTGGCACCAGTGCCAAGTCGGGCGGTTTTCGTAGTACAAAGTGCGTCCTAAAATTTGCCATCCAGAAGAGGGGCAGTTGAGTTTTGTTTACCAGAGAAAAGGGCCGTGGTTTGTTTTTGGGGGCATATGGCTGATAGTGGCCGTCTGGCCCCTGAAAATCCACGTTTGGCAGGATGGTTCCCAGACCTGAGGTGGCACCAGTGCCAGGTCGGGCTGGTTTGATAGTACTAAATAGCACCTGCAATCTGCCATGAAGAAGTGGGGCAGCTTACTTTTGTTTGCCAGGGAAACGGGCCGAGGTTTGTGTCTGGGGGCCTATGGCTGGGAGTGACCGCCTGGCTCCTGAAAAGCTACGATAGGCAGGATGGTGACCAGACCCATGGTGGCACCAGTGCCAAGTTGGGCTGGTTTGATAGTACCAAGTGGCTCCTGCAATCTGCCATCAAAAAGTTGGCAGGCGAGTTTTGTTTTCCAGGGAAAAGCGCCGTTGTTTGTGTTTGGGGGACTGTGGGTGGGAGTGGCCGGCTCGCTCCTTAGAACACACGATACGCAGGATGGTTCCCAGACCCAAGGTGGCACCAGTGCCACGTCGGGCTGGTTTGATGGTGCCAAGTGGTTCCTGCAATCTGCCATCCTGAAGCGGGGTAGCTTAATTTTGTTTGCCAGGGAAACGGGCCGAGGTTTATGACTGGGGGCCTAGGGCTAGGAGTGACCGGCTGGCTCCTGAAAAGCTACGATAGGCAGGATGGTGACCAGACCCATGGTGGCACCAGTGCCAAGTTGGGCTGGTTTGATAGTACCAAGTGGCTCCTGCAATCTGCCATCAAAAAGTTGGCAGGCGAGTTTTGTTTTCCAGGGAAAAGCGCCGTTGTTTGTGTTTGGGGGACTGTGGCTGGGAGTGGCCGGCTGGCTCCTTAGAACACACGATACGCAGGATGGTTCCCAGACCCAAGGTGGCACTAGTGCCAAGTCGGGCTGGTTTGATAGCACCAAGTGGCTCCTGCAATCTGCCATCCAGAAGCGGGGAAGCTTACTTTTGTTTGCCAGGGAAACGGACCGAGGTTTTTTTCTGGGGCCTATGGCTGGGAGTGACCGGCTGGCTCCTTAAAAAGCTACGATAGGCAGGATGGTTCCCTGACCCAAGGTGGCACCAGTGCCAAGTCGGGCGGTTTTCGTAGTACAAAGTGCGTCCTAAAATTTGCCATCCAGAAGAGGGGCAGTTGAGTTTTGTTTACCAGAGAAAAGGGCCGTGGTTTGTTTTTGGGGGCATATGGCTGATAGTGGCCGTCTGGCCCCTGAAAATCCACGATGGGCAGGATGGTTCCCAGACCTGAGGTGGCACCAGTGCCAGGTCGGGCTGGTTTGATAGTACTAAATAGCACCTGCAATCTGCCATGCAGAAGCGGGGCAGCTTACTTTTGTTTGCCAGGGAAACGGGCCGAGGTTTGTGTCTGGGGGCCTATGGCTGGGAGTGACCGCCTGGCTCCTGAAAAGCTACGATAGGCAGGATGGTGACCAGACCCATGGTGGCACCAGTGCCAAGTTGGGCTGGTTTGATAGTACCAAGTGGCTCCTGCAATCTGCCATCAAAAAGTTGGCAGGCGAGTTTTGTTTTCCAGGGAAAAGCGCCGTTGTTTGTGTTTGGGGGACTGTGGGTGGGAGTGGCCGGCTGGCTCCTTAGAACACACGATACGCAGGATGGTTCCCAGACCCAAGGTGGCACCAGTGCCACGTCGGGCTGGTTTGATGGTGCCAAGTGGTTCCTGCAATCTGCCATCCTGAAGCGGGGTAGCTTACCTTTGTGTGCCAGGGAAACGGGCCGAGGTTTATGACTGGGGGCCTAGGGCTAGGAGTGACCGGCTGGCTCCTGAAAAGCTACGATAGGCAGGATGGTGACCAGACCCATGGTGGCACCAGTGCCAAGTTGGGCTGGTTTGATAGTACCAAGTGGCTCCTGCAATCTGCCATCAAAAAGTTGGCAGGCGAGTTTTGTTTTCCAGGGAAAAGCGCCGTTGTTTGTGTTTGGGGGACTGTGGGTGGGAGTGGCCGGCTGGCTCCTTAGAACACACGATACGCAGGATGGTTCCCAGACCCAAGGTGGCACTAGTGCCAAGTCGGGCTGGTTTGATAGCACCAAGTGGCTCCTGCAATCTGCCATCCAGAAGCGGGGAAGCTTACTTTTGTTTGCCAGGGAAACGGACCGAGGTTTTTTTCTGGGGGCCTATGGCTGGGAGTGACCGGCTGGCTCCTTAGAATCCACGATACGCAGCATGGTTCCCAGACCAGAGGTGGCACCAGTGCCAAGTCGGGCTGGTTTGATGGTGCAAAGTGGCTCCTGCAATCTGCCATCCAGAAGTGCGGTAGCTTACTTTTGTGTGCCAGGGAAACAGGCCGAGGTTTGTGTCTGGGGGCCTATGGCTGGGAGTGACCGGCTGGCTCCTGAAAAGCTACGATAGGCAGGATGGTGACCAGACCCATGGTGGCACCAGTGCCAAGTTGGGCTGGTTTGATAGTACCAAGTGGCTCCTGCAATCTGCCATCAAAATGTTGGCAGGCGAGTTTTGTTTTCCAGGGAAAAGCGCCGTTGTGTGTGTTTTGGGGCCTGTGGCTGGGAGTGGCCAGCTGGCTCCTTAGAATCCACGATACGCAGGATGGTTCCCAGACCCAAGGTGGCACCAGTGCCAAGTCGGGCTGGTTTGTTAGTACCAAGTGGTTCCTGCAATCTGCCATCCAGAAGCGGGGCAGCTGAATTTTGTTTGCCAGACAAAAAGGCTGTTGTTTGTGTTTCGGGGCCTGTGGCTGGCAGTGGCCGGCTGGCTCCTGAAAATCCATGATACGCAGCTTGGTTCCCAGACCCAAGGTGGCATCAGTGCCAAGTAGGGCTGGTTTTATAGTACCCAGTGGCTCCTGCAATCTGCCATCCAGAAGCGGTGCAGTTGAGTTTTGTTTGCCAGAGAAAAGGGCCGTGGGTTGTGTTTGGGGGCATATGACTGGGAGTGGCCGGCTGTCTCATTAAAAAGATCGATACGCAGGATGGTTCCCAGACCCAAGGGGGCACCAGTGCCAAGTCGGGCTGTTTTTATAGTACCAAGTGCGTCCTGCAATTTGCCATCCAGAAGAGGGGCAGTTGAGTTTTGTTTGCCAGAGAATAGCGCCGTTGTTTGTGTTTGGGGGCTTGTGGCTCGTAGTGGCCGACTGGCGCCTTAGAATCTGTGTTACGCAGCATGGTTCCCAGACCCAAGGTGGCACCAGTGCCAAGTTGGGCTGGTTTGATAGTACCAAGTGGCTCCTGCAATCTGCCATCCAGAAGCGGGGTAGCTTACTTTTGTTTGCCAGGGAAACGGGCCGAGGTTTGTGACTGGGGACCTATGGCTGGGAGTGACCGGCTGGCTCCTGGAAAGCTACGATAGGCAGGATGGTTACCAGACCCATGGTGGCACCAGTGCCAAGTTGGGCTGGTTTGATAGTACCAAGTGGCTCCTGCAATCTGCCATCAAAAAGTTGGCAGGCGAGTTTTGTTTTCCAGGGAAAAGCGACATTGTTTGTATTTGGGGGCCTGTGGCTGGGAGTGACCGGCTGGCTCCTTTGAACCCACGATACGCAGGATGGTTCCCAGACCCAAGGTGGCACCAGTGCCAAGTTTTGCTGGTTTGATACTACCAAGTGCGTCCTGCAATCTGCCATCCAGAAGCGGGGCAGCTTAATTTTGTTTGCCAGGGAAACGGGCCGTGGGTTTTGTTTGGGGGCATATAGCTGAGAGTGGCCGGCTGGCTCCTGAAAATCCACGCTAGGCAGCATGGTTCCCAGATGCAATGTGGCACCAGTGCCAAGTCGGGCTGGTTTGATGGTGCAAAGTGGCTCCTGCAATCTGCCATCCAGAAGCGAGGCAGCTGATTTTTGTTTGCCAGAGGAAAATTCCGTGGATTGTTTTTGGGGGCATATTGCTGGGAGTGGCCGGCTGGCTCCTTAAAATGCTCGATACGCATGATGGTTCCCAGGCCCAAGGTGTCACCACTACCAAGTCGGCCTGCGGTTTTAGTATCAAGTTCATCCTGCAATTTGCCATCCAGAAGAGGGGCAGTTGAGTTTTGTTTGCCAGAGAAACGGGCCGAGGTTTCTGTTTGGGGACATATGGCTGAGAGTGGCCGGCTGGCCCCTGAATATCCACGATACAGAGCATGGTTCCCAGATCCAAGGTGGCACCAGTGCCAAGTTGGGCTGGTTTGATAGTACCAAGTGTCTCCTGCAATCTGCCATCCAGAAGCAGGGCAGCTTACTTTTGTTTGCCAGAGAAATAGGCCTAGGTTTTTGTTTGGGGGCCTGTGGCTAGGAGTGGCCGGCTGGCTCCTTAGAATCCACGATACGCAGGATGGTTCCCAGACCCAAGGTGGCACCAGTGCCAAGTCGGGCTGGTTTGATAGTACCAAGTGGCTCCTGCAAACTCCATCAAAAAGTTGGCAGGCGTGTTTTGTTTTCCAGGGAACAGCGCCGTTGATTTTGTTTGGGGGCCTGTGGCTAGGAGTGGCCGGCTGGCTCCTTAGAATCCACGATACGCAGGATGGTTCCCAGACCCAAGGTGGCACCAGTGCCAAGTCGGGCTGGTTTGATTACACCAAGTGGCTCCTGCAATCTGCCATCCAGAAGTGAGGCAGCTAAGTTTTGTTTGCGAGAAAAAAGGGCCGTGGTTTTTGTTGGGGGCCTGTGGCTGGGAGTAGCCGGCTGGCTCCTTAAAATCCACGATAGGCAGGATGGTTCCCAGACCCAAGGTGGCACCAGTGCCAAGTCGGGCTGGTTTGATAGTACCAAGTGGCTCCTGCAATCTGCCATCCAGAAGCGGGGCAGCTGAGTTTTGTTTGCCAGAGAAAAAGGCTGTGGTTTGTGTTTGGGGGCCTGTGGCTGGCAGTGGCCGGCTGGCTCCTGAAAATCCACGATACGCAGCATGGTTCCCAGACCCAAGGTGGCACCAGTGCCAAGTGGGGCTCGTTTGACAGTGTCAAGTGCCTCCTGCAATCTCCCATCCAGAAGCGGGGCAGCTGAGTTTTTTTTGCCAGGGAAACGGACCTTTGTTTTTGATTGGGCTCTGTGGCCGAGAGTGGTTGGCTGTCTCCTGACAATCCACAATACGCAGGATGGTTCCCAGACCCAAGGTGGCACCAGTGCCAAGTCGGGCTGGTTTGATAGTACCAAGTGTCTCCTGCAATCTGCCATCCAGAAGCGGGGCAGCTGAGTTTTGTTTGCCAGAGAAAAGGGCCGTGGGTTGTGTTTGGGGGCATATGGCTGGGAGTGGCCACCTGGCTCCTTAAAATGCACGATACGCCGCATGGTAACCAGACGCAAGGTGGCACCAGTGCCAAGTCAGGCTGTTTTTGTAGTACCCAGTGGCTCCTGCAATTTGCCATCCAGAAGCGGGGCAGTTGAATTTTGTTTGCTAGAGAAAAGGGCTGTGGTTTGTGTTTGGGGGCCTATGGCTGAGAGTGGCCGGCTGGCCCCTGAAAATCAACGATAGGCAGGATGGTTCCCAGATCCAAGGTGGCACCAGTGCCAAGTAAGGCTGGTTGTATGGTTCAAAGTAACTCCTGCAATCTGCCATCCAGAAGCGGGACAGCTGAGTTTTTTTTGCCAGAGAAAAGGTCCATGGTTTCTTTTTGGGGCATACGGCTGGGAATTGCCGGCTGGCTCCTTAAAATGCTCGATACGCAGGATGGTTCCCAGAGCCAAGGTGGCACCACTGCCAAGTCGGGCTCTTTTTGTAGTACCAAGTGCGTCCTGCAATTTGCCATCCAGAAGAGGGGCAGTTGAGTTTTGTTTGCCAGAGAAAAGGGCCGTTGTTTGTGTTTGGGGGCCTGTGGCTGGGAGTGTTCGGCTGGTTCCTGAATATGTACGATACGCAGGATTGTTCCCAGATCCAAGGTGGCAGCAGTGCCATGTTGTGCTGGTGTGATAGTCCCAAGTGGCTCCTGCAATCTGCCATCCAGAAGTGGGGCAGCTGATTTTTGTTTGCCAGAGAAAAGGTCCGTGGTTTGTTTTTGGGGGCATATGGCTGAGAGTGGCCGGCTGGCCCCTGAAAATCCACGATACACAGGATGGTTCCCAGATCCAAGGTGGCACCTGTGCCAAGTCGGGCTGATTTGATAGTACTAAGTAGCTCCTGCAATCTGCCATGCAGAAGCGGGGCAGCTTACTTTTGTTTGCCAGGGAAACGGGCCGAGGTTTGTGTTTGGGGGCCTATGGCTGAGAGTGGCCGGCTGGCCCCTGAAAATCAACGATAGGCAGGATGGTTCCCAGATCCAAGGTGGCACCAGTGCCAAGTAAGGCTGGTTGTATGGTTCAAAGTAACTCCTGCAATCTGCCATCCAGAAGCGGGACAGCTGAGTTTTTTTTGCCAGAGAAAAGGTCCATGGTTTCTTTTTGGGGCATACGGCTGGGAATTGCCGGCTGGCTCCTTAAAATGCTCGATACGCAGGATGGTTCCCAGAGCCAAGGTGGCACCACTGCCAAGTCGGGCTCTTTTTGTAGTACCAAGTGCGTCCTGCAATTTGCCATCCAGAAGAGGGGCAGTTGAGTTTTGTTTGCCAGAGAAAAGGGCCGTTGTTTGTGTTTGGGGGCCTGTGGCTGGGAGTGTTCGGCTGGTTCCTGAATATGTACGATACGCAGGATTGTTCCCAGATCCAAGGTGGCAGCAGTGCCATGTTGTGCTGGTGTGATAGTCCCAAGTGGCTCCTGCAATCTGCCATCCAGAAGTGGGGCAGCTGATTTTTGTTTGCCAGAGAAAAGGTCCGTGGTTTGTTTTTGGGGGCATATGGCTGAGAGTGGCCGGCTGGCCCCTGAAAATCCACGATACACAGGATGGTTCCCAGATCCAAGGTGGCACCTGTGCCAAGTCGGGCTGATTTGATAGTACTAAGTAGCTCCTGCAATCTGCCATCCAGAAGCGGGGCAGCTTACTTTTGTTTGCCAGGGAAACGGGCCGAGGTTTGTGTTTGGGGGCCTATGGCTGAGAGTGACCGGCTGGCTCCTGAAAAGCTACAATAGGCAGGATGGTGACCAGACCCATGGTGGCACCAGTGCCAAGTTGGGCTGGTTTGATAGTACCAAGTGGTTCCTGCAATCTGCCATCCAGAAGCAGGGCAGCTGAGTTTTGTTTGCCAGAGAAAAGGGCCTTGGTTTGTGTTTGGGGGCATATGGCTGGGTGTGGCCAGCTGGCTCCTTAAAATGCACGATATGCAACATGGCTCCCAGACCCAAGGTGGCACAAGTGCCAAGTTGGGCTGGTTTGATAGTACCAAGTGGCTCCTGCAATCTTCCATGATCACGTGGAGAAATACTTTCTGGTTTCAGCCTCATGCTCTTTCTTCTCTCCCTCAACTTCTCTATCACCTCTCATCTGGTTCACATGCGCTGTCTTCAAGGTCCACAGGCTACTTTTCACAGAATCTTCTGGCCTGATGAAGTAAGGATGATGAATAGAACAGAGCTGGGATCTATTTTCCAGTTTGGATAAAATGCATTCTGCACACAAATCCAAGGAGAACGGGCTGCCCCGATGCCCAGAAAATCTTTCACTCCTGCTAGTGTTCTACGTCAACCGCAACTTAGTCTGAAAGAAAAGCTTTTTCTCTGAGAGCATCTGAGAGGTTTGCATGAAGCACTGATATCTGACATATGCAATTTTGAATAGGAGAGGAAAAAGAAAATGGCAAGGAGTTTTTAATTTTAGTGGTTTCAATTTTAATTTCCGTGCACTTTTTCAAAACTTGTCAGCTCAAATGCCCATCAACATCTTTTAGTCATCTGTAAGTCAGTATTCATATAAAATGTGCTTCAAATCCAAAGAATTTCAAATTTGCACTCCAAGCTTCTATGCCTAGATTTATGATTTCCTACACATATTAGATGAAAGGAAGGCCTTTTTTACTGTGGGAGTGCTGGAACACTGGAACAGGTTGCCCAGAGAAGTTGTGGGTGTCCCATCCCTGAAAGTATTCAAGGTCACCCTGGACGGGGCTTGGAGCAGCAACAAAGGAGAAGCTTGATGGTAGAGAAACAAAGTTGGACTATAGAAGAAACTCGGATTGAAGTATAGGATCAAGTTTTCTCTCAGCTCTTGGGGTAAATTCAAAGTTGTACAAAATGACATTTATCTGTGCTATTCACTACTGTAACAGAAAGTTTCATGAAAACTGTACAGAAGATAGTAAATTTTAAAAGAGATAAGAATTACAGCATAAAAT
This sequence comes from Melospiza melodia melodia, assembly GCF_035770615.1. Classification (NCBI taxonomy): domain Eukaryota; kingdom Metazoa; phylum Chordata; class Aves; order Passeriformes; family Passerellidae; genus Melospiza; species Melospiza melodia. Next base: position 72,491,665 of record NC_086194.1, on the reverse strand, counting down.
CCATGGGATAGGTTACAACATGAGACACTCTCTAAGAGAAAATCTCTGTGTTTCAGCACTTCATCGGGGTAAGATTTCATGAAGTGCCAAAGAAGGCGGCAAAATATCATTCGGGACATTATTTACTGGAATTCAGCCTGGCCATTAGTAGGAACTGCCTTTGAACATATCATGTAGATATACCACACACACTTTCCCTTCACTGAAAAATTACTGTTTACAACAAATAAGCAATTGACAATCAAAATTGATTGAAAGCATCTTAAACATGTCAAGTATTTCATTGTAGATGATCTGTGATCCAAATGCTTCTTCCACCTTCGAGAGGGACAGAAGAATTCTTCCATATCATGATGGTTTAAAATTGTATCAACCAATGTTTTCTGCTGAAAAGATATCATCTATTTTTTTCTATTTTTGGAAGAAAATATTCCTAGACATACAACAGGTGAGAACTAAGTAATTTTAAAGAAACAAATGAAATGAAAATATTCTGTAAATAGAATGAAATGAAAAGCTGTGTTTTAAATAGGAGCTAAATATTAAACAGAATTTTTGTACCAGGCATTTGAATTACTGCACCAGCTCTTTTGCCCATCAAGAGAGGCATTTAGCATTTCAGTCTTTTCCAAGGTGTTCATGATCTGCTATGCTGATCTCTGTGTGTGCCTAGGTGTGTGTGGAGGGGGGGGCATATGAAGGGGAGTGTGTATGTTTGCTTTACAATTGTTGTGGCAGATTCATGCCTCAGCTCCACATTTTGTTTTAAAAAGGTCACACCGAGTGGATATGAAGTTTACTATCAACAAGAGATCGATTCCCAAATCATCCATTTGACTCTCCCTTATAAATCATGTGCTTTGTTGCATATTTTATCAAATATACTTTCAAGCCAGATGGAGGAAGGAGGATGTGGGAATCCCTCCACCATCTTGCAACTTTTATGTAAGTAGGTTTTCAAGAAAATCATCATTTCTCTTTTAAATATGTCTGGAACAGGCATGATGGTAGTGTCAACCTGTTGGAGTTTTTGTTGCTGGAAGAAGTTGTACAAAAGGATTGGTTTTTACATTGACCAGTTACTGAATCAAGCGCAGGAATACATTGGAAATTTAGCTGGGGGTTCCTTTTCCCAGCAGACTACTTCTAGAACGAGCTTGTACACTGAAGCTGACTCTTTTGCTCTCTTTTTGTTTCTTTCCTATTTTCTTGGCTTCTTTGCCACTATCTAGACAATTTTGGAACTTTGTTCCCAACTAAAATGGTTTCAATAGTCTGATTGTGATCATACATTTTTACAAGGAATTTTTAAAATCTTTCCTCGAGTCCAGAAAGTCAAGGACTTAGATCTTTTTCTTCCCTTATCAATATTGCCATGAAATTGATAAATAAAGACCAACTCTTTATTTTTGTTTTTAACCCACGTAGATAATTCCCATCCATTAATCCATTTTGTGGACCAATAGCTGCCATTCTGATGGAAGCTGTCACTTCTTAACAATAGGCATTCTGTGACTATGTTGACAGCACTTTGGGTGAAGATCCTAACTGGTCTTAGATATACATAGGGAGAAATTTGCTCAGCCAGTGTCAGTCTTAAGCATGCGTATCAGAAGATCTTTCTAGAGCTGGGAATTTTCCCATGAAAGGGATTCAGTTAGGGAAGAGACACTTGTGCCAGAGTTTTACATTCTTCTTGAACACTGCTTAAGGAACTTAGATGCCATGTCCATTTGGATCTCTGTCTGCACAGAACTTTGTCATGCCAGTGCTTTGAAATGCATCTTGAAGAGAATTCACTAGCACAGAATGAAAGAGAGTGGAAGGGGTTGGTGGGGCTAACCAGGCCCAACCCCCCTGCCTAAACCAGGATACCTAGAGCCTCTTGCCCAGGATTCTATCTGGGTGTACTTTTAATGTCTTCAAAGATCCAGGCTCCACAATCTTTCTGGGCAGTCTGTGCCGTGGTTCAGTCACCCTGACAGTAAAGAAACATTTACTGATGTTCAAAGGCAATCTCCTGTATTTCAGTGTGTGCCCACTGCCTCTTGTCTTTTCCCTCAGCATCACTGAAAAGACACTGATTCCCTCCCCTTTGCACTATTGCTTCCATATGTATGTGTGATGCCATGTAGAGGTATGTCAAAAACCTCCCTGAAGCCCAGGCAGATAATATTCCCTTCATCTACCAGTCAAGTTGATTCATCAGAGGAGTTTAAAGTGATGTTCAGCATGAAATTCCCCTGAAAAATCATGCTAACTACATTATTTGGTCATCTGTCATGTGCCTGGCAAGGATTTCCAGGAAGAGCTGCTTCATCAACTTCCTGGGGATAAAAAAGAGGCTGGCTGGTTTGTACTATGGCGAGTCCTCTTAATTGCCTTTTTTGAAGATGGGTGTCATTTGCTAACATCCACTCTTTAGCCTCTCTTGTCGTCTACATCTTAGCAAAACGCTTTTCCACTATGTCTGGCTAGGAAAAACTGTGCCAGCACAGAAAACATCTCCCATCGTGTTCTAGAAGTTGCACGGATGTCTGCCAAGTGTTTGGCAGGAAGAAAAGAAAAGTTGTCCAAAACAGCTTCCAATCGAATGTTCCTGTGATTGGAAAAGTCAGGAGAGTGCAAAGGTACTGTTTTCTATCAGTTGGCAAGGTGCGCACACAATCCCAGTGTTGTACAGCTTGCTTCTTCACCTTCCCGAAGCTGCCGCTCTCGCCGGCTGCCGGAGCCCAAGAAGCGGCTTCTTCGCGCAAAGACGATTGTGCCGCTCACAGGGCTCTCCTTAGCGCGGCTTCTGCCGAAAGACGCCCGGCAGCGGCTCTTACCTCCGGAGAGCATCCTACCTTCGTCTTTAGCTCCTCTTCTCATCTACACCTCGGCAAAAAGCTTTTCCACTATGTCTGGCTAGGAAAAACTGTGCCAGCACAGAAAACATCTCCCATCGTGTTCTAGAAGTTGCACGGATGTCTGCCAAGTGTTTGGCAGGAAGAAAAGAAAAGTTGTCCAAAACAGCTTCCAATCGAATGTTCCTGTGATTGGAAAAGTCAGGAGAGTGCAAAGGTACTGTTTTCTATCAGTTGGCAAGGTGCGCACACAATCCCAGTGTTGTACAGCTTGCTTCTTCACCTTCCCGAAGCTGCCGCTCTCGCCGGCTGCCGGAGCCCAAGAAGCGGCTTCTTCGCGCAAAGACGATTGTGCCGCTCACAGTGCTCACCTTAGCGCGGCTTCTGCCGAAAGACGCCCGGCAGCGGCTCTTACCTCCGGAGAGCATCCTACCTTCGTCTTTCGCGTCTTTTGTAGTCTACATCTTAGCAAAACGCTTTTCCACTATGTCTGGCTAGGAAAAACTGTGCCAGCACAGAAAACATCTCCCATCGTGTTCTAGAAGTTGCACGGATGTCTGCCAAGTGTTTGGCAGGAAGAAAAGAAAAGTTGTCCAAAACAGCTTCCAATCGAATGTTCCTGTGATTGGAAAAGTCAGGAGAGTGCAAAGGTACTGTTTTCTATCAGTTGGCAAGGTGCGCACACAATCCCAGTGTTGTACAGCTTGCTTCTTCACCTTCCCGAAGCTGCCGCTCTCGCCGGCTGCCGGAGCCCAAGAAGCGGCTTCTTCGCGCAAAGACGATTGTGCCGCTCACAGGGCTCTCCTTAGCGCGGCTTCTGCCGAAAGACGCCCGGCAGCGGCTCTTACCTCCGGAGAGCATCCTACCTTCGTCTTTCGCGTCTTTTGTAGTCTACATCTTAGCAAAACGCTTTTCCACTATGTCTGGCTAGGAAAAACTGTGCCAGCACAGAAAACATCTCCCATCGTGTTCTAGAAGTTGCACGGATGTCTGCCAAGTGTTTGGCAGGAAGAAAAGAAAAGTTGTCCAAAACAGCTTCCAATCGAATGTTCCTGTGATTGGAAAAGTCAGGAGAGTGCAAAGGTACTGTTTTCTATCAGTTGGCAAGGTGCGCACACAATCCCAGTGTTGTACAGCTTGCTTCTTCACCTTCCCGAAGCTGCCGCTCTCGCCGGCTGCCGGAGCCCAAGAAGCGGCTTCTTCGCGCAAAGACGATTGTGCCGCTCACAGGGCTCTCCTTAGCGCGGCTTCTGCCGAAAGACGCCCGGCAGCGGCTCTTACCTCCGGAGAGCATCCTACCTTCGTCTTTCGCGTCTTTTGTAGTCTACATCTTAGCAAAACGCTTTTCCACTATGTCTGGCTAGGAAAAACTGTGCCAGCACAGAAAACATCTCCCATCGTGTTCTAGAAGTTGCACGGATGTCTGCCAAGTGTTTGGCAGGAAGAAAAGAAAAGTTGTCCAAAACAGCTTCCAATCGAATGTTCCTGTGATTGGAAAAGTCAGGAGAGTGCAAAGGTACTATTTTCTATCAGTTGGCAAGGTGCGCACACAATCCCAGTGTTGTACAGCTTGCTTCTTCACCTTCCCGAAGCTGCCGCTCTCGCCGGCTGCCGGAGCCCAAGAAGCGGCTTCTTCGCGCAAAGACGATTGTGCCGCTCACAGTGCTCTCCTTAGCGCGGCTTCTGCCGAAAGACGCCCGGCAGCGGCTCTTACCTCCGGAGAGCATCCTACCTTCGTCTTTCGCGTCTTTTGTAGTCTACATCTTAGCAAAACGCTTTTCCACTATGTCTGGCTAGGAAAAACTGTGCCAGCACAGAAAACATCTCCCATCGTGTTCTAGAAGTTGCACGGATGTCTGCCAAGTGTTTGGCAGGAAGAAAAGAAAAGTTGTCCAAAACAGCTTCCAATCGAATGTTCCTGTGATTGGAAAAGTCAGGAGAGTGCAAAGGTACTGTTTTCTATCAGTTGGCAAGGTGCGCACACAATCCCAGTGTTGTACAGCTTGCTTCTTCACCTTCCCGAAGCTGCCGCTCTCGCCGGCTGCCGGAGCCCAAGAAGCGGCTTCTTCGCGCAAAGACGATTGTGCCGCTCACAGGGCTCTCCTTAGCGCGGCTTCTGCCGAAAGACGCCCGGCAGCGGCTCTTACCTCCGGAGAGCATCCTACCTTCGTCTTTAGCTCCTCTTCTCATCTACACCTCGGCAAAAAGCTTTTCCACTATGTCTGGCTAGGAAAAACTGTGCCAGCACAGAAAACATCTCCCATCGTGTTCTAGAAGTTGCACGGATGTCTGCCAAGTGTTTGGCAGGAAGAAAAGAAAAGTTGTCCAAAACAGCTTCCAATCGAATGTTCCTGTGATTGGAAAAGTCAGGAGAGTGCAAAGGTACTGTTTTCTATCAGTTGGCAAGGTGCGCACACAATCCCAGTGTTGTACAGCTTGCTTCTTCACCTTCCCGAAGCTGCCGCTCTCGCCGGCTGCCGGAGCCCAAGAAGCGGCTTCTTCGCGCAAAGACGATTGTGCCGCTCACAGTGCTCACCTTAGCGCGGCTTCTGCCGAAAGACGCCCGGCAGCGGCTCTTACCTCCGGAGAGCATCCTACCTTCGTCTTTCGCGTCTTTTGTAGTCTACATCTTAGCAAAACGCTTTTCCACTATGTCTGGCTAGGAAAAACTGTGCCAGCACAGAAAACATCTCCCATCGTGTTCTAGAAGTTGCACGGATGTCTGCCAAGTGTTTGGCAGGAAGAAAAGAAAAGTTGTCCAAAACAGCTTCCAATCGAATGTTCCTGTGATTGGAAAAGTCAGGAGAGTGCAAAGGTACTGTTTTCTATCAGTTGGCAAGGTGCGCACACAATCCCAGTGTTGTACAGCTTGCTTCTTCACCTTCCCGAAGCTGCCGCTCTCGCCGGCTGCCGGAGCCCAAGAAGCGGCTTCTTCGCGCAAAGACGATTGTGCCGCTCACAGGGCTCTCCTTAGCGCGGCTTCTGCCGAAAGACGCCCGGCAGCGGCTCTTACCTCCGGAGAGCATCCTACCTTCGTCTTTCGCGTCTTTTGTAGTCTACATCTTAGCAAAACGCTTTTCCACTATGTCTGGCTAGGAAAAACTGTGCCAGCACAGAAAACATCTCCCATCGTGTTCTAGAAGTTGCACGGATGTCTGCCAAGTGTTTGGCAGGAAGAAAAGAAAAGTTGTCCAAAACAGCTTCCAATCGAATGTTCCTGTGATTGGAAAAGTCAGGAGAGTGCAAAGGTACTGTTTTCTATCAGTTGGCAAGGTGCGCACACAATCCCAGTGTTGTACAGCTTGCTTCTTCACCTTCCCGAAGCTGCCGCTCTCGCCGGCTGCCGGAGCCCAAGAAGTGGCTTCTTCGCGCAAAGACGATTGTGCCGCTCACAGGGCTCTCCTTAGCGCGGCTTCTGCCGAAAGACGCCCGGCAGCGGCTCTTACCTCCGGAGAGCATCCTACCTTCGTCTTTCGCGTCTTTTGTAGTCTACATCTTAGCAAAACGCTTTTCCACTATGTCTGGCTAGGAAAAACTGTGCCAGCACAGAAAACATCTCCCATCGTGTTCTAGAAGTTGCACGGATGTCTGCCAAGTGTTTGGCAGGAAGAAAAGAAAAGTTGTCCAAAACAGCTTCCAATCGAATGTTCCTGTGATTGGAAAAGTCAGGAGAGTGCAAAGGTACTATTTTCTATCAGTTGGCAAGGTGCGCACACAATCCCAGTGTTGTACAGCTTGCTTCTTCACCTTCCCGAAGCTGCCGCTCTCGCCGGCTGCCGGAGCCCAAGAAGCGGCTTCTTCGCGCAAAGACGATTGTGCCGCTCACAGTGCTCTCCTTAGCGCGGCTTCTGCCGAAAGACGCCCGGCAGCGGCTCTTACCTCCGGAGAGCATCCTACCTTCGTCTTTCGCGTCTTTTGTAGTCTACATCTTAGCAAAACGCTTTTCCACTATGTCTGGCTAGGAAAAACTGTGCCAGCACAGAAAACATCTCCCATCGTGTTCTAGAAGTTGCACGGATGTCTGCCAAGTGTTTGGCAGGAAGAAAAGAAAAGTTGTCCAAAACAGCTTCCAATCGAATGTTCCTGTGATTGGAAAAGTCAGGAGAGTGCAAAGGTACTGTTTTCTATCAGTTGGCAAGGTGCGCACACAATCCCAGTGTTGTACAGCTTGCTTCTTCACCTTCCCGAAGCTGCCGCTCTCGCCGGCTGCCGGAGCCCAAGAAGCGGCTTCTTCGCGCAAAGACGATTGTGCCGCTCACAGTGCTCTCCTTAGCGCGGCTTCTGCCGAAAGACGCCCGGCAGCGGCTCTTACCTCCGGAGAGCATCCTACCTTCGTCTTTCGCGTCTTTTGTAGTCTACATCTTAGCAAAACGCTTTTCCACTATGTCTGGCTAGGAAAAACTGTGCCAGCACAGAAAACATCTCCCATCGTGTTCTAGAAGTTGCACGGATGTCTGCCAAGTGTTTGGCAGGAAGAAAAGAAAAGTTGTCCAAAACAGCTTCCAATCGAATGTTCCTGTGATTGGAAAAGTCAGGAGAGTGCAAAGGTACTGTTTTCTATCAGTTGGCAAGGTGCGCACACAATCCCAGTGTTGTACAGCTTGCTTCTTCACCTTCCCGAAGCTGCCGCTCTCGCCGGCTGCCGGAGCCCAAGAAGCGGCTTCTTCGCGCAAAGACGATTGTGCCGCTCACAGGGCTCTCCTTAGCGCGGCTTCTGCCGAAAGACGCCCGGCAGCGGCTCTTACCTCCGGAGAGCATCCTACCTTCGTCTTTCGCGTCTTTTGTAGTCTACATCTTAGCAAAACGCTTTTCCACTATGTCTGGCTAGGAAAAACTGTGCCAGCACAGAAAACATCTCCCATCGTGTTCTAGAAGTTGCACGGATGTCTGCCAAGTGTTTGGCAGGAAGAAAAGAAAAGTTGTCCAAAACAGCTTCCAATCGAATGTTCCTGTGATTGGAAAAGTCAGGAGAGTGCAAAGGTACTGTTTTCTATCAATTGGCAAGGTGCGCACACAATCCCAGTGTTGTACAGCTTGCTTCTTCACCTTCCCGAAGCTGCCGCTCTCGCCGGCTGCCGGAGCCCAAGAAGCGGCTTCTTCGCGCAAAGACGATTGTGCCGCTCACAGTGCTCTCCTTAGCGCAGCTTCTGCCGAAAGACGCCCGGCAGCGGCTCTTACCTCCTGAGAGTGGCAGCTTCGGGAAGGTGAAGAAGCAAGCTGTACAACACTGGGATTGTGTGCGCACCTTGCCAACTGATAGAAAACAGTACCTTTGCACTCTCCTGACTTTTCCAATCACAGGAACATTCGATTGGAAGCTGTTTTGGACAACTTTTCTTTTCTTCCTGCCAAACACTTGGCAGACATCCGTGCAACTTCTAGAAAACGATGGGAGATGTTTTCTGTGCTGGCACGGGTTTTCCTAGCCAGACATAGTGGAAAAGCGTTTTGCTAAGATGTAGACTACAAAAGACGCGAAAGACGAAGGTAGGATGCTCTCCAGAGGTAAGAGCCGCTGCCGGGCGTCTTTCGGCAGAAGCCGCGCTAAGGAGAGCACTGTGAGCGGCACAATCGTCTTTGCGCGAAGAAGCCGCTTCTTGGGCTCCGGCAGCCGGCGAGAGCGGCAGCTTCGGGAAGGTGAAGAAGCAAGCTGTACAACACTGGGATTGTGTGCGCACCTTGCCAACTGATAGAAAACAGTACCTTTGCACTCTCCTGACTTTTCCAATCACAGGAACATTCGATTGGAAGCTGTTTTGGACAACTTTTCTTTTCTTCCTGCCAAACACTTGGCAGACATCCGTGCAACTTCTAGAACACGATGGGAGATGTTTTCTGTGCTGGCACAGTTTTTCCTAGCCAGACATAGTGGAAAAGCGTTTTGCTAAGATGTAGACTACAAAAGACGCGAAAGACGAAGGTAGGATGCTCTCCGGAGGTAAGAGCCGCTGCCGGGCGTCTTTCGGCAGAAGCCGCGCTAAGGAGAGCACTGTGAGCGGCACAATCGTCTTTGCGCGAAGAAGCCGCTTCTTGGGCTCCGGCAGCCGGCGAGAGCGGCAGCTTCGGGAAGGTGAAGAAGCAAGCTGTACAACACTGGGATTGTGTGCGCACCTTGCCAACTGATAGAAAACAGTACCTTTGCACTCTCCTGACTTTTCCAATCACAGGAACATTCGATTGGAAGCTGTTTTGGACAACTTTTCTTTTCTTCCTGCCAAACACTTGGCAGACATCCGTGCAACTTCTAGAACACGATGGGAGATGTTTTCTGTGCTGGCACAGTTTTTCCTAGCCAGACATAGTGGAAAAGCGTTTTGCTAAGATGTAGACTACAAAAGACGCGAAAGACGAAGGTAGGATGCTCTCCGGAGGTAAGAGCCGCTGCCGGGCGTCTTTCGGCAGAAGCCGCGCTAAGGAGAGCACTGTGAGCGGCACAATCGTCTTTGCGCGAAGAAGCCGCTTCTTGGGCTCCGGCAGCCGGCGAGAGCGGCAGCTTCGGGAAGGTGAAGAAGCAAGCTGTACAACACTGGGATTGTGTGCGCACCTTGCCAACTGATAGAAAACAGTACCTTTGCACTCTCCTGACTTTTCCAATCACAGGAACATTCGATTGGAAGCTGTTTTGGACAACTTTTCTTTTCTTCCTGCCAAACACTTGGCAGACATCCGTGCAACTTCTAGAACACGATGGGAGATGTTTTCTGTGCTGGCACAGTTTTTCCTAGCCAGACATAGTGGAAAAGCGTTTTGCTAAGATGTAGACTACAAAAGACGCGAAAGACGAAGGTAGGATGCTCTCCGGAGGTAAGAGCCGCTGCCGGGCGTCTTTCGGCAGAAGCCGCGCTAAGGAGAGCACTGTGAGCGGCACAATCGTCTTTGCGCGAAGAAGCCGCTTCTTGGGCTCCGGCAGCCGGCGAGAGCGGCAGCTTCGGGAAGGTGAAGAAGCAAGCTGTACAACACTGGGATTGTGTGCGCACCTTGCCAACTGATAGAAAATAGTACCTTTGCACTCTCCTGACTTTTCCAATCACAGGAACATTCGATTGGAAGCTGTTTTGGACAACTTTTCTTTTCTTCCTGCCAAACACTTGGCAGACATCCGTGCAACTTCTAGAACACGATGGGAGATGTTTTCTGTGCTGGCACAGTTTTTCCTAGCCAGACATAGTGGAAAAGCGTTTTGCTAAGATGTAGACTACAAAAGACGCGAAAGACGAAGGTAGGATGCTCTCCGGAGGTAAGAGCCGCTGCCGGGCGTCTTTCGGCAGAAGCCGCGCTAAGGAGAGCACTGTGAGCGGCACAATCGTCTTTGCGCGAAGAAGCCGCTTCTTGGGCTCCGGCAGCCGGCGAGAGCGGCAGCTTCGGGAAGGTGAAGAAGCAAGCTGTACAACACTGGGATTGTGTGCGCACCTTGCCAACTGATAGAAAACAGTACCTTTGCACTCTCCTGACTTTTCCAATCACAGGAACATTCGATTGGAAGCTGTTTTGGACAACTTTTCTTTTCTTCCTGCCAAACACTTGGCAGACATCCGTGCAACTTCTAGAACACGATGGGAGATGTTTTCTGTGCTGGCACAGTTTTTCCTAGCCAGACATAGTGGAAAAGCTTTTTGCCGAGGTGTAGATGAGAAGAGGAGCTAAAGACGAAGGTAGGATGCTCTCCGGAGGTAAGAGCCGCTGCCGGGCGTCTTTCGGCAGAAGCCGCGCTAAGGAGAGCCCTGTGAGCGGCACAATCGTCTTTGCGCGAAGAAGCCGCTTCTTGGGCTCCGGCAGCCGGCGAGAGCGGCAGCTTCGGGAAGGTGAAGAAGCAAGCTGTACAACACTGGGATTGTGTGCGCACCTTGCCAACTGATAGAAAATAGTACCTTTGCACTCTCCTGACTTTTCCAATCACAGGAACATTCGATTGGAAGCTGTTTTGGACAACTTTTCTTTTCTTCCTGCCAAACACTTGGCAGACATCCGTGCAACTTCTAGAACACGATGGGAGATGTTTTCTGTGCTGGCACAGTTTTTCCTAGCCAGACATAGTGGAAAAGCGTTTTGCTAAGATGTAGACTACAAAAGACGCGAAAGACGAAGGTAGGATGCTCTCCGGAGGTAAGAGCCGCTGCCGGGCGTCTTTCGGCAGAAGCCGCGCTAAGGAGAGCACTGTGAGCGGCACAATCGTCTTTGCGCGAAGAAGCCGCTTCTTGGGCTCCGGCAGCCGGCGAGAGCGGCAGCTTCGGGAAGGTGAAGAAGCAAGCTGTACAACACTGGGATTGTGTGCGCACCTTGCCAACTGATAGAAAACAGTACCTTTGCACTCTCCTGACTTTTCCAATCACAGGAACATTCGATTGGAAGCTGTTTTGGACAACTTTTCTTTTCTTCCTGCCAAACACTTGGCAGACATCCGTGCAACTTCTAGAACACGATGGGAGATGTTTTCTGTGCTGGCACAGTTTTTCCTAGCCAGACATAGTGGAAAAGCTTTTTGCCGAGGTGTAGATGAGAAGAGGAGCTAAAGACGAAGGTAGGATGCTCTCCGGAGGTAAGAGCCGCTGCCGGGCGTCTTTCGGCAGAAGCCGCGCTAAGGAGAGCCCTGTGAGCGGCACAATCGTCTTTGCGCGAAGAAGCCGCTTCTTGGGCTCCGGCAGCCGGCGAGAGCGGCAGCTTCGGGAAGGTGAAGAAGCAAGCTGTACAACACTGGGATTGTGTGCGCACCTTGCCAACTGATAGAAAACAATACCTTTGCACTCTCCTGACTTTTCCAATCACAGGAACATTCGATTGGAAGCTGTTTTGGACAACTTTTCTTTTCTTCCTGCCAAACACTTGGCAGACATCCGTGCAACTTCTAGAACACGATGGGAGATGTTTTCTGTGCTGGCACAGTTTTTCCTAGCCAGACATAGTGGAAAAGCGTTTTGCTAAGATGTAGACGACAAGAGAGGCTAAAGAGTGGATGTTAGCAAATGACACCCATCTTCAAAAAAGGCAATTAAGAGGACTCGCCATAGTACAAACCAGCCAGCCTCTTTTTTATCCCCAGGAAGTTGATGAAGCAGCTCTTCCTGGAAATCCTTGCCAGGCACATGACAGATGACCAAATAATGTAGTTAGCATGATTTTTCAGGGGAATTTCATGCTGAACATCACTTTAAACTCCTCTGATGAATCAACTTGACTGGTAGATGAAGGGAATATTATCTGCCTGGGCTTCAGGGAGGTTTTTGACATACCTCTACATGGCATCACACATACATATGGAAGCAATAGTGCAAAGGGGAGGGAATCAGTGTCTTTTCAGTGATGCTGAGGGAAAAGACAAGAGGCAGTGGGCACACACTGAAATACAGGAGATTGCCTTTGAACATCAGTAAATGTTTCTTTACTGTCAGGGTGACTGAACCACGGCACAGACTGCCCAGAAAGATTGTGGAGCCTGGATCTTTGAAGACATTAAAAGTACACCCAGATAGAATCCTGGGCAAGAGGCTCTAGGTATCCTGGTTTAGGCAGGGGGGTTGGGCCTGGTTAGCCCCACCAACCCCTTCCACTCTCTTTCATTCTGTGCTAGTGAATTCTCTTCAAGATGCATTTCAAAGCACTGGCATGACAAAGTTCTGTGCAGACAGAGATCCAAATGGCCATGGCATCTAAGTTCCTTAAGCAGTGTTCAAGAAGAATGTAAAACTCTGGCACAAGTGTCTCTTCCCTAACTGAATCCCTTTCATGGGAAAATTCCCAGCTCTAGAAAGATCTTCTGATACGCATGCTTAAGACTGACACTGGCTGAGCAAATTTCTCCCTATGTATATCTAAGACCAGTTAGGATCTTCACCCAAAGTGCTGTCAACATAGTCACAGAATGCCTATTGTTAAGAAGTGACAGCTTCCATCAGAATGGCAGCTATTGGTCCACAAAATGGATTAATGGATGGGAATTATCTACGTGGGTTAAAAACAAAAATAAAGAGTTGGTCTTTATTTATCAATTTCATGGCAATATTGATAAGGGAAGAAAAAGATCTAAGTCCTTGACTTTCTGGACTCGAGGAAAGATTTTAAAAATTCCTTGTAAAAATGTATGATCACAATCAGACTATTGAAACCATTTTAGTTGGGAACAAAGTTCCAAAATTGTCTAGATAGTGGCAAAGAAGCCAAGAAAATAGGAAAGAAACAAAAAGAGAGCAAAAGAGTCAGCTTCAGTGTACAAGCTCGTTCTAGAAGTAGTCTGCTGGGAAAAGGAACCCCCAGCTAAATTTCCAATGTATTCCTGCGCTTGATTCAGTAACTGGTCAATGTAAAAACCAATCCTTTTGTACAACTTCTTCCAGCAACAAAAACTCCAACAGGTTGACACTACCATCATGCCTGTTCCAGACATATTTAAAAGAGAAATGATGATTTTCTTGAAAACCTACTTACATAAAAGTTGCAAGATGGTGGAGGGATTCCCACATCCTCCTTCCTCCATCTGGCTTGAAAGTATATTTGATAAAATATGCAACAAAGCACATGATTTATAAGGGAGAGTCAAATGGATGATTTGGGAATCGATCTCTTGTTGATAGTAAACTTCATATCCACTCGGTGTGACCTTTTTAAAACAAAATGTGGAGCTGAGGCATGAATCTGCCACAACAATTGTAAAGCAAACATACACACTCCCCTTCATATGCCCCCCCCTCCACACACACCTAGGCACACACAGAGATCAGCATAGCAGATCATGAACACCTTGGAAAAGACTGAAATGCTAAATGCCTCTCTTGATGGGCAAAAGAGCTGGTGCAGTAATTCAAATGCCTGGTACAAAAATTCTGTTTAATATTTAGCTCCTATTTAAAACACAGCTTTTCATTTCATTCTATTTACAGAATATTTTCATTTCATTTGTTTCTTTAAAATTACTTAGTTCTCACCTGTTGTATGTCTAGGAATATTTTCTTCCAAAAATAGAAAAAAATAGATGATATCTTTTCAGCAGAAAACATTGGTTGATACAATTTTAAACCATCATGATATGGAAGAATTCTTCTGTCCCTCTCGAAGGTGGAAGAAGCATTTGGATCACAGATCATCTACAATGAAATACTTGACATGTTTAAGATGCTTTCAATCAATTTTGATTGTCAATTGCTTATTTGTTGTAAACAGTAATTTTTCAGTGAAGGGAAAGTGTGTGTGGTATATCTACATGATATGTTCAAAGGCAGTTCCTACTAATGGCCAGGCTGAATTCCAGTAAATAATGTCCCGAATGATATTTTGCCGCCTTCTTTGGCACTTCATGAAATCTTACCCCGATGAAGTGCTGAAACACAGAGATTTTCTCTTAGAGAGTGTCTCATGTTGTAACCTATCCCATGGATTTTATGCTGTAATTCTTATCTCTTTTAAAATTTACTATCTTCTGTACAGTTTTCATGAAACTTTCTGTTACAGTAGTGAATAGCACAGATAAATGTCATTTTGTACAACTTTGAATTTACCCCAAGAGCTGAGAGAAAACTTGATCCTATACTTCAATCCGAGTTTCTTCTATAGTCCAACTTTGTTTCTCTACCATCAAGCTTCTCCTTTGTTGCTGCTCCAAGCCCCGTCCAGGGTGACCTTGAATACTTTCAGGGATGGGACACCCACAACTTCTCTGGGCAACCTGTTCCAGTGTTCCAGCACTCCCACAGTAAAAAAGGCCTTCCTTTCATCTAATATGTGTAGGAAATCATAAATCTAGGCATAGAAGCTTGGAGTGCAAATTTGAAATTCTTTGGATTTGAAGCACATTTTATATGAATACTGACTTACAGATGACTAAAAGATGTTGATGGGCATTTGAGCTGACAAGTTTTGAAAAAGTGCACGGAAATTAAAATTGAAACCACTAAAATTAAAAACTCCTTGCCATTTTCTTTTTCCTCTCCTATTCAAAATTGCATATGTCAGATATCAGTGCTTCATGCAAACCTCTCAGATGCTCTCAGAGAAAAAGCTTTTCTTTCAGACTAAGTTGCGGTTGACGTAGAACACTAGCAGGAGTGAAAGATTTTCTGGGCATCGGGGCAGCCCGTTCTCCTTGGATTTGTGTGCAGAATGCATTTTATCCAAACTGGAAAATAGATCCCAGCTCTGTTCTATTCATCATCCTTACTTCATCAGGCCAGAAGATTCTGTGAAAAGTAGCCTGTGGACCTTGAAGACAGCGCATGTGAACCAGATGAGAGGTGATAGAGAAGTTGAGGGAGAGAAGAAAGAGCATGAGGCTGAAACCAGAAAGTATTTCTCCACGTGATCATGGAAGATTGCAGGAGCCACTTGGTACTATCAAACCAGCCCAACTTGGAACTTGTGCCACCTTGGGTCTGGGAGCCATGTTGCATATCGTGCATTTTAAGGAGCCAGCTGGCCACACCCAGCCATATGCCCCCAAACACAAACCAAGGCCCTTTTCTCTGGCAAACAAAACTCAGCTGCCCTGCTTCTGGATGGCAGATTGCAGGAACCACTTGGTACTATCAAACCAGCCCAACTTGGCACTGGTGCCACCATGGGTCTGGTCACCATCCTGCCTATCGTAGCTTTTCAGGAGCCAGCCGGTCACTCTCAGCCATAGGCCCCCAAACACAAACCTCGGCCCGTTTCCCTGGCAAACAAAAGTAAGCTGCCCCGCTTCTGGATGGCAGATTGCAGGAGCTACTTAGTACTATCAAATCAGCCCGACTTGGCACAGGTGCCACCTTGGATCTGGGAACCATCCTGTGTATCGTGGATTTTCAGGGGCCAGCCGGCCACTCTCAGCCATATGCCCCCAAAAACAAACCACGGACCTTTTCTCTGGCAAACAAAAATCAGCTGCCCCACTTCTGGATGGCAGATTGCAGGAGCCACTTGGGACTATCACACCAGCACAACATGGCACTGCTGCCACCTTGGATCTGGGAACAATCCTGCGTATCGTACATATTCAGGAACCAGCCGAACACTCCCAGCCACAGGCCCCCAAACACAAACAACGGCCCTTTTCTCTGGCAAACAAAACTCAACTGCCCCTCTTCTGGATGGCAAATTGCAGGACGCACTTGGTACTACAAAAAGAGCCCGACTTGGCAGTGGTGCCACCTTGGCTCTGGGAACCATCCTGCGTATCGAGCATTTTAAGGAGCCAGCCGGCAATTCCCAGCCGTATGCCCCAAAAAGAAACCATGGACCTTTTCTCTGGCAAAAAAAACTCAGCTGTCCCGCTTCTGGATGGCAGATTGCAGGAGTTACTTTGAACCATACAACCAGCCTTACTTGGCACTGGTGCCACCTTGGATCTGGGCACCATCCTGCCTATCGTTGATTTTCAGGGGCCAGCCGGCCACTCTCAGCCATAGGCCCCCAAACACAAACCACAGCCCTTTTCTCTAGCAAACAAAATTCAACTGCCCCGCTTCTGGATGGCAAATTGCAGGAGCCACTGGGTACTACAAAAACAGCCTGACTTGGCACTGGTGCCACCTTGCGTCTGGTTACCATGCGGCGTATCGTGCATTTTAAGGAGCCAGCCGGCTACTCCCAGCCACAGGCCCCCAACAAAAACCACGGCCCTTTTTTCTCGCAAACAAAACTCAGCTGCCCCGCTTCTGGATGGCAGATTGCAGGAGACACTTGGTACTATCAAACCAGCCCGACTTGGCACTGGTGCCACCTCTGGTCTGGGAACCATCCTGCGTATCGTGGATTCTAAGGAGCCACCCGGCCACTCTGAGCCACAGGCCCCCAAACAAAATCAACGGCGCTGTTCCCTGGAAAACAAAACACGCCTGCCAACTTTTTGATGGAGTTTGCAGGAGCCACTTGGTACTATCAAACCAGCCCGACTTGGCACTGGTGCCACCTTGGGTCTGGGAAACATCCTGCGTATCGTGGATTCTTAGGAGCCAGCCGGCCACTCCTAGCCACAGGCCCCTAAACAAAAACCTAGGCCTATTTCTCTGGCAAACAAAAGTAAGCTGCCCTGCTTCTGGATGGCAGATTGCAGGAGACACTTGGTACTATGTAACCAGCCCAACTTGGCACTGGTGCCACCTTGGGTCTGGGAACCATCCTGCGTATCGTGGATTCTAAGGAGCCAGCTGGCCACTCCCAGCCACAGGCCCCCAAACACAAACAACGGCGCTTTTCCCTGGAAAAGAAAACTCGCCTGCCAACTTTTTGATGGCAGATTGCAGGAGCCACTTGGTACTATCAAATCAGCCCAACTTGGCACTGGTGCCACCATGGGTCTGGTCACCATCCTGCCTATCGTAGCTTTTCAGGAGCCAGCCGGTCACTCCCAGCCATAGGCCCCCAGACAAAAACCTCGGCCCGTTTCCCTGGCAAACAAAAGTAAGCTGCCCCGCTTCTGGATGGCAGATTGCAGTACGCACTTGGTACTATCAAACCAGCCCAACTTGGAAATGGTGCCACCTTGGGTCTGGGAACCATCCTGCGTATCGTGGATTCTAAGGAGCCAGCCGGCCACTCCCAGCCACAGGCCCCCAAATACAAACAACGGCGCTTTTCCCTGGAAAACAAAACTCGCCTGCCAAATTTTTGATGGCAGATTGCAGGAGCCACTTGGTACTATCAAATCAGCCCAACTTGGCACTGGTGCCACCATGGATCTGGTCACCATCCTGCCTATCGTAGCTTTTCAGGTGCCAGCCGGTCACTCCCAGCCATAGGCCCCCAGACACAAAGCTCTGCCCGTTTCCCTGGCAAACAAAAGTAAGCTGCCCCGCTTCTGGATGGCAGATTTCAGGATCCACTTGTTATTATCAAACCAGCCCGACTTGGTACTGGTGCCACCTCTGGTCTGGGAACCATCCTGCGTATCTTGGATTCTAAGGAGCCAGCCGGCCACTCCCAGCCACAGGCCCCCAAAAAAAAACATCGGCGCTTTTCCCTGGAAAACAAAACTCGCCTGCCAACATTTTGATTGCAGATTGCAGGAACCACTTCGTACTATCAAACCAGCCCAACTTGGCACTGGTGCCACCTTGGGTCTGGGAACCATCCGGCGTATCGTGTGTTTAAAGGAGCCAGCCGGCCACTCCAGCCACAGGCCCGCAGACACAAACAACGGCGCTTTTCCCTGGAAAACAAAGCTTGCCTGCTGACTTTTGATGGCAGATTGCAGGAGCCACTTTGTACTTTGAAATCAGCCGAACATGGCTCTGGTGCCACCATGGGTCTGGTCACCATCCTGCCTATCGTAGCTTTTCAGGAGCCAGCCGGTCACTCCCAGCCATAGGCCCCCAGACACAAAGCTCGGCCCGTTTCCCTGGCAAACAAAAGTAAGCTACCCCGCTTCTGGATGGCAGATTGCAGGACGCACTTGGTACTATCAAACCAGCCCAACTTATCACTGGTGCCACCTCAGGTCAGGGAACCATCCTGCGTATTGTGGATTCTAAGGAGCCAGCCGGCCACTCCCAGCCACAGGCCCCCAAACACAAACAACGGCGCTTTTCCCTGGAAAACAAAACTCGCCTGCCAACTTTTGATGGCAGATTGCAGGAGCCACTTGGTACTATCAAACCAGCCCAACTTGGCACTGGTGCCACCATGGGTCTGGTCACCATCCTGCCTATCGTAGCTTTTCAGGAGCCAGCCGGTCACTCCCTGCCATAGGCCCCCAGACACAAACCTCGGCCCGTTTCCCTGGCAAACAAAAGTAAGCTGCCCCGCTTCTGGATGGCAGATTGCAGGACGCACTTGGTACTATCAAACCAGCCCGACTTGGCACTGGTGCTACCTCAGGTCTGGGAACCATCCTGCGTATCGTGGATTCTAAGGAGCCAGCCGGCCACTCCCAGCCACAGGCCCCCAAACACAAACATCGGCGCTTTTCCCTGGAAAACAAAACTCGCCTGCCAACTTTTTGATGGCAGATTGCCGGAGCCACTTGGTACTATCAAACCAGCCCAACTTGGCACTGGTGCCACCATGGGTCTGGTCACCATCCTGCCTATCGTAGCTTTTCAGGAGCCAGCCGGTCACTCCCAGCCATAGACCCCAGACACAAACCTCGGCCCGTTTCCCTGGCAAAAAAAAGTAAGCTGCCCCGCTTCTGGATGGCAGATTGCAGGAGCCACTTTGCACCATCAAACTAGCCCGACTTGGCACTGGTGCCACCTCAGGTCTGGGAACCATCCTGCGTATCGTGGATTCTAAGGAGCCAGCCGGACACTCCCAGCCACAGCCCCTCAAACACAAACAGCGGCGCTTTTCCCTGGAAAACAAAACTCGCCTGCCAAATTTTGATGGCAGATTGCCGGAGCAACTTGGTACTATCAAATCAGCCCAACTTGGCACTGGTGCCACCATGGATCTGGTCACCATCCTGCCTATCGTAGCTTTTCAGGTGCCAGCCGGTCACTCCCAGCCATAGGAACCCAGACACAAACCTCGGCCCGTTTCCCTGGCAAACAAAAGTAAGCTGCCCCGCTTCTGGATGGCAGATTGCAGGAGCCACTTTGCACCATCAAACTGGCCCGACTTGTCACTGGTGCCACCTCAGGTCTGGGAACCCTCCTGCGTATCGTGGATTCCAATTAGCAAGACGGCCACTCCCAGCCACAGGCCCCCAAACACAAACAACGGCGCTTTTCCCTGGAAAACAAAACTCGCCTGCCAACTTTTTGATGGCAGATTGCAGGAGCCACTTGGTACTATCAAACCAGCCCAACTTGGCACTGATGACACCATGGGTCTGGTCACCTTCCTGCCTATCGTAGCTTTTCAGGAGCCAGCCGGTCACTCCCAGCCATAGGCCCCCAGACACAAAGCTCGGCCCGTTTCCCTGGCAAACAAAAGTAAGCTGCCCCGCTTCTGGATGGCAGATTTCAGGATCCACTTGTTATTATCAAACCAGCCCGACTTGGTACTGGTGCCACCTCTGGTCTGGGAACCATCCTGCGTATCTTGGATTCTAAGGAGCCAGCCGGCCACTCCCAGCCACAGGCCCCCAAAAAAAAACATCGGCGCTTTTCCCTGGAAAACAAAACTCGCCTGCCAACATTTTGATTGCAGATTGCAGGAACCACTTGGTACTATCAAACCAGCCCAACTTGGCACTGGTGCCACCTTGGGTCTGGGAACCATCCGGCGTATCGTGTGTTTAAAGGAGCCAGCCGGCCACTCCAGCCACAGGCCCGCAGACACAAACAACGGCGCTTTTCCCTGGAAAACAAAGCTTGCCTGCTGACTTTTGATGGCAGATTGCAGGAGCCACTTTGTACTTTGAAATCAGCCGAACATGGCTCTGGTGCCACCATGGGTCTGGTCACCATCCTGCCTATCGTAGCTTTTCAGGAGCCAGCCGGTCACTCCCAGCCATAGGCCCCCAGACACAAAGCTCGGCCCGTTTCCCTGGCAAACAAAAGTAAGCTACCCCGCTTCTGGATGGCAGATTGCAGGACGCACTTGGTACTATCAAACCAGCCCAACTTATCACTGGTGCCACCTCAGGTCAGGGAACCATCCTGCGTATTGTGGATTCTAAGGAGCCAGCCGGCCACTCCCAGCCACAGGCCCCCAAACACAAACAACGGCGCTTTTCCCTGGAAAACAAAACTCGCCTGCCAACTTTTTGATGGCAGATTGCAGGAGCCACTTGGTACTATCAAACCAGCCCAACTTGGCACTGGTGCCACCATGGGTCTGGTCACCATCCTGCCTATCGTAGCTTTTCAGGAGCCAGCCGGTCACTCCCTGCCATAGGCCCCCAGACACAAACCTCGGCCCGTTTCCCTGGCAAACAAAAGTAAGCTGCCCCGCTTCTGGATGGCAGATTGCAGGACGCACTTGGTACTATAAAACCAGCCCGACTTGGCACTGGTGCTACCTCAGGTCTGGGAACCATCCTGCGTATCGTGGATTCTAAGGAGCCAGCCGGCCACTCCCAGCCACAGGCCCCCAAACACAAACATCGGCGCTTTTCCCTGGAAAACAAAACTCGCCTGCCAACTTTTTGATGGCAGATTGCCGGAGCCACTTGGTACTATCAAACCAGCCCAACTTGGCACTGGTGCCACCATGGGTCTGGTCACCATCCTGCCTATCGTAGCTTTTCAGGAGCCAGCCGGTCACTCCCAGCCATAGACCCCAGACACAAACCTCGGCCCGTTTCCCTGGCAAAAAAAAGTAAGCTGCCCCGCTTCTGGATGGCAGATTGCAGGAGCCACTTTGCACCATCAAACTAGCCCGACTTGGCACTGGTGCCACCTCAGGTCTGGGAACCATCCTGCGTATCGTGGATTCTAAGGAGCCAGCCGGACACTCCCAGCCACAGGCCCTCAAACACAAACAGCGGCGCTTTTCCCTGGAAAACAAAACTCGCCTGCCAAATTTTGATGGCAGATTGCCGGAGCAACTTGGTACTATCAAACCAGCCCAACTTGGCACTGGTGCCACCATGGGTCTGGTCACCATCCTGCCTATCGTAGATTTTCAGGACCTAGCCGGTCACTCCCAGCCATAGGCCCCCAGACACAAACCTCGGCCCGTTTCCGAGGCAAACAAAACTAAGCGGCGCCGCTTGTGGATGGCAGATTGCAGGACGCACTTGGTACTATCAAACCAGCCCGACTTGGCACTGGTGCCACCTCTGGTCTGGGAACCATCCTGCGTATCGTGGATTCCAATTAGCAAGCTGGCCACTCCCAGCCACAGGCCCCCAAACACAAACAACGGCGCTTTTCCCTGGAAAACAAAACTCGCCTGCCAACATTTTGATGGCAGATTGCAGCAGCCACTTGGTACTATCAAATCAGCCGAACATGGCACTGGTGCCACCATGGGTCTTGGAACCATCCTGCCTATCGTAGCTGTTCAGGCGCCAGCCGGTCACTCCCAGCCATAGGCCCCCAGAGAAAATCCTCGGCCCTTTTCCCTGGAAAACAAAAGTAAGCTGCCCCGCTTCTGGATGGCAGATTGCAGGAATAACTTGGTACTATCAAACCAGCCCAACTTGGCACTGGTGCCACCTTGGGTCTGGGAACCATCCGGCGTATCGTGGATTCTAAGGAGCCAGCCGGTCACTCCCAGCCACAGGCCCCCAAACACAAACAACGGCGCTTTTCCCTGGAAAACAAAACTCGCCTGCCAACATTTTGATGGCAGATTGCAGGAGCCACTTGCTACTATCAAATCAGCCCAACTTGGCACTGGTGCCACCATGGGTCTGGTCACCATCCTGCCTATCGTAGCTTTTCAGGAGCCAGCCGGTCACTCCCAGCCATAGGCCCCCAGACACAAAGCTCGGCCCGTTTCCCTGGCAAACAAAAGTAAGCTGCCCCGCTTCTGGATGGCAGATTGCAGGACGCGCTTGGTAGTATCAAACCAGCCCGACTTGTCACTGGTGCCAACTCTGGTCTGGGAACCATCCTGCGTATCGTTGATTCCAATTAGCCAGCCGGCCACTCCCAGCCACAGGCCCCCAAACACAAACAAGGGCGCTTTTCCCTGGAAAACAAAACTCGCCTGCCAAATTTTTGATGGCAGATTGCAGGAGCCACTTGGTACTATCAAACCAGCCCAACTCGGCACTGGTGCCACCATGGGTCTGGTCACCATCCTGCCTATCGTAGCTTTTCAGGAGCCAGCCGGTCACCCCCAGCCACAGGCCCCGAGACAAAAACCTCGGCCCGTTTCCCTGGCAAAAAAAAGTAAGCTACCCCGCTTCTGGATGGCAGATTGCAGGACGCACTTCGTAGTATCAAACCAGCCCAACTTGGCACTGGTGCCACCTTGGGTCTGGGAACCATCCTGCGTATCGTGTATTCTAAGCAGCCAGCCGGCCACTCCCTGCCACAGGCACTCAAACACAAACAACGGCGCTTTTCCCTGGAAAACAAAACTCGCCTGCCAACTTTTTGATGGCGGATTGCAGGAGCCACTTGATACTATCAAACCAGTCCAACTTGGCACTGGTGCCACCATGGGTCTGGTCACCATCCTGCCTATCGTAGCTTTTCAGGAGCCAGCCGGTCACCCCCAGCCACAGGCGCCGAGACAAACACCTCGGCCCGTTTCCCTGGCAAACAATAGTAAGCTACCCCGCTTCTGGATGGCAGATTGCAGGACGCACTTGGTAGTATCAAACCAGCCCGACTTGTCACTGGGGTCACCTCTGGTCTGGGAACCATCCTGCGTATCGTGGATTCTAATTAGCCAGCCGGCCACTCCCATCCACAGGCCCCCAAACACAAACAACGGCGCTTTTCCCTGGAAAACAAAACTCGCCTGCCAAATTTTTGATGGCAGATTGCAGTAGCCACTTGGTACTATCAAACCAGCCCAACTTGGCACTGGTGCCACCATGGGTCTGGTCACCATCCTGCCTATCGTAGCTTTTCAGGAGCCAGCCGGTCACCCCCAGCCTTATACCCCGAGACAAAAACCTCGGCCCGTTTCCCTGGCAAAAAAAAGTAAGCTACCCCGCTTCTGGATGGCAGATTGCAGGACGCACTTGGTAGTATCAAACCAGCCCAACTTGGCACTGGTGCCACCTTGGGTCTGGGAACCATCCTGCGTATCGTGGATTCTAAGGAGCCAGCCGGCCACTCCCTGCCACAGGCACCCAAACACAAACAACGGCGCTTTTCCCTGGAAAACAATACTCGCCTGCCAACTTTTTGATGGCGGATTGCAGGAGCCACTTGGTACTATCAAACCAGCCCAACTTGGCACTGGTGCCACCATGGATGTGGTCACCATCCTGCCTATCGTAGCTTTTCAGTACCTAGCAGGTCACTCCCAGCCATAGGCGCCCAGACACAAAGCTCGGCCCGTTTCCCTGGCAAACAAAATTAAGCTGCCCCGCTTCTGGATGGCAGATTGCATGAACCACTTGGTACTATAAAACCAGCCCGACTTGGCACTGGTGCCACCTCTGGTCTGGGAACCATCCTGCGTATCGTGGATTCTAAGGAGCCAGCCGGTCACTCCCAGCCACAGGCCCCCAAACACAAACAACAGCGCTTTTCCCTGGAAAACAAAACTCGCCTGCCAACATTTTGATGGCAGATTGCAGGAGCCACTTGGTACTATCAAACCAGCCCAACTTGGCACTGGTGCCACCATGGGTCTGGTCACCATCCTGCCTATCGTAGCTGTTCAGGCGCCACCCGGTCACTCCCAGCCATAGGCCCCCAGAGAAAAACCTCGGCCCGTTTCCCTGGCAAAGAAAAGTAAGCTACCCCGCTTCTGGAGGGCAGATTGCAGGAGCCACTTTGCACCATCAAACTGGCCCGACTTGTCACTGGTGCCACCTCAAGTCTGGGAACCATCCTGCGTATCGTGGATTCTAAGGAGCCAGCCGGTCACTCCCACCCACAGGCCCCCAGTCACAAACAACGGCGCTTTTCCCTGGAAAACAAAACTCGCCTGCCGACTATTTGATGGCAGATTGCAGGAGCCACTTGGTACTATCAAATCAGCCCAACTTGGCTCTGGTGCCACCATGGGTCTGGTCACCATCCTGCCTATCGTAGCTTTTCAGGAGCCAGCCGGTCACTCCCAGCCATAGGCCCCCAGACACAAACCTCGGCCCGTTTCCCTGGAAAACAAAAGTAAGCTGCCCCGCTTCTGGATGGCAGATGGCAGGAGCCACTTTGCACCATCCAACTAGCCCGACTTGGCACTGGTGCCACCTCAGGTCTGGGAACCATGCTGCGTATCGTGGATTCTAATTAGCCATCCGGCCACTCCCACCCACAGGCCCCTAAACACAAACAACGGCGCTTTTCCCTGGAAAACAAAACTCGCCTGCCAATTTTTGATGGCAGATTGCAGGAGCCACTTGGTACTATCAAACCAGCCCAACTTGGCACTGGTGCCACCATGGGTCTGGTCACCATCCTGCCTATCGTAGCTTTTCAGGAGCCAGCCGGTCACTCCCAGCCATAGGCGCCCAGACCCAAAGCTCGGCCCGTTTCCCTGGCAAGCAAAAGTAAGCTGTCCCGCTTCTGGATGGCAGATTGCAGGAGCCACTTGGTAGTATCAAACCAGCCCGACTTGGCACTGGCGCCGCCTCACGTCTGGGAACCATCCTGCGTATCGTGGATTCTAAGGAACCAGCCGGCCACTCCCAGCCACAGGCCCCCAAACACAAACAACGGCGCTTTTCCCTGGAAAACAAAACTCGCCTGCCAAGTTTTTGATGGCAGATTGCAGGAGCCACTTGGTACTATCAAACCAGCCCAACTTGGCACTGGTGCCACCTTGGGTCTGGTCACCATCCTGCCTATCATAGCTTTTCAGGAGCCAGCCGGTCACTCCCAGCCATAGGCCCCCAGACACAAACCTCGGCCCGTTTCCCTGGCAAACAAAAGCAAGCTGCCCCGCTTCTGGATGGCAGATTGCAGGAGCCACTTTGCACCATCAAACTAGCCCGACTTGGCACTGGTGCCACCTCAGGTCTGGGAACCATGCTGCGTATCGTGGATTCTAATTAGCCATCCGGCCACTCCCACCCACAGGCCCCCAAACAAAAACAACGGCGCTTTTCCCTGGAAAACAAAACTCGCCTGCCAAATTTTGATGGCAGACTGCCGGAGCCACTTGGTACTATCAAACCAGCCCACCTTGACACTGGTGCCACCATGGGTCTGGTCACCATCCTGCCTATCGTAGCTTTTCAGGAGCCAGCCGGTCACTCCCAGCCATAAACCCCCAGACACAAACCTCGGCCCGTTTCCCTGGCAAACAAAAGTAAGCTGCCCCGCTTCTGGATGGCAGATTGCAGGAGCCACTTTTCACCATCAAACCAGCCCGACTTGGCACTGGTGCCACCTCTGGTCTGGGAACCATCCTGCGTATCATGGATTCTAAGGAGCCAGCCGGCCACTCCCAGCCACAGGCCCCCAAACACAAACAACGGCGCTTTTCCCTGGATAACAAACTCGCCTGCCAAGTTTTTGATGGCAGATTGCAGGAGCCACTTGGTACTATCAAACCAGCCCAACTTGGCACTGGTGCCACCATGGGTCTGGTCACCATCCTGCCTATCGTAGCTTTTCAGGAGCCAGCCGGTCACTCCCAGCCATAGGCCCCGAGACACAAACCTCGGCCCGTTTCCCTGGCAAACAAAAGTAAGCTACCCCGCTTCTGGATGGCAGATTGCAGGACGCACTTGGTACTATCAAACCAGCCCAACTTGGCACTGGTGCCACCTCAGGTCTGGGAACCATCCTGCGTATCGTGGATTCTAAGGAGCCAGCCGGCCACTCCAGCCACAGGCCCCCAAACAAAACAACGGCACTTTTCCCTGGAAAACAAAACTTGCCTGCCAAATTTTTGATGGCAGATTGCAGGAGCCACTTGGTACTATCAAACCAGCCCAACTTGGCACTGGTTCCACCATGGGTCTGGTCACCATCCTGCCTATCGTAGCTTTTCAGGAGCTAGCCGGTCACTCCCAGCCGTAGGCCCACAGACACAAAGCTCGGCCCGTTTCCCTGACAAACAATAGTAAGCTACCCCGCTTCTGGATGGCAGATTGCAGGACGCACTTGGTACTATCAAACCAGCCCGACTTGGCACTGGTGCCACCTCTGGTCTGGGAACCATCCTGCGTATGGTAGATTCTAAGCAGCCAGCCGGCCACTCCCAGCCACAGGCCCCCAAACACAAACAACGGCGCTTTTCCCTTGAAAACAAAACTCGTCTGCCAACTTTTTGATGGCAGATTGCCGGAGCCACTTGGTACTATCAAACCAACCCAACTTGGCACTGGTGCCACCATGGGTCTCGTCACCATCCTGCCTATCGTAGCTTTTCAGGAGCCAGCCGGCCACTCCCTGCCACAGGCCCCCAAACACAAACAACGGCGCTTTTCCCTGGAAAACAAAATTCGCCTGCCAACTTTTTGATGGCAGATTGCAGGAGCCACTTGGTACAATCAAATCAGCCCAACTTGCCACTGGTGCCACCATGGGTCTGGTCACCATCCTGCCTATCGTAGCTTTTCAGGAGCCAGCCGGTCACTCCCAGCCATAGGCCCCCAGACACAAACCTCGGCCCGTTTCCCTGGCCAACAAAAGTAAGCTGCCCCGCTTCTGGATGGCAGATTGCAGGAACCACTTGGTACTATCCAACCAGCCCAACTTGGCACTGGTGCCACCTTTGGTCTGGGAACCATGCTGAGTATCGTGGATTCTAAGGAGCCAGCCGGCCACTCCCAGCCACAGGCCCCCAAACACAAACAACGGCGCTTTTCCCTGGAAAACAAAACTCGCCTGCCAACTTCTTGATGGCAGATTGCAGGAGCCACTTGGTACTATCAAACCAGCCCAACTTGGCACTGGTGCCGTCATGGGTCTGGTCACCATCCTGCCTATCGTAGCTTTTCACGAGCCAGCCGGTCACTCCCAGCCATAGGCCCCCAGACACAATCCTCGGACCGTTTCCCTGGCAAACAAAAGTAAGCTGCCCCGCTTCTGGATGGCAGATTGCAGGAACCACTTGGTACTATCAAACCAGCCCAACTTGGCACTGGTGCCACCATGGGTCTGGGAACCATCCTGTGTATCGTGGATTCTAATTAGCCATCCGTCCACTCCAGGCGATAGGGCCCCAGGCACAAACAACGGCGCTTTTCCCTGGATAACAAACTCGCCTGCCAACTTTTTGATGGCAGATTGCAGGAGCCACTTGGTACTATCAAACCAGCCCAACTTGGCACTGGTGCCACCATGGGTCTGGTCACCATCCTGCCTATCGTAGCTTTTCAGGAGCCAGCCGGTCACTCCCAGCCATATGCCCCGAGACACAAACCTCGGCCCGTTTCCCTGGCAAACAAAAGTAAGCTACCCCACTTCTGGATGGCAGATTGCAGGACGCACTTGGTACTATCAAACCAGCCCAACTTGGCACTGGTGCCACGTCAAGTCTAGGAACCATCCTGCGTATCGTGGATTCCAAGGAGCCAGCCGGCCACTCCCAGCCATAGGCCCCCAAAGAAAAACA
This sequence comes from Melospiza melodia melodia, assembly GCF_035770615.1. Lineage (NCBI taxonomy): Eukaryota > Metazoa > Chordata > Aves > Passeriformes > Passerellidae > Melospiza > Melospiza melodia. The sequence goes on along the minus strand of NC_086194.1, from coordinate 72,463,829 downwards.
ACGGCGCTTTTCCCTGGTAAAGAAAACTTGCCTGCCAACTTTTTGATGGCAGATTGCAGGAGCCACTTGGTACTATCAAACCAGCCCAACTTGGCACTGGTGCCACCATGGGTCTGGTCACCATCCTGCCTATCGTAGCTTTTCAGGAGCCAGCCGGTCACTCCCAGCCATAGGCCCCCAGACACAAAGCTCGGCCCGTTTCCCTGGCAAACAAAAGTAAGCTGCCCCGCTTCTGGATGGCAGATTGCAGGAGCCACTTGGTACTATCAAACCAGCCCGACTTGGCACTGGTGCCACCTCTGGTCTGGGAACCATCCTGCGTATCGTGGATTCTAAGGAGCCAGCCGGCCACTCCCAGCCACAGGCCCCCAAACACAAACAACGGGGCTTTTCCCTGGAAAACAAAACTCGCCTGCCAACTTTTTGATGGCAGATTGCAGGAGCCACTTGGTACTATCAAACCAGCCCAACTTGGCACTGGTGCCGCCATGGGTCTGGTCACCATCCTGCCTATCGTAGCTTTTCACGAGCCAGCCGGTCACTCCCAGCCATAGGCCCCCAGACAAAAACCTCGGCCCGTTTCCCTGGAAAACAAAAGTAAGCTGCCCCGCTTCTGGATGGCAGATTGTAGGACGCACTTGTTACTATCAAACCCGCCCGACTTGGCACTGGTGCCACCACTGGTCTGGGAACCATCCTGCGTATCGTGGATTCTAAAGAGCCAGCCGGCCACTCCCAGCCACAGGCACCCAAACACAAACAACGGCGCTTTTCCCTGGAAAACAAAACTCGCCTGCCAACTTTTTGATGGCAGATTGCAGGAGCCACTTGGTACTATCAAACCAGCCCAACTTGGCACTGGTGCCACCATGGGTCTGGTCACCATCCTGCCTATCGTAGCTTTTCAGGAGCCAGCCGGTCACTCCCAGCCATAGGACCCCAGACAAAAACCTCGGCCCGTTTCCCTGGCAAACAAAAGTAAGCTGCCCCGCTTCTGGATGGCAGATTGCAGGATCCACTTGGTACTATCAAACCAGCCGGACTTGGCACTGGTGCCACGACAAGTCTGGGAACCATCCTGCGTATCGTGGATTCTAAGGAGCCAGCCGGCCACTCACAGCCACAGGCCCCCAAACACAAACAACGGCGCTTTTCCCTGGAAAACAAAACTTGCCTACCAAAGTTTTGATGGCAGATTGCAGGAGCCACTTGGTACTATCAAATCAGCCCAACTTGGCACTCGTGCCACCATGGGTCTGGTCACCATCCTGCCTATCGTAACTTTTCAGGAGCCAGCCGGTCACTCCCAGCCATAGGCCCCCAGACACAAATCTCGGCCCGTTTCCCTGGCAAAGAAAATTAAGCTGCCCCGCTTCTGGATGGCAGATTGCAGGAGCCACTTGGTACTATCAAACCAGCCCGACTTGGCACTGGTGCCACCTCTGGTCTGGGAACCATCCTGCGTATCGTGGATTCTAAGGAGCCAGTCGGCCACTCCCAGCCACAGGCCCCCAAACACAAACAACGGCCCGTTTCCGTGGCAAACAAAAATAAGCTGCCCCGCTTCTGGATGGCAGATTGCAGGAGCCACTTGGTACTATCAAACCAGCCCGACTTGGCACTGGTGCCACCTCTGGTCTGGGAACCATCCTGCGTATCGTGGTTTCTAAGGAGCCAGCCGGCCACTCCCAACCACAGGCCCCCAAACACAAACAACGGCGCTTTTCCCTGGAAAACAAAACTCGCCTGCCAACTTCTTGATGGCAGATTGCAGGAGCCACTTGGTACTATCAAACCAGCCCAACTTGGCACTGGTGCCGCCATGGGTCTGGTCACCATCCTGCCTATCGTAGCTTTTCACGAGCCAGCCGGTCACTCCCAGCCATAGGCCCCCAGACAAAAACCTCGGCCCGTTTCCCTGGAAAACAAAAGTAAGCTGCCCCGCTTCTGGATGGCAGATTGTAGGACGCACTTGTTACTATCAAACCCGCCCGACTTGGCACTGGTGCCACCACTGGTCTGGGAACCATCCTGCGTATCGTGGATTCTAAAGAGCCAGCCGGCCACTCCCACCACAGGCACCCAAACACAAACAACGGCGCTTTTCCCTGGAAAACAAAACTCGCCTGCCAACTTTTTGATGGCAGATTGCAGGAGCCACTTGGTACTATCAAACCAGCCCAACTTGGCACTGCTGCCACCATGGGTCTGGTCACCATCCTGCCTATCGTAGCTTTTCAGGAGCCAGCCGGTCACTCCCAGCCATAGGCCCCCATACAAAAACCTCGGCCCGTTTCCCTGGCAAACAAAAGTAAGCTGCCCCGCTTCTGGATGGCAGATTGCAGGATCCACTTGGTACTATCAAACCAGCCGGACTTGGCACTGGTGCCACCTTTGGTCTGGGAACCATCCTGCGTATCGTGGATTCTAAGGAGCCAGCCGGCCACTCACAGCCACAGGCCCCCAAACACAAACAACGGCGCTTTTCCCTGGAAAACAAAACTCGCCTACCAACGCTTTGATGGCAGATTGCAGGAGCCACTTGGTACTATCAAATCAGCCCAACTTGGCACTGGTGCCACCATGGGTCTGGTCACCATCCTGCCTATCGTAACTTTTCAGGAGCCAGCCGGTCACTCCCAGCCATAGGCCCCCAGACACAAAGCTCGGCCCGTTTCCCTGGCAAAGAAAATTAAGCTGCCCCGCTTCTGGATGGCAGATTTCAGGAGCCACTTGGTACTATCAAACCAGCCCGACTTGGCACTGGTGCCACCTCTGGTCTGGGAACCATCCTGCGTATCGTGGATTCTAAGGAGCCAGTCGGCCACTCCCAGCCACAGGCCCCCAAACACAAACAACGGCCCGTTTCCGTGGCAAACAAAAGTAAGCTGCCCCGCTTCTGGATGGCAGATTGCAGGAGCCACTTGGTACTATCAAACCAGCCCGACTTGGCACTGGTGCCACCTCTGGTCTGGGAACCATCCTGCGTATCGTGGTTTCTAAGGAGCCAGCCGGCCACTCCCAACCACAGGCCCCCAAACACAAACAACGGCGCTTTTCCCTGGAAAACAAAACTCGCCTGCCAACTTTTTGATGGCAGATTGCAGGAGCCACTTGGTACTATCAAACCAGCCCAACTTGGCACTGGTGCCACCATGGGTCTGGTCACCATCCTGCCTATCGTAGCTTTTCAGGAGCCAGCCGGTCACTCCCAGCCATAGGCCCCGAGACACAAACCTCGGCCCGTTTCCCTGGCAAACAAAAGTAAGCTGCCCCGCTTCTGGATGGCAGATTGCAGGAGCCACTTGGTACTATCAAACCAGCCCGACTTGGCACTGGTGCCACCTCTGGTCTGGGAACCATCCTGCGTATCGTGGATTTTATGGAGCCAGCCGGTCAGTCCCAGCCATAGGCCCCCAAACACAAACAACGATCCGTTTCCCTGGCAAACAAAAGTAAGCTGCCCCGCTTCTGGATGGCAGATTGCAGGAACCACTTGGTAGTATCAAACCAGCCCAACTTGGCACTGGTGGCACCTCTTGTCTGGGAACCATGCTGCGTATCGTGGTTTCTAAGGAGCCAGCCGGCCACTCCCAACCATAGACCCCCAGACACAAACCTCGGCCCGTTTCCCTGGAAAACAAAAGTAAGCTACCCCGATTCTGGATGGCAGATTGCAGGAGCCACTTGGTACTATCAAATCAGCCCAACTTGGCACTGGTGCCACCATGGGTCTGGTAAACATCCTGCCTATCGTAGCTTTTCAGGAGCCAGCCGGCCACTCTCAGCCATATGCCCCCAAAAACAAACCACGGCCCTTTTCTCTGGCAAACAAAACTCAACTGCCCCTCTTCTGGATGGCAAATTTTAGGACGCACTTTGTACTACGAAAACCGCCCGACGTGGCACTGGTGCCACCCTGTGTCAGGGAACCATCCTGCATATCGAGCTTTTTAAGGAGCCAGCGGGCCACGCCCAGCCATAAACCCCCAAGAACAAACCACGGACCATTTCTCTTGGAAACAAAAATCCGCTGCCCCGCGTCTGTATGGCATATTGCACGAGCCACTTTGCACCATCAAACCAGCCCGACTTGGCACTGGTGCCACCTTGGGTCTGGGAACAATCCTGCATATCGTGGATTCTAAGGAGCCAGCCGGCCACTCCCAGCCACAGGCCCCCAAACACAAACAACGGCGCTTTTCCCTGGAAAACAAAATTCGCCTGCCAAATTTTGATGGCAGATTGCAGGAGCCACTTGGTACTATCAAATCATCCCAACTTGGCACTGGTGCCACTCTGGGTCTGGGAACCATCCTGCCTATTGTAGCATTTCAGGAGCCAGCCGGTCACTCCCAGCCATAGGCCCCCAGACACAAACCTCGGACCGTTTCCCTGGCAAACAAAATTAAGCTGCCCCGATTCTGGATGGCAGATTGCAGGAGCCACTTGGTTGTGTCAAACCAGCCCGACTTGGCACTGGTGCCACCTTGGGTCTGGGAACCATCCTGCGTATCGTGGATTCTAAGCAGCCACCCGGCCACTCTGAGCCACAGGCCCCCAAACAAAAACTACGGCGCTTTTCCCTGGAAAACAAAACTCGCCTGCCAACTTTTTGATGGCAGATTGCAGGAGCCACTTGGTACTATCAAACCAGCCCAACTTGGCACTGGTGCCACCTCTGGTCTGGGAACCATGCTGCCTATCGTAGCTTTTCAGGAGCCAGCCGGTCACTCCCAGCCATAGACCCCCAGACACAAACCTCGGCCCGTTTCCCTGGCAAACAAAAGTAAGCTGCCCCGCTTTTGGATGGCAGATTGCAGGAGCCACGTTGCACCATCAAACCAGCCCCACTTGGCACTGGTGCCACCTTGGGTCTGGGTACAAGTTGGGCTGGTTTGATAGTACCAAGTGGCTCCTGCAATCTGCCATCCAGAAGCGGGACAGCTTACTTTTGTTTCCCAGGGAAACGGGCCGAGGTATTTGTCTGGGGGCCTATGGCTGGGAGTGACCGGCTGACTACTGAAAAGCTACGATAGGCAGGATGGTTACCAGACTCATGGTGCCACCAGTGCCAAGTCGGGCTGGTTTGATAATACTAAATAGCTCCTGCAATCTGCCATCCAGACGCGGGGCAGCGGATTTTTGTTTGCTGGAGAAAAGTTCCGTGGTTTTTTTTTTGGGGGTATATGACTGGACGTGGCCGGCTGGCTCCTTAAAAAGCTCTATACACAGGATTGTTCCCTGACCCAAGGTGGCATCAGTGCCAAGTCGGGCTGTTTTCGTAGTACCAAGTGCGTCCTGCAATTTGCCATCCAGAAGCGGGGCAGCCTACTTTTGTTTGCCAGGGAAACGTGCCGAGGTATTTGTCTGGGGGCCTATGGCTGGGAGTGAGCGGCTGGCTCCTGAAAAGCTACGATAGGCAGGATGGTGACCAGACCCATGGTGGCACCAGTGCCACGTTGGGCTGGTTTGATAGTACCAAGTGGCTCCTGCAATCTGCCATCAAGAAGTTGGCAGGCGAGTTTTGTTTTCCAGGGAAAAGCGCCGTTGTTTTTGTTTAGAGGCCTGTGGCTGGGAGTGGCCGCCTGTCCTCGTAGAATCTACGTTACGCAGGATGGTTCCCAGAGCCAAGGTGGCACCAGGGCCAAGTCGGGCTGGTTTGTAAGTACCAAGTGCATCCTGCAATCTGCCATCCAAAAGCGGGGCAGCTTACTTTTGTTTGCCAGGGAAACGGGCCGAGGTTTGTGTCCGGGGGCCTATGGCAGGGAGTGACCGGCTGGCTCCTGAAAAGCTACGATAGGCAGGATGTTTACCAGACCCATGGTGGCACCAGTGCCAAGTTGGGCTGATTTGATAGTACCAAGTGGCTCCTGCAATCTGCCATCCAGAATCGGGGTAACTTACTTTTGTTTTCCAGGGAAACGGGCCGAGGTTTGTGTCTGGGTGTCTATGGCTGGGAGTGACCGGCTGGCTCCTGAAAAGCTACGATAGGCAGGATGGTTCCCAGACCAGAGGTGGCACCAGTGCCAAGTTGGGCTGGTTTGATAGTACCAAGTGGCTCCTGCAATCTGCCATCAAAAAGTTGGCAGGCGAGTTTTGTTTTCCAGGGAAAAGCGCCGTTGTTTGTGTTTGGGGGCCTGTGGCAGGGAGTGGCCGGCTGGCTCCTTAGAATCCACGATATGCAGGATTGTTCCCAGACCCAAGGTGGCACCAGTGCCAAGTCGGGCTGGTTTGATGGTGCAAAGTGGCTCCTGCAATCTGCCATCCAGACGCGGGGCAGCGGATTTTTGTTTCCAAGAGAAATGGTCCGTGGTTTGTTTTTGGGGGTATATGGCTGGGCGTGGCCGGCTGGCTCCTTAAAAAGCTCGATATGCAGGATGGTTCCCTGACAAAAGGTGGCACCAGTGCCACGTCGGGCGGTTTTCGTAGTACAAAGTGCGTCCTAAAATTTGCCATCCAGAAGAGGGGCAGTTGAGTTTTGTTTGCCAGAGAAAAGGGCCGTGGTTTGTTTTTGGGGCATATGGCTGAGAGTGGCCGGCTGGCCCCTGAAAATCCACGATAGGCAGGATGGTTCCCAGACCAGAGGTGTCACCAGTGCCAAGTCGGGCTGGTTTGATAGTACTAAGTAGCTCCTGCAATCTGCCATGCAGAAGCGGGGCAGCTTACTTTTGTTTGCCAGGGAAACGGGCCGAGGTTTGTGTCTGGGGGCCTATGGCTGGGAGTGACTGGCTGGCTCCTGAAAAGCTACGATAGGCAGGATGGTGACCAGACCCATGGTGGCACCAGCTCCAAGTTGGGCTGGTTTGATAGTACCAAGTGGCTCCTGCAATCTGCCATCAAAAACTTGGCAGGCGAGTTTTGTTTTCCAGGGAAAAGCGCCGTTGTTTGTGTTTGGGTGCCTGTGGCTGGGAGTGGCCAGCTGGCTCCTTAGAACCCACGATACGCAGGATGGTGACCAGACCTGAGTTGGCACCAGTGCCAAGTTGGGCTGGTTTGATGGTACCAAGTGGCTCCTGCAATCTGCCATCCAGAAGCGGGGCAGCTTACTTTTGTTTGCCAGGGAAACGGGCCGAAATATTTGTCTGGGGGCCTCTGGCTGGGGGTGGCTGGCTGGCTCCTGAAAAGCTACGATAGGCAGGATGGTGACCAGACCCATGGTGGCACCAGTGCCAAGTTGGGCTGGTTTGATAATACCAAGTGGCTCCTGCAATCTGCCATCAAAAGTTTGGCAGGCGAGTTTTGTTTTCCAGGGAAAAGCACCGTTGTGTGTGTTTTGGGGCCTGTGGCTGGGAGTGGCCAGCTGGCTCCTTAGAATCCACGATACGCAGGATGGTTCCCAGACCCAAGGTGGCATCAGTGCCAAGTCGGGCTGGTTTGTTAGTACCAAGTGGTTCCTGCAATCTGCCATCCAGAAGCGGGGCAGCTGAATTTTGTTTGCCAGAGAAAAAGGCTGTTTTTTGTGTTTCGGGGCCTGTGGCTGGCAGTGGCCGGCTGGCTCCTGAAAATCCATGATACGCAGCATGGTTCCCAGACCCAAGGTGGCATCAGTGCCAAGTAGGGCTGGTTTCATAGTACCCAGTGGCTCCTGCAATCTCCCATCCAGAAGCGGGGCAGCTGAGTTTTGTTTGCCTGTGAAACGGGCCGTTGTTTTTAATTGGGGTCTGTGGCCGAGAGTGTTCGGCTGGCTCCTGACAACCCACAATACGCAGGATGGTTCCCAGACCCAAGGTGGCACCAGTGCCAAGTTGGGCTGGTTTGATAGTACCAAGTGGCTCCTGCAATCTGCCATCCAGAAGCGGTGCAGTTGAGTTTTGTTTGCCAGAGAAAAGGGCCGTGGGTTGTGTTTGGGGGCATATGGCTGGGAGTGGCCGGCTGTCTCATTAAAATTTCGATACGCAGGATGGTTCCCAGACCCAAGAGGGCACCAGTGCCAAGTCGGGCTGTTTTTATAGTACCAAGTGCGTCCTGCAATTTGCCATCCAGAAGAGGGGCAGTTGAGTTTTGTTTGCCAGAGAATAGCGCCGTTGTTTGTGTTTGGGGGCTTGTGGCTCGTAGTGGCCGACTGGCGCCTTAGAATCTGTGTTACGCAGCATGGTTCCCAGACCCAAGGTGGCACCAGTGCCAAGTTGGGCTGGTTTGATAGTACCAAGTGGCTCCTGCAATCTGCCATCCAGAAGCGGGGTAGCTTACTTTTGTTTGCCAGGGAAACGGGCCGAGGTTTGTGACTGGGGACCTATGGCTGGGAGTGACCGGCTGGCTCCTGGAAAGCTACGATAGGCAGGATGGTTACCAGACCCATGGTGGCACCAGTGCCAAGTTGGGCTGATTTGATAGTACCAAGTGGCTCCTGCAATCTGCCATCAAAAAGTTGGCAGGCGAGTTTTGTTTTCCAGGGAAAAGCGACATTGTTTGTATTTGGGGGCCTGTGGCTGGGAGTGACCGGCTGGCTCCTTTGAACCCACGATACGCAGGATGGTTCCCAGACCCAAGGTGGCACCAGTGCCAAGTTTTGCTGGTTTGATACTACCAAGTGCGTCCTGCAATCTGCCATCCAGAAGCGGGGCAGCTTAATTTTGTTTGCCAGGGAAACGGGCCGTGGGTTTTGTTTGGGGGCATATAGCTGAGAGTGGCCGGCTGGCTCCTGAAAATCCACGCTAGGCAGCATGGTTCCCAGATGCAATGTGGCACCAGTGCCAAGTCGGGCTGGTTTGATGGTGCAAAGTGGCTCCTGCAATCTGCCATCCAGAAGCGAGGCAGCTGATTTTTGTTTGCCAGAGGAAAATTCCGTGGATTGTTTTTGGGGGCATATTGCTGGGAGTGGCCGGCTGGCTCCTTAAAATGCTCGATACGCATGATGGTTCCCAGGCCCAAGGTGTCACCACTACCAAGTCGGCCTGCGGTTTTAGTATCAAGTTCATCCTGCAATTTGCCATCCAGAAGAGGGGCAGTTGAGTTTTGTTTGCGAGAGAAACGGGCCGAGGTTTCTGTTTGGGGACATATGGCTGAGAGTGGCCGGCTGGCCCCTGAATATCCACGATACAGAGCATGGTTCCCAGATCCAAGGTGGCACCAGTGCCAAGTCGGGCTGGTTTGATAGTACCAAGTGTCTCCTGCAATCTGCCATCCAGAAGCAGGGCAGCTTACTTTTGTTTGCCAGAGAAATAGGCCTAGGTTTTTGTTTGGGGGCCTGTGGCTAGGAGTGGCCGGCTGGCTCCTTAGAATCCACGATACGCAGGATGGTTCCCAGACCCAAGGTGGCACCAGTGCCAAGTCGGGCTGGTTTGATTACACCAAGTGCCTCCTGCAATCTCCCATCCAGAAGCGGGGCAGCTGAGTTTTGTTTGCCTGTGAAACGGGCCGTTGTTTTTAATTGGGGTCTGTGGCCGAGAGTGTTCGGCTGGCTCCTGACAACCCACAATACGCAGGATGGTTCCCAGACCCAAGGTGGCACCAGTGCCAAGTCGGGCTGGTTTGATAGTACCAAGTGGCTCCTGCAATCTGCCATCCAGAAGCGGTGCAGTTGAGTTTTGTTTGCCAGAGAAAAGGGCCGTGGGTTGTGTTTGGGGGCATATGGCTGGGAGTGGCCGGCTGTCTCATTAAAAAGATCGATACGCAGGATGGTTCCCAGACCCAAGGGGGCACCAGTGCCTAGTCGGGCTGTTTTTATAGTACCAAGTGCGTCCTGCAATTTGCCATCCAGAAGAGGGGCAGTTGAGTTTTGTTTGCCAGAGAATAGCGCCGTTGTTTGTGTTTGGGGGCTTGTGGCTCGTAGTGGCCGACTGGCGCCTTAGAATCTGTGTTACGCAGCATGGTTCCCAGACCCAAGGTGGCACCAGTGCCAAGTTGGGCTGGTTTGATAGTACCAAGTGGCTCCTGCAATCTGCCATCCAGAAGCGGGGTAGCTTACTTTTGTTTGCCAGGGAAACGGGCCGAGGTTTGTGACTGGGGACCTATGGCTGGGAGTGACCGGCTGGCTCCTGGAAAGCTACAATAGGCAGGATGGTTACCAGACCCATGGTGGCACCAGTGCCAAGTTGGGCTGATTTGATAGTACCAAGTGGCTCCTGCAATCTGCCATCAAAAAGTTGGCAGGCGAGTTTTGTTTTCCAGGGAAAAGCGACATTGTTTGTATTTGGGGGCCTGTGGCTGGGAGTGACCGGCTGGCTCCTTTGAACCCACGATACACAGGATGGTTCCCAGACCCAAGGTGGCACCAGTGCCAAGTTTTGCTGGTTTGATAGTACCAAGTGCGTCCTGCAATCTGCCATCCAGAAGCGGGGCAGCTTAATTTTGTTTGCCAGGGAAACGGGCCGTGGGTTTTGTTTGGGGGCATATAGCTGAGAGTGGCCGGCTGGCTCCTGAAAATCCACGCTAGGCAGCATGGTTCCCAGATGCAATGTGGCACCAGTGCCAAGTCGGGCTGGTTTGATGGTGCAAAGTGGCTCCTGCAATCTGCCATCCAGAAGCGAGGCAGCTGATTTTTGTTTGCCAGAGGAAAATTCCGTGGATTGTTTTTGGGGGCATATTGCTGGGAGTGGCCGGCTGGCTCCTTAAAATGCTCGATACGCATGATGGTTCCCAGGCCCAAGGTGTCACCACTACCAAGTCGGCCTGCGGTTTTAGTATCAAGTTCATCCTGCAATTTGCCATCCAGAAGAGGGGCAGTTGAGTTTTGTTTGCCAGAGAAACGGGCCGAGGTTTCTGTTTGGGGACATATGGCTGAGAGTGGCCGGCTGGCCCCTGAATATCCACGATACAGAGCATGGTTCCCAGATCCAAGGTGGCACCAGTGCCAAGTTGGGCTGGTTTGATAGTACCAAGTGTCTCCTGCAATCTGCCATCCAGAAGCAGGGCAGCTTACTTTTGTTTGCCAGAGAAATAGGCCTAGGTTTTTGTTTGGGGGCCTGTGGCTAGGAGTGGCCGGCTGGCTCCTTAGAATCCACGATACGCAGGATGGTTCCCAGACCCAAGGTGGCACCAGTGCCAAGTTGGGCTGGTTTGATAGTACCAAGTGGCTCCTGCAAACTCCATCAAAAAGTTGGCAGGCGTGTTTTGTTTTCCAGGGAACAGCGCCGTTGATTTTGTTTGGGGGCCTGTGGCTGGGAGTGGCCGGCTGGCTCCTTAGAATCCACGATACGCAGGATGGTTCCCAGACCCAAGGTGGCACCAGTGCCAAGTCGGGCTGGTTTGATTACACCAAGTGGCTCCTGCAATCTGCCATCCAGAAGTGAGGCAGCTAAGTTTTGTTTGCGAGAAAAAAGGGCCGTGGTTTTTGTTGGGGGCCTGTGGCTGGGAGTAGCCGGCTGGCTCCTTAAAATCCACGATAGGCAGGATGGTTCCCAGACCCAAGGTGGCACCAGTGCCAAGTCGGGCTGGTTTGATAGTACCAAGTGGCTCCTGCAATCTGCCATCCAGAAGCGGGGCAGCTGAGTTTTGTTTGCCAGAGAAAAAGGCTGTGGTTTGTGTTTGGGGGCCTGTGGCTGGCAGTGGCCGGCTGGCTCCTGAAAATCCACGATACGCAGCATGGTTCCCAGACCCAAGGTGGCACCAGTGCCAAGTGGGGCTCGTTTGACAGTGTCAAGTGCCTCCTGCAATCTCCCATCCAGAAGCGGGGCAGCTGAGTTTTTTTTGCCAGGGAAACGGACCTTTGTTTTTGATTGGGCTCTGTGGCCGAGAGTGGTTGGCTGTCTCCTGACAATCCACAATACGCAGGATGGTTCCCAGACCCAAGGTGGCACCAGTGCCAAGTCGGGCTGGTTTGATAGTACCAAGTGTCTCCTGCAATCTGCCATCCAGAAGCGGGGCAGCTGAGTTTTGTTTGCCAGAGAAAAGGGCCGTGGGTTGTGTTTGGGGGCATATGGCTGGGAGTGGCCACCTGGCTCCTTAAAATGCACGATACGCCGCATGGTAACCAGACGCAAGGTGGCACCAGTGCCAAGTCAGGCTGTTTTTGTAGTACCCAGTGGCTCCTGCAATTTGCCATCCAGAAGCGGGGCAGTTGAATTTTGTTTGCTAGAGAAAAGGGCTGTGGTTTGTGTTTGGGGGCCTATGGCTGAGAGTGGCCGGCTGGCCCCTGAAAATCAACGATAGGCAGGATGGTTCCCAGATCCAAGGTGGCACCAGTGCCAAGTAAGGCTGGTTGTATGGTTCAAAGTAACTCCTGCAATCTGCCATCCAGAAGCGGGACAGCTGAGTTTTTTTTGCCAGAGAAAAGGTCCATGGTTTCTTTTTGGGGCATACGGCTGGGAATTGCCGGCTGGCTCCTTAAAATGCTCGATACGCAGGATGGTTCCCAGAGCCAAGGTGGCACCACTGCCAAGTCGGGCTCTTTTTGTAGTACCAAGTGCGTCCTGCAATTTGCCATCCAGAAGAGGGGCAGTTGAGTTTTGTTTGCCAGAGAAAAGGGCCGTTGTTTGTGTTTGGGGGCCTGTGGCTGGGAGTGTTCGGCTGGTTCCTGAATATGTACGATACGCAGGATTGTTCCCAGATCCAAGGTGGCAGCAGTGCCATGTTGTGCTGGTGTGATAGTCCCAAGTGGCTCCTGCAATCTGCCATCCAGAAGTGGGGCAGCTGATTTTTGTTTGCCAGAGAAAAGGTCCGTGGTTTGTTTTTGGGGGCATATGGCTGAGAGTGGCCGGCTGGCCCCTGAATATCCACGATACAGAGCATGGTTCCCAGATCCAAGGTGGCACCAGTGCCAAGTTGGGCTGGTTTGATAGTACCAAGTGTCTCCTGCAATCTGCCATCCAGAAGCAGGGCAGCTTACTTTTGTTTGCCAGAGAAATAGGCCTAGGTTTTTGTTTGGGGGCCTGTGGCTAGGAGTGGCCGGCTGGCTCCTTAGAATCCACGATACGCAGGATGGTTCCCAGACCCAAGGTGGCACCAGTGCCAAGTCGGGCTGGTTTGATAGTACCAAGTGGCTCCTGCAAACTCCATCAAAAAGTTGGCAGGCGTGTTTTGTTTTCCAGGGAACAGCGCCGTTGATTTTGTTTGGGGGCCTGTGGCTGGGAGTGGCCGGCTGGCTCCTTAGAATCCACGATACGCAGGATGGTTCCCAGACCCAAGGTGGCACCAGTGCCAAGTCGGGCTGGTTTGATTACACCAAGTGGCTCCTGCAATCTGCCATCCAGAAGTGAGGCAGCTAAGTTTTGTTTGCGAGAAAAAAGGGCCGTGGTTTTTGTTGGGGGCCTGTGGCTGGGAGTAGCCGGCTGGCTCCTTAAAATCCACGATAGGCAGGATGGTTCCCAGACCCAAGGTGGCACCAGTGCCAAGTCGGGCTGGTTTGATAGTACCAAGTGGCTCCTGCAATCTGCCATCCAGAAGCGGGGCAGCTGAGTTTTGTTTGCCAGAGAAAAAGGCTGTGGTTTGTGTTTGGGGGCCTGTGGCTGGCAGTGGCCGGCTGGCTCCTGAAAATCCACGATACGCAAGCATGGTTCCCAGACCCAAGGTGGCACCAGTGCCAAGTGGGGCTCGTTTGACAGTGTCAAGTGCCTCCTGCAATCTCCCATCCAGAAGCGGGGCAGCTGAGTTTTTTTTGCCAGGGAAACGGACCTTTGTTTTTGATTGGGCTCTGTGGCCGAGAGTGGTTGGCTGTCTCCTGACAATCCACAATACGCAGGATGGTTCCCAGACCCAAGGTGGCACCAGTGCCAAGTCGGGCTGGTTTGATAGTACCAAGTGTCTCCTGCAATCTGCCATCCAGAAGCGGGGCAGCTGAGTTTTGTTTGCCAGAGAAAAGGGCCGTGGGTTGTGTTTGGGGGCATATGGCTGGGAGTGGCCACCTGGCTCCTTAAAATGCACGATACGCCGCATGGTAACCAGACGCAAGGTGGCACCAGTGCCAAGTCAGGCTGTTTTTGTAGTACCCAGTGGCTCCTGCAATTTGCCATCCAGAAGCGGGGCAGTTGAATTTTTTTTGCTAGAGAAAAGGGCTGTGGTTTGTGTTTGGGGGCCTATGGCTGAGAGTGGCCGGCTGGCCCCTGAAAATCAACGATAGGCAGGATGGTTCCCAGATCCAAGGTGGCACCAGTGCCAAGTAAGGCTGGTTGTATGGTTCAAAGTAACTCCTGCAATCTGCCATCCAGAAGCGGGACAGCTGAGTTTTTTTTGCCAGAGAAAAGGTCCATGGTTTCTTTTTGGGGCATACGGCTGGGAATTGCCGGCTGGCTCCTTAAAATGCTCGATACGCAGGATGGTTCCCAGAGCCAAGGTGGCACCACTGCCAAGTCGGGCTCTTTTTGTAGTACCAAGTGCGTCCTGCAATTTGCCATCCAGAAGAGGGGCAGTTGAGTTTTGTTTGCCAGAGAAAAGGGCCGTTGTTTGTGTTTGGGGGCCTGTGGCTGGGAGTGTTCGGCTGGTTCCTGAATATGTACGATACGCAGGATTGTTCCCAGATCCAAGGTGGCAGCAGTGCCATGTTGTGCTGGTGTGATAGTCCCAAGTGGCTCCTGCAATCTGCCATCCAGAAGTGGGGCAGCTGATTTTTGTTTGCCAGAGAAAAGGTCCGTGGTTTGTTTTTGGGGGCATATGGCTGAGAGTGGCCGGCTGGCCCCTGAAAATCCACGATACACAGGATGGTTCCCAGATCCAAGGTGGCACCTGTGCCAAGTCGGGCTGATTTGATAGTACTAAGTAGCTCCTGCAATCTGCCATGCAGAAGCGGGGCAGCTTACTTTTGTTTGCCAGGGAAACGGGCCGAGGTTTGTGTTTGGGGGCCTATGGCTGAGAGTGACCGGCTGGCTCCTGAAAAGCTACAATAGGCAGGATGGTGACCAGACCCATGGTGGCACCAGTGCCAAGTTGGGCTGGTTTGATAGTACCAAGTGGTTCCTGCAATCTGCCATCCAGAAGAGGGGCAGTTGAGTTTTGTTTGCCAGAGAAAAGGGCCTTGGTTTGTGTTTGGGGGCATATGGCTGGGTGTGGCCAGCTGGCTCCCTAAAATGCACGATATGCAACATGGCTCCCAGACCCAAGGTGGCACAAGTGCCAAGTTGGGCTGGTTTGATAGTACCAAGTGGCTCCTGCAATCTTCCATGATCACGTGGAGAAATACTTTCTGGTTTCAGCCTCATGCTCTTTCTTCTCTCCCTCAACTTCTCTATCACCTCTCATCTGGTTCACATGCGCTGTCTTCAAGGTCCACAGGCTACTTTTCACAGAATCTTCTGGCCTGATGAAGTAAGGATGATGAATAGAACAGAGCTGGGATCTATTTTCCAGTTTGGATAAAATGCATTCTGCACACAAATCCAAGGAGAACGGGCTGCCCCGATGCCCAGAAAATCTTTCACTCCTGCTAGTGTTCTACGTCAACCGCAACTTAGTCTGAAAGAAAAGCTTTTTCTCTGAGAGCATCTGAGAGGTTTGCATGAAGCACTGATATCTGACATATGCAATTTTGAATAGGAGAGGAAAAAGAAAATGGCAAGGAGTTTTTAATTTTAGTGGTTTCAATTTTAATTTCCGTGCACTTTTTCAAAACTTGTCAGCTCAAATGCCCATCAACATCTTTTAGTCATCTGTAAGTCAGTATTCATATAAAATGTGCTTCAAATCCAAAGAATTTCAAATTTGCACTCCAAGCTTCTATGCCTAGATTTATGATTTCCTACACATATTAGATGAAAGGAAGGCCTTTTTTACTGTGGGAGTGCTGGAACACTGGAACAGGTTGCCCAGAGAAGTTGTGGGTGTCCCATCCCTGAAAGTATTCAAGGTCACCTTGGACGGGGCTTGGAGCAGCAACAAAGGAGAAGCTTGATGGTAGAGAAACAAAGTTGGACTATAGAAGAAACTCGGATTGAAGTATAGGATCAAGTTTTCTCTCAGCTCTTGGGGTAAATTCAAAGTTGTACAAAATGACATTTATCTGTGCTATTCACTACTGTAACAGAAAGTTTCATGAAAACTGTACAGAAGATAGTAAATTTTAAAAGAGATAAGAATTACAGCATAAAATCCATGGGATAGGTTACAACATGAGACACTCTCTAAGAGAAAATCTCTGTGTTTCAGCACTTCATCGGGGTAAGATTTCATGAAGTGCCAAAGAAGGCGGCAAAATATCATTCGGGACATTATTTACTGGGATTCAGCCTGGCCATTAGTAGGAACTGCCTTTGAACATATCATGTAGATATACCACACACACTTTCCCTTCACTGAAAAATTACTGTTTACAACAAATAAGCAATTGACGATCAAAATTGATTGAAAGCATCTTAAACATGTCAAGTATTTCATTGTAGATGATCTGTGATCCAAATGCTTCTTCCACCTTCGAGAGGGACAGAAGAATTCTTCCATATCATGATGGTTTAAAATTGTATCAACCAATGTTTTCTGCTGAAAAGATATCATCTATTTTTTTCTATTTTTGGAAGAAAATATTCCTAGACATACAACAGGTGAGAACTAAGTAATTTTAAAGAAACAAATGAAATGAAAATATTCTGTAAATAGAATGAAATGAAAAGCTGTGTTTTAAATAGGAGCTAAATATTAAACAGAATTTTTGTACCAGGCATTTGAATTACTGCACCAGCTCTTTTGCCCATCAAGAGAGGCATTTAGCATTTCAGTCTTTTCCAAGGTGTTCATGATCTGCTATGCTGATCTCTGTGTGTGCCTAGGTGTGTGTGGAGGGGGGGGCATATGAAGGGGAGTGTGTATGTTTGCTTTACAATTGTTGTGGCAGATTCATGCCTCAGCTCCACATTTTGTTTTAAAAAGGTCACACCGAGTGGATATGAAGTTTACTATCAACAAGAGATCGATTCCCAAATCATCCATTTGACTCTCCCTTATAAATCATGTGCTTTGTTGCATATTTTATCAAATATACTTTCAAGCCAGATGGAGGAAGGAGGATGTGGGAATCCCTCCACCATCTTGCAACTTTTATGTAAGTAGGTTTTCAAGAAAATCATCATTTCTCTTTTAAATATGTCTGGAACAGGCATGATGGTAGTGTCAACCTGTTGGAGTTTTTGTTGCTGGAAGAAGTTGTACAAAAGGATTGGTTTTTACATTGACCAGTTACTGAATCAAGCGCAGGAATACATTGGAAATTTAGCTGGGGGTTCCTTTTCCCAGCAGACTACTTCTAGAACGAGCTTGTACACTGAAGCTGACTCTTTTGCTCTCTTTTTGTTTCTTTCCTATTTTCTTGGCTTCTTTGCCACTATCTAGACAATTTTGGAACTTTGTTCCCAACTAAAATGGTTTCAATAGTCTGATTGTGATCATACATTTTTACAAGGAATTTTTAAAATCTTTCCTCGAGTCCAGAAAGTCAAGGACTTAGATCTTTTTCTTCCCTTATCAATATTGCCATGAAATTGATAAATAAAGACCAACTCTTTATTTTTGTTTTTAACCCACGTAGATAATTCCCATCCATTAATCCATTTTGTGGACCAATAGCTGCCATTCTGATGGAAGCTGTCACTTCTTAACAATAGGCATTCTGTGACTATGTTGACAGCACTTTGGGTGAAGATCCTAACTGGTCTTAGATATACATAGGGAGAAATTTGCTCAGCCAGTGTCAGTCTTAAGCATGCGTATCAGAAGATCTTTCTAGAGCTGGGAATTTTCCCATGAAAGGGATTCAGTTAGGGAAGAGACACTTGTGCCAGAGTTTTACATTCTTCTTGAACACTGCTTAAGGAACTTAGATGCCATGTCCATTTGGATCTCTGTCTGCACAGAACTTTGTCATGCCAGTGCTTTGAAATGCATCTTGAAGAGAATTCACTAGCACAGAATGAAAGAGAGTGGAAGGGGTTGGTGGGGCTAACCAGGCCCAACCCCCCTGCCTAAACCAGGATACCTAGAGCCTCTTGCCCAGGATTCTATCTGGGTGTACTTTTAATGTCTTCAAAGATCCAGGCTCCACAATCTTTCTGGGCAGTCTGTGCCGTGGTTCAGTCACCCTGACAGTAAAGAAACATTTACTGATGTTCAAAGGCAATCTCCTGTATTTCAGTGTGTGCCCACTGCCTCTTGTCTTTTCCCTCAGCATCACTGAAAAGACACTGATTCCCTCCCCTTTGCACTATTGCTTCCATATGTATGTGTGATGCCATGTAGAGGTATGTCAAAAACCTCCCTGAAGCCCAGGCAGATAATATTCCCTTCATCTACCAGTCAAGTTGATTCATCAGAGGAGTTTAAAGTGATGTTCAGCATGAAATTCCCCTGAAAAATCATGCTAACTACATTATTTGGTCATCTGTCATGTGCCTGGCAAGGATTTCCAGGAAGAGCTGCTTCATCAACTTCCTGGGGATAAAAAAGAGGCTGGCTGGTTTGTACTATGGCGAGTCCTCTTAATTGCCTTTTTTGAAGATGGGTGTCATTTGCTAACATCCACTCTTTAGCCTCTCTTGTCGTCTACATCTTAGCAAAACGCTTTTCCACTATGTCTGGCTAGGAAAAACTGTGCCAGCACAGAAAACATCTCCCATCGTGTTCTAGAAGTTGCACGGATGTCTGCCAAGTGTTTGGCAGGAAGAAAAGAAAAGTTGTCCAAAACAGCTTCCAATCGAATGTTCCTGTGATTGGAAAAGTCAGGAGAGTGCAAAGGTACTGTTTTCTATCAGTTGGCAAGGTGCGCACACAATCCCAGTGTTGTACAGCTTGCTTCTTCACCTTCCCGAAGCTGCCGCTCTCGCCGGCTGCCGGAGCCCAAGAAGCGGCTTCTTCGCGCAAAGACGATTGTGCCGCTCACAGTGCTCTCCTTAGCGCGGCTTCTGCCGAAAGACGCCCGGCAGCGGCTCTTACCTCCGGAGAGCATCCTACCTTCGTCTTTAGCTCCTCTTCTCATCTACACCTCGGCAACAAGCTTCTCCACTATGTCTGGCTAGGAAAAACTGTGCCAGCACAGAAAACATCTCCCATCGTGTTCTAGAAGTTGCACGGATGTCTGCCAAGTGTTTGGCAGGAAGAAAAGAAAAGTTGTCCAAAACAGCTTCCAATCGAATGTTCCTGTGATTGGAAAAGTCAGGAGAGTGCAAAGGTACTGTTTTCTATCAGTTGGCAAGGTGCGCACACAATCCCAGTGTTGTACAGCTTGCTTCTTCACCTTCCCGAAGCTGCCGCTCTCGCCGGCTGCCGGAGCCCAAGAAGCGGCTTCTTCGCGCAAAGACGATTGTGCCGCTCACAGGGCTCTCCTTAGCGCGGCTTCTGCCGAAAGACGCCCGGCAGCGGCTCTTACCTCCGGAGAGCATCCTACCTTCGTCTTTAGCTCCTCTTCTCATCTACACCTCGGCAAAACGCTTTTCCACTATGTCTGGCTAGGAAAAACTGTGCCAGCACAGAAAACATCTCCCATCGTGTTCTAGAAGTTGCACGGATGTCTGCCAAGTGTTTGGCAGGAAGAAAAGAAAAGTTGTCCAAAACAGCTTCCAATCGAATGTTCCTGTGATTGGAAAAGTCAGGAGAGTGCAAAGGTACTGTTTTCTATCAGTTGGCAAGGTGCGCACACAATCCCAGTGTTGTACAGCTTGCTTCTTCACCTTCCCGAAGCTGCCGCTCTCGCCGGCTGCCGGAGCCCAAGAAGCGGCTTCTTCGCGCAAAGACGATTGTGCCGCTCACAGTGCTCTCCTTAGCGCGGCTTCTGCCGAAAGACGCCCGGCAGCGGCTCTTACCTCCGGAGAGCATCCTACCTTCGTCTTTCGCGTCTTTTGTAGTCTACATCTTAGCAAAACGCTTTTCCACTATGTCTGGCTAGGAAAAACTGTGCCAGCACAGAAAACATCTCCCATCGTGTTCTAGAAGTTGCACGGATGTCTGCCAAGTGTTTGGCAGGAAGAAAAGAAAAGTTGTCCAAAACAGCTTCCAATCGAATGTTCCTGTGATTGGAAAAGTCAGGAGAGTGCAAAGGTACTGTTTTCTATCAGTTGGCAAGGTGCGCACACAATCCCAGTGTTGTACAGCTTGCTTCTTCACCTTCCCGAAGCTGCCGCTCTCGCCGGCTGCCGGAGCCCAAGAAGCGGCTTCTTCGCGCAAAGACGATTGTGCCGCTCACAGTGCTCTCCTTAGCGCGGCTTCTGCCGAAAGACGCCCGGCAGCGGCTCTTACCTCCTGAGAGTGGCAGCTTCGGGAAGGTGAAGAAGCAAGCTGTACAACACTGGGATTGTGTGCGCACCTTGCCAACTGATAGAAAACAGTACCTTTGCACTCTCCTGACTTTTCCAATCACAGGAACATTCGATTGGAAGCTGTTTTGGACAACTTTTCTTTTCTTCCTGCCAAACACTTGGCAGACATCCGTGCAACTTCTAGAACACGATGGGAGATGTTTTCTGTGCTGGCACAGTTTTTCCTAGCCAGACATAGTGGAAAAGCGTTTTGCTAAGATGTAGACTACAAAAGACGCGAAAGACGAAGGTAGGATGCTCTCCGGAGGTAAGAGCCGCTGCCGGGCGTCTTTCGGCAGAAGCCGCGCTAAGGAGAGCCCTGTGAGCGGCACAATCGTCTTTGCGCGAAGAAGCCGCTTCTTGGGCTCCGGCAGCCGGCGAGAGCGGCAGCTTCGGGAAGGTGAAGAAGCAAGCTGTACAACACTGGGATTGTGTGCGCACCTTGCCAACTGATAGAAAACAGTACCTTTGCACTCTCCTGACTTTTCCAATCACAGGAACATTCGATTGGAAGCTGTTTTGGACAACTTTTCTTTTCTTCCTGCCAAACACTTGGCAGACATCCGTGCAACTTCTAGAACACGATGGGAGATGTTTTCTGTGCTGGCACAGTTTTTCCTAGCCAGACATAGTGGAAAAGCGTTTTGCTAAGATGTAGACTACAAAAGACGCGAAAGACGAAGGTAGGATGCTCTCCGGAGGTAAGAGCCGCTGCCGGGCGTCTTTCGGCAGAAGCCGCGCTAAGGAGAGCACTGTGAGCGGCACAATCGTCTTTGCGCGAAGAAGCCGCTTCTTGGGCTCCGGCAGCCGGCGAGAGCGGCAGCTTCGGGAAGGTGAAGAAGCAAGCTGTACAACACTGGGATTGTGTGCGCACCTTGCCAACTGATAGAAAACAGTACCTTTGCACTCTCCTGACTTTTCCAATCACAGGAACATTCGATTGGAAGCTGTTTTGGACAACTTTTCTTTTCTTCCTGCCAAACACTTGGCAGACATCCGTGCAACTTCTAGAACACGATGGGAGATGTTTTCTGTGCTGGCACAGTTTTTACTAGCCAGACATAGTGGAAAAGCGTTTTGCTAAGATGTAGACTACAAAAGACGCGAAAGACGAAGGTAGGATGCTCTCCGGAGGTAAGAGCCGCTGCCGGGCGTCTTTCGGCAGAAGCCGCGCTAAGGAGAGCACTGTGAGCGGCACAATCGTCTTTGCGCGAAGAAGCCGCTTCTTCGGCTCCGGCAGCCGGCGAGAGCGGCAGCTTCGGGAAGGTGAAGAAGCAAGCTGTACAACACTGGGATTGTGTGCGCACCTTGCCAACTGATAGAAAACAGTACCTTTGCACTCTCCTGACTTTTCCAATCACAGGAACATTCGATTGGAAGCTGTTTTGGACAACTTTTCTTTTCTTCCTGCCAAACACTTGGCAGACATCCGTGCAACTTCTAGAACACGATGGGAGATGTTTTCTGTGCTGGCACAGTTTTTCCTAGCCAGACATAGTGGAAAAGCGTTTTGCTAAGATGTAGACTACAAAAGACGCGAAAGACGAAGGTAGGATGCTCTCCGGAGGTAAGAGCCGCTGCCGGGCGTCTTTCGGCAGAAGCCGCGCTAAGGAGAGCACTGTGAGCGGCACAATCGTCTTTGCGCGAAGAAGCCGCTTCTTGGGCTCCGGCAGCCGGCGAGAGCGGCAGCTTCGGGAAGGTGAAGAAGCAAGCTGTACAACACTGGGATTGTGTGCGCACCTTGCCAACTGATAGAAAACAGTACCTTTGCACTCTCCTGACTTTTCCAATCACAGGAACATTCGATTGGAAGCTGTTTTGGACAACTTTTCTTTTCTTCCTGCCAAACACTTGGCAGACATCCGTGCAACTTCTAGAACACGATGGGAGATGTTTTCTGTGCTGGCACAGTTTTTCCTAGCCAGACATAGTGGAAAAGCGTTTTGCTAAGATGTAGACTACAAAAGACGCGAAAGACGAAGGTAGGATGCTCTCCGGAGGTAAGAGCCGCTGCCGGGCGTCTTTCGGCAGAAGCCGCGCTAAGGAGAGCACTGTGAGCGGCACAATCGTCTTTGCGCGAAGAAGCCGCTTCTTGGGCTCCGGCAGCCGGCGAGAGCGGCAGCTTCGGGAAGGTGAAGAAGCAAGCTGTACAACACTGGGATTGTGTGCGCACCTTGCCAACTGATAGAAAACAGTACCTTTGCACTCTCCTGACTTTTCCAATCACAGGAACATTCGATTGGAAGCTGTTTTGGACAACTTTTCTTTTCTTCCTGCCAAACACTTGGCAGACATCCGTGCAACTTCTAGAACACGATGGGAGATGTTTTCTGTGCTGGCACAGTTTTTCCTAGCCAGACATAGTGGAAAAGCGTTTTGCTAAGATGTAGACTACAAAAGACGCGAAAGACGAAGGTAGGATGCTCTCCGGAGGTAAGAGCCGCTGCCGGGCGTCTTTCGGCAGAAGCCGCGCTAAGGAGAGCACTGTGAGCGGCACAATCGTCTTTGCGCGAAGAAGCCGCTTCTTGGGCTCCGGCAGCCGGCGAGAGCGGCAGCTTCGGGAAGGTGAAGAAGCAAGCTGTACAACACTGGGATTGTGTGCGCACCTTGCCAACTGATAGAAAACAGTACCTTTGCACTCTCCTGACTTTTCCAATCACAGGAACATTCGATTGGAAGCTGTTTTGGACAACTTTTCTTTTCTTCCTGCCAAACACTTGGCAGACATCCGTGCAACTTCTAGAACACGATGGGAGATGTTTTCTGTGCTGGCACAGTTTTTACTAGCCAGACATAGTGGAAAAGCGTTTTGCTAAGATGTAGACTACAAAAGACGCGAAAGACGAAGGTAGGATGCTCTCCGGAGGTAAGAGCCGCTGCCGGGCGTCTTTCGGCAGAAGCCGCGCTAAGGAGAGCACTGTGAGCGGCACAATCGTCTTTGCGCGAAGAAGCCGCTTCTTGGGCTCCGGCAGCCGGCGAGAGCGGCAGCTTCGGGAAGGTGAAGAAGCAAGCTGTACAACACTGGGATTGTGTGCGCACCTTGCCAACTGATAGAAAACAGTACCTTTGCACTCTCCTGACTTTTCCAAT
This sequence comes from Melospiza melodia melodia, assembly GCF_035770615.1. Taxonomy (NCBI): domain Eukaryota; kingdom Metazoa; phylum Chordata; class Aves; order Passeriformes; family Passerellidae; genus Melospiza; species Melospiza melodia. The sequence continues at coordinate 72,440,592 of NC_086194.1, read as the reverse complement.
CACAGGAACATTCGATTGGAAGCTGTTTTGGACAACTTTTCTTTTCTTCCTGCCAAACACTTGGCAGACATCCGTGCAACTTCTAGAACACGATGGGAGATGTTTTCTGTGCTGGCACAGTTTTTCCTAGCCAGACATAGTGGAAAAGCGTTTTGCTAAGATGTAGACTACAAAAGACGCGAAAGACGAAGGTAGGATGCTCTCCGGAGGTAAGAGCCGCTGCCGGGCGTCTTTCGGCAGAAGCCGCGCTAAGGAGAGCACTGTGAGCGGCACAATCGTCTTTGCGCGAAGAAGCCGCTTCTTGGGCTCCGGCAGCCGGCGAGAGCGGCAGCTTCGGGAAGGTGAAGAAGCAAGCTGTACAACACTGGGATTGTGTGCGCACCTTGCCAACTGATAGAAAACAGTACCTTTGCACTCTCCTGACGTTTCCAATCACAGGAACATTCGATTGGAAGCTGTTTTGGACAACTTTTCTTTTCTTCCTGCCAAACACTTGGCAGACATCCGTGCAACTTCTAGAACACGATGGGAGATGTTTTCTGTGCTGGCACAGTTTTTCCTAGCCAGACATAGTGGAAAAGCTTTTTGCCGAGGTGTAGATGAGAAGAGGAGCTAAAGACGAAGGTAGGATGCTCTCCGGAGGTAAGAGCCGCTGCCGGGCGTCTTTCGGCAGAAGCCGCGCTAAGGAGAGCCCTGTGAGCGGCACAATCGTCTTTGCGCGAAGAAGCCGCTTCTTGGGCTCCGGCAGCCGGCGAGAGCGGCAGCTTCGGGAAGGTGAAGAAGCAAGCTGTACAACACTGGGATTGTGTGCGCACCTTGCCAACTGATAGAAAACAGTACCTTTGCACTCTCCTGACTTTTCCAATCACAGGAACTTTCGATTGGAAGCTGTTTTGGACAACTTTTCTTTTCTTCCTGCCAAACACTTGGCAGACATCCGTGCAACTTCTAGAACACGATGGGAGATGTTTTCTGTGCTGGCACAGTTTTTCCTAGCCAGACATAGTGGAAAAGCGTTTTGCTAAGATGTAGACGACAAGAGAGGCTAAAGAGTGGATGTTAGCAAATGACACCCATCTTCAAAAAAGGCAATTAAGAGGACTCGCCATAGTACAAACCAGCCAGCCTCTTTTTTATCCCCAGGAAGTTGATGAAGCAGCTCTTCCTGGAAATCCTTGCCAGGCACATGACAGATGACCAAATAATGTAGTTAGCATGATTTTTCAGGGGAATTTCATGCTGAACATCACTTTAAACTCCTCTGATGAATCAACTTGACTGGTAGATGAAGGGAATATTATCTGCCTGGGCTTCAGGGAGGTTTTTGACATACCTCTACATGGCATCACACATACATATGGAAGCAATAGTGCAAAGGGGAGGGAATCAGTGTCTTTTCAGTGATGCTGAGGGAAAAGACAAGAGGCAGTGGGCACACACTGAAATACAGTAGATTGCCTTTGAACATCAGTAAATGTTTCTTTACTGTCAGGGTGACTGAACCACGGCACAGACTGCCCAGAAAGATTGTGGAGCCTGGATCTTTGAAGACATTAAAAGTACACCCAGATAGAATCCTGGGCAAGAGGCTCTAGGTATCCTGGTTTAGGCAGGGGGGTTGGGCCTGGTTAGCCCCACCAACCCCTTCCACTCTCTTTCATTCTGTGCTAGTGAATTCTCTTCAAGATGCATTTCAAAGCACTGGCATGACAAAGTTCTGTGCAGACAGAGATCCAAATGGACATGGCATCTAAGTTCCTTAAGCAGTGTTCAAGAAGAATGTAAAACTCTGGCACAAGTGTCTCTTCCCTAACTGAATCCCTTTCATGGGAAAATTCCCAGCTCTAGAAAGATCTTCTGATACGCATGCTTAAGACTGACACTGGCTGAGCAAATTTCTCCCTATGTATATCTAAGACCAGTTAGGATCTTCACCCAAAGTGCTGTCAACATAGTCACAGAATGCCTATTGTTAAGAAGTGACAGCTTCCATCAGAATGGCAGCTATTGGTCCACAAAATGGATTAATGGATGGGAATTATCTACGTGGGTTAAAAACAAAAATAAAGAGTTGGTCTTTATTTATCAATTTCATGGCAATATTGATAAGGGAAGAAAAAGATCTAAGTCCTTGACTTTCTGGACTCGAGGAAAGATTTTAAAAATTCCTTGTAAAAATGTATGATCACAATCAGACTATTGAAACCATTTTAGTTGGGAACAAAGTTCCAAAATTGTCTAGATAGTGGCAAAGAAGCCAAGAAAATAGGAAAGAAACAAAAAGAGAGCAAAAGAGTCAGCTTCAGTGTACAAGCTCGTTCTAGAAGTAGTCTGCTGGGAAAAGGAACCCCCAGCTAAATTTCCAATGTATTCCTGCGCTTGATTCAGTAACTGGTCAATGTAAAAACCAATCCTTTTGTACAACTTCTTCCAGCAACAAAAACTCCAACAGGTTGACACTACCATCATGCCTGTTCCAGACATATTTAAAAGAGAAATGATGATTTTCTTGAAAACCTACTTACATAAAAGTTGCAAGATGGTGGAGGGATTCCCACATCCTCCTTCCTCCATCTGGCTTGAAAGTATATTTGATAAAATATGCAACAAAGCACATGATTTATAAGGGAGAGTCAAATGGATGATTTGGGAATCGATCTCTTGTTGATAGTAAACTTCATATCCACTCGGTGTGACCTTTTTAAAACAAAATGTGGAGCTGAGGCATGAATCTGCCACAACAATTGTAAAGCAAACATACACACTCCCCTTCATATGCCCCCCCCTCCACACACACCTAGGCACACACAGAGATCAGCATAGCAGATCATGAACACCTTGGAAAAGACTGAAATGCTAAATGCCTCTCTTGATGGGCAAAAGAGCTGGTGCAGTAATTCAAATGCCTGGTACAAAAATTCTGTTTAATATTTAGCTCCTATTTAAAACACAGCTTTTCATTTCATTCTATTTACAGAATATTTTCATTTCATTTGTTTCTTTAAAATTACTTAGTTCTCACCTGTTGTATGTCTAGGAATATTTTCTTCCAAAAATAGAAAAAAATAGATGATATCTTTTCAGCAGAAAACATTGGTTGATACAATTTTAAACCATCATGATATGGAAGAATTCTTCTGTCCCTCTCGAAGGTGGAAGAAGCATTTGGATCACAGATCATCTACAATGAAATACTTGACATGTTTAAGATGCTTTCAATCAATTTTGATTGTCAATTGCTTATTTGTTGTAAACAGTAATTTTTCAGTGAAGGGAAAGTGTGTGTGGTATATCTACATGATATGTTCAAAGGCAGTTCCTACTAATGGCCAGGCTGAATTCCAGTAAATAATGTCCCGAATGATATTTTGCCGCCTTCTTTGGCACTTCATGAAATCTTACCCCGATGAAGTGCTGAAACACAGAGATTTTCTCTTAGAGAGTGTCTCATGTTGTAACCTATCCCATGGATTTTATGCTGTAATTCTTATCTCTTTTAAAATTTACTATCTTCTGTACAGTTTTCATGAAACTTTCTGTTACAGTAGTGAATAGCACAGATAAATGTCATTTTGTACAACTTTGAATTTACCCCAAGAGCTGAGAGAAAACTTGATCCTATACTTCAATCCGAGTTTCTTCTATAGTCCAACTTTGTTTCTCTACCATCAAGCTTCTCCTTTGTTGCTGCTCCAAGCCCCGTCCAGGGTGACCTTGAATACTTTCAGGGATGGGACACCCACAACTTCTCTGGGCAACCTGTTCCAGTGTTCCAGCACTCCCACAGTAAAAAAGGCCTTCCTTTCATCTAATATGTGTAGGAAATCATAAATCTAGGCATAGAAGCTTGGAGTGCAAATTTGAAATTCTTTGGATTTGAAGCACATTTTATATGAATACTGACTTACAGATGACTAAAAGATGTTGATGGGCATTTGAGCTGACAAGTTTTGAAAAAGTGCACGGAAATTAAAATTGAAACCACTAAAATTAAAAACTCCTTGCCATTTTCTTTTTCCTCTCCTATTCAAAATTGCATATGTCAGATATCAGTGCTTCATGCAAACCTCTCAGATGCTCTCAGAGAAAAAGCTTTTCTTTCAGACTAAGTTGCGGTTGACGTAGAACACTAGCAGGAGTGAAAGATTTTCTGGGCATCGGGGCAGCCCGTTCTCCTTGGATTTGTGTGCAGAATGCATTTTATCCAAACTGGAAAATAGATCCCAGCTCTGTTCTATTCATCATCCTTACTTCATCAGGCCAGAAGATTCTGTGAAAAGTAGCCTGTGGACCTTGAAGACAGCGCATGTGAACCAGATGAGAGGTGATAGAGAAGTTGAGGGAGAGAAGAAAGAGCATGAGGCTGAAACCAGAAAGTATTTCTCCACGTGATCATGGAAGATTGCAGGAGCCACTTGGTACTATCAAACCAGCCCAACTTGGCACTTGTGCCACCTTGGGTCTGGGAGCCATGTTGCATATCGTGCATTTTAAGGAGCCAGCTGGCCACACCCAGCCATATGCCCCCAAACACAAACCAAGGCCCTTTTCTCTGGCAAACAAAACTCAACTGCCCCTCTTCTGGATGGCAGATTGCAGGAACCACTTGGTACTATCAAACCAGCCCAACTTGGCACTGGTGCCACCATGGGTCTGGTCACCATCCTGCCTATTGTAGCTTTTCAGGAGCCAGCCGGTCACTCCCAGCCATAGGCCCCCAAACACAAACCTCGGCCCGTTTCCCTGGCAAACAAAAGTAAGCTGCCCCGCTTCTGCATGGCAGATTGCAGGAGCTACTTAGTACTATCAAATCAGCCCGACTTGGCACAGGTGCCACCTTGGATCTGGGAACCATCCTGTGTATCGTGGATTTTCAGGGGCCAGCCGGCCACTCTCAGCCATATGCCCCCAAAAACAAACCACGGACCTTTTCTCTGGCAAACAAAAATCAGCTGCCCCACTTCTGGATGGCAGATTGCAGGAGCCACTTGGGACTATCACACCAGCACAACATGGCACTGCTGCCACCTTGGATCTGGGAACAATCCTGCGTATCGTACATATTCAGGAACCAGCCGAACACTCCCAGCCACAGGCCCCCAAACACAAACAACGGCCCTTTTCTCTGGCAAACAAAACTCAACTGCCCCTCTTCTGGATGGCAAATTGCAGGACGCACTTGGTAGTACAAAAAGAGCCCGACTTGGCAGTGGTGCCACCTTGGCTCTGGGAACCATCCTGCGTATCGAGCATTTTAAGGAGCCAGCCGGCAATTCCCAGCCGTATGCCCCAAAAAGAAACCATGGACCTTTTCTCTGGCAAAAAAAACTCAGCTGTCCCGCTTCTGGATGGCAGATTGCAGGAGTTACTTTGAACCATACAACCAGCCTTACTTGGCACTGGTGCCACCTTGGATCTGGGAACCATCCTGCCTATCGTTGATTTTCAGGGGCCAGCCGGCCACTCTCAGCCATAGGCCCCCAAACACAAACCACAGCCCTTTTCTCTAGCAAACAAAATTCAACTGCCCCGCTTCTGGATGGCAAATTGCAGGAGCCACTGGGTACTACAAAAACAGCCTGACTTGGCACTGGTGCCACCTTGCGTCTGGTTACCATGCGGCGTATCGTGCATTTTAAGGAGCCAGGTGGCCACTCCCAGCCATATGCCCCCAAACACAACCCACGGCCCTTTTCTCTGGCAAACAAAACTCAGCTGCCCCGCTTCTGGATGGCAGATTGCAGGAGACACTTGGTACTATCAAACCAGCCCGACTTGGCACTGGTGCCACCTTGGGTCTGGGAACCATGCTGCGTATCGTGGATTTTCAGGAGCCAGCCGGCCACTGCCAGCCACAGGCCCCCAAACACAAACCACAGCCTTTTTCTCTGGCAAACAAAACTCAGCTGCCCCGCTTCTGGATGGCAGATTGCAGGAGCCACTTGGTACTATCAAACCAGCCCGACTTGGCACTGGTGCCACCTTGGGTCTGGGAACCATCCTGCCTATCGTGGATTTTAAGGAGCCAGCCGGCTACTCCCAGCCACAGGCCCCCAACAAAAACCACGGCCCTTTTTTCTCGCAAACAAAACTTAGCTGCCTCACTTCTGGATGGCAGATTGCAGGAGCCACTTGGTGTAATCAAACCAGCCCGACTTGGCACTGGTGCCACCTTGGGTCTGGGAACCATCCTGCGTATCGTGGATTCTAAGGAGCCAGCCGGCCACTCCCAGCCACAGGCCCCCAAACAAAATCAACGGCGCTGTTCCCTGGAAAACAAAACACGCCTGCCAACTTTTTGATGGAGTTTGCAGGAGCCACTTGGTACTATCAAACCAGCCCGACTTGGCACTGGTGCCACCTTGGGTCTGGGAACCATCCTGCGTATCGTGGATTCTAAGGAGCCAGCCGGCCACTCCTAGCCACAGGCCCCCAAACAAAAACCTAGGCCTATTTCTCTGGCAAACAAAAGTAAGCTGCCCTGCTTCTGGATGGCAGATTGCAGGAGACACTTGGTACTATCAAACCAGCCCAACTTGGCACTGGTGCCACCTTGGATCTGGGAACCATGCTCTGTATCGTGGATATTCAGGGGCCAGCCGGCCACTCTCAGCCATATGCCCCCAAAAACAAACCACGGACCTTTTCTCTGGCAAACAAAACTCAACTGCCCCACTTCTGGATGGCAGATTGCAGGAGCCACTTGGGACTATCACACCAGCACAACATGGCACTGCTGCCACCTTGGATCTGGGAACAATCCTGCGTATCGTACATATTCAGGAACCAGCCGAACACTCCCAGCCACAGGCCCCCAAACACAAACAACGGCCCTTTTCTCTGGCAAACAAAACTCAACTGCCCCTCTTCTGGATGGCAAATTGCAGGACGCACTTGGTACTACAAAAAGAGCCCGACTTGGCAGTGGTGCCACCTTGGCTCTGGGAACCATCCTGCGTATCGAGCATTTTAAGGAGCCAGCCGGCAATTCCCAGCCGTATGCCCCAAAAAGAAACCATGGACCTTTTCTCTGGCAAAAAAATCTCAGCTGTCCCGCTTCTGGATGGCAGATTGCAGGAGTTACTTTGAACCATACAACCAGCCTTACTTGGCACTGGTGCCACCTTGGATCTGGGAACCATCCTGCCTATCGTTGATTTTCAGGGGCCAGCCGGCCACTCTCAGCCATAGGCCCCCAAACACAAACCACAGCCCTTTTCTCTAGCAAACAAAATTCAACTGCCCCGCTTCTGGATGGCAAATTGCAGGAGCCACTGGGTACTACAAAAACAGCCTGACTTGGCACTGGTGCCACCTTGCGTCTGGTTACCATGCGGCGTATCGTGCATTTTAAGGAGCCAGGTGGCCACTCCCAGCCATATGCCCCCAAACACAACCCACGGCCCTTTTCTCTGGCAAACAAAACTCAGCTGCCCTGCTTCTGGATGGCAGATTGCAGGAGACACTTGGTACTATCAAACCAGCCCGACTTGGCACTGGTGCCACCTTGGGTCTGGGAACCATCCTGCGTATTGTGGATTGTCAGGAGACAGCCAACCACTCTCGGCCACAGAGCCCAATCAAAAACAAAGGTCCGTTTCCCTGGCAAAAAAAACTCAGCTGCCCCGCTTCTGGATGGGAGATTGCAGGAGCCACTGGGTACTATGAAACCAGCCCTACTTGGCACTGGTGCCACATTGCATCTGGGAACCATGCTGCGTATCGTGGATTTTCAGGAGCCAGCCGGCCACTGCCAGCCACAGGCCCCCAAACACAAACCACAGCCTTTTTCTCTGGCAAACAAAACTCAGCTGCCCCGCTTCTGGATGGCAGATTGCAGGAGCCACTTGGTACTATCAAACCAGCCCGACTTGGCACTGGTGCCACCTTGGGTCTGGGAACCATCCTGCCTATCGTGGATTTTAAGGAGCCAGCCGGCTACTCCCAGCCACAGGCCCCCAACAAAAACCACGGCCCTTTTTTCTCGCAAACAAAACTTAGCTGCCTCACTTCTGGATGGCAGATTGCAGGAGCCACTTGGTGTAATCAAACCAGCCCGACTTGGCACTGGTGCCACCTTGGGTCTGGGAACCATCCTGCGTATCGTGGATTCTAAGGAGCCAGCCGTCTACTCCCAGCCACAGGCCCCCAACAAAAACCACGGCCCTTTTTTCTCGCAAACAAAAGTAAGCTGCCCTGCTTCTGGATGGCAGATTGCAGGAGCCACTTGGTACTATCAAACCAGCCCGACTTGGCACTGGTGCCACCTTGGGTCTGGGAACCATCCTGCGTATCGTGGATTCTAAGGAGCCAGCCGGCCACTCCTAGCCACAGGCCCCCAAACAAAAACCTAGGCCTATTTCTCTGGCAAACAAAAGTAAGCTGCCCTGCTTCTGGATGGCAGATTGCAGGAGACACTTGGTACTATCAAACCAGCCCAACTTGGCACTGGTGCCACCTTGGATCTGGGAACCATGCTCTGTATCGTGGATATTCAGGGGCCAGCCGGCCACTCTCAGCCATATGTCCCCAAACAGAAACCTCGGCCCGTTTCTCTGGCAAACAAAACTCAACTGCCCCTCTTCTGGATGGCAAATTGCAGGATGAACTTGATACTAAAACCGCAGGCCGACTTGGTAGTGGTGACACCTTGGGCCTGGGAACCATCATGCGTATCGAGCATTTTAAGGAGCCAGCCGGCCACTCCCAGCAATATGCCCCCAAAAACAATCCACGGAATTTTCCTCTGGCAAACAAAAATCAGCTGCCTCGCTTCTGGATGGCAGATTGCAGGAGCCACTTTGCACCATCAAACCAGCCCGACTTGGCACTGGTGCCACATTGCATCTGGGAACCATGCTGCCTAGCGTGGATTTTCAGGAGCCAGCCGGCCACTCTCAGCTATATGCCCCCAAACAAAACCCACGGCCCGTTTCCCTGGCAAACAAAATTAAGCTGCCCCGCTTCTGGATGGCAGATTGCAGGACGCACTTGGTAGTATCAAACCAGCAAAACTTGGCACTGGTGTCACCTTGGGTCTGGGAACCATCCTGTGTATCGTGGGTTCAAAGGAGCCAGCCGGTCACTCCCAGCCACAGGCCCCCAAATACAAACAATGTCGCTTTTCCCTGGAAAACAAAACTCGCCTGCCAACTTTTTGATGGCAGATTGCAGGAGCCACTTGGTACTATCAAACCAGCCCAACTTGGCACTGGTGCCACCATGGGTCTGGTAACCATCCTGCCTATTGTAGCTTTCCAGGAGCCAGCCGGACACTCCCAGCCATAGGTCCCCAGTCACAAACCTCGGCCCGTTTCCCTGGCAAACAAAAGTAAGCTACCCCGCTTCTGGATGGCAGATTGCAGGAGCCACTTGGTACTATCAAACCAGCCCAACTTGGCACTGGTGCCACCTTGGGTCTGGGAACCATGCTGCGTAACACAGATTCTAAGGCGCCAGTCGGCCACTACGAGCCACAAGCCCCCAAACACAAACAACGGCGCTATTCTCTGGCAAACAAAACTCAACTGCCCCTCTTCTGGATGGCAAATTGCAGGACGCACTTGGTACTATAAAAACAGCCCGACTTGGCACTGGTGCCCCCTTGGGTCTGGGAACCATCCTGCGTATCGATCTTTTTAATGAGACAGCCGGCCACTCCCAGCCATATGCCCCCAAACACAACCCACGGCCCTTTTCTCTGGCAAACAAAACTCAACTGCACCGCTTCTGGATGGCAGATTGCAGGAGCCACTTGGTACTATCAAACCAGCCCGACTTGGCACTGGTGCCACCTTGGGTCTGGGAACCATCCTGCGTATTGTGGGTTATCAGGAGCCAGCCGAACACTCTCGGCCACAGACCCCAATTAAAAACAACGGCCGGTTTCACAGGCAAACAAAACTCAGCTGCCCCGCTTCTGGATGGGAGATTGCAGGAGGCACTTGGTGTAATCAAACCAGCCCGACTTGGCACTGGTGCCACCTTGGGTCTGGGAACCATCCTGCGTATCGTGGATTCTAAGGAGCCAGCCGGCCACTCCTAGCCACAGGCCCCCAAACAAAAACCTAGGCCTATTTCTCTGGCAAACAAAAGTAAGCTGCCCTGCTTCTGGATGGCAGATTGCAGGAGACACTTGGTACTATCAAACCAGCCCGACTTGGCACTGGTGCCACCTTGGATCTGGGAACCATGCTCTGTATCGTGGATATTCAGGGGCCAGCCGGCCACTCTCAGCCATATGTCCCCAAACAGAAACCTCGGCCCGTTTCTCTCGCAAACAAAACTCAACTGCCCCTCTTCTGGATGGCAAATTGCAGGATGAACTTGATACTAAAACCGCAGGCCGACTTGGTAGTGGTGACACCTTGGGCCTGGGAACCATCATGCGTATCGAGCATTTTAAGGAGCCAGCCGGCCACTCCCAGCAATATGCCCCCAAAAACAATCCACGGAATTTTCCTCTGGCAAACAAAAATCAGCTGCCTCGCTTCTGGATGGCAGATTGCAGGAGCCACTTTGCACCATCAAACCAGCCCGACTTGGCACTGGTGCCACATTGCATCTGGGAACCATGCTGCCTAGCGTGGATTTTCAGGAGCCAGCCGGCCACTCTCAGCTATATGCCCCCAAACAAAACCCACGGCCCGTTTCCCTGGCAAACAAAATTAAGCTGCCCCGCTTCTGGATGGCAGATTGCAGGACGCACTTGGTACTATCAAACCAGCAAAACTTGGCACTGGTGCCACCTTGGGTCTGGGAACCATCCTGCGTATCGTGGGTTCAAAGGAGCCAGCCGGTCACTCCCAGCCACAGGCCCCCAAATACAAACAATGTCGCTTTTCCCTGGAAAACAAAACTCGCCTGCCAACTTTTTGATGGCAGATTGCAGGAGCCACTTGGTACTATCAAACCAGCCCAACTTGGCACTGGTGCCACCATGGGTCTGGTCACCATCCTGCCTATCGTAGCTTTCCAGGAGCCAGCCGGTCACTCCCAGCCATAGGTCCCCAGTCACAAACCTCGGCCCGTTTCCCTGGCAAACAAAAGTAAGCTACCCCGCTTCTGGATGGCAGATTGCAGGAGCCACTTGGTACTATCAAACCAGCCCAACTTGGCACTGGTGCCACCTTGGGTCTGGGAACCATGCTGCGTAACACAGATTCTAAGGCGCCAGTCGGCCACTACGAGCCACAAGCCCCCAAACACAAACAACGGCGCTATTCTCTGGCAAACAAAACTCAACTGCCCCTCTTCTGGATGGCAAATTGCAGGACGCACTTGGTACTATAAAAACAGCCCGACTTGGCACTGGTGCCCTCTTGGGTCTGGGAACCATCCTGGGTATCGATCTTTTTAATGAGACAGCCGGCCACTCCCAGCCATATGCCCCCAAACACAACCCACGGCCCTTTTCTCTGGCAAACAAAACTCAACTGCACCGCTTCTGGATGGCAGATTGCAGGAGCCACTTGGTACTATCAAACCAGCCCGACTTGGCACTGGTGCCACCTTGGGTCTGGGAACCATCCTGCGTATTGTGGGTTATCAGGAGCCAGCCGAACACTCTCGGCCACAGACCCCAATTAAAAACAACGGCCCGTTTCACAGGCAAACAAAACTCAGCTGCCCCGCTTCTGGATGGGAGATTGCAGGAGCCACTGGGTACTATGAAACCAGCCCTACTTGGCACTGATGCCACCTTGGGTCTGGGAACCATGCTGCGTATCATGGATTTTCAGGAGCCAGCCGGCCACTGCCAGCCACAGGCCCCGAAACACAAAAAACAGCCTTTTTCTCTGGCAAACAAAATTCAGCTGCCCCGCTTCTGGATGGCAGATTGCAGGAACCACTTGGTACTAACAAACCAGCCCGACTTGGCACTGATGCCACCTTGGGTCTGGGAACCATCCTGCGTATCGTGGATTCTAAGGAGCCAGCTGGCCACTCCCAGCCACAGGCCCCAAAACACACACAACGGTGCTTTTCCCTGGAAAACAAAACTCGCCTGCCAAACATTTGATGGCAGATTGCAGGAGCCACTTGGCATTATCAAACCAGCCCAACTTGGCACTGGTGCCACCATGGGTCTGGTCACCATCCTGCCTATCGTAGCTTTTCAGGAGCCAGCCAGCCACCCCCAGCCAGAGGCCCCCAGACAAATATTTCGGCCCGTTTCCCTGGCAAACAAAAGTAAGCTGCCCTGCTTCTGGATGGCAGATTGCAGGAGCCACTTGGTACCATCAAACCAGCCCAACTTGGCACTGGTGCCAACTCAGGTCTGGGAACCATGCTGCGTATCGTGGGTTCTAAGGAGCCAGCTGGCCACTCCCAGCCACAGGCACCCAAACACAAACAACGGCGCTTTTCCCTGGAAAACAAAACTCGCCTGCCAACTTTTTGATGGCAGATTGCAGGAGCCACTTGGTACTATCAAACCAGCCCAACTTGGCACTGGTGCCACCATGGGTCTGGTCACCATCCTGCCTATCGTAGCTTTTCAGGAGCCAGCCGGTCACTCCCAGCCATAGGCCCCCAGACACAAACCTCGGCCCGTTTCCCTGGCAAACAAAAGTAAGCTGCCCCGCTTCTGCATGGCAGATTGCAGGAGCTACTTAGTACTATCAAACCAGCCCGACTTGGCACAGGTGACACCTCTGGTCTGGGAACCATCCTGCCTATCGTGGATTTTCAGGGGCCAGCCGGCCACTCTCAGCCATATGCCCCAAAAACAAACCACGGCCCTTTTCTCTGGCAAACAAAACTCAACTGCCCCTCTTCTGGATGGCAAATTTTAGGACGCACTTTGTACTACGAAAACCGCCCGACGTGGCACTGGTGCCACCTTGTGTCAGGGAACCATCCTGCATATCGAGCTTTTTAAGGAGCCAGCCGGCCACGCCCAGCCATACACCCCCAAAAACAAACCACGGACCATATCTCTTGGAAACAAAAATCCGCTGCCCCGCGTCTGGATGGCAGATTGCAGGAGCCACTTTGCACCATCAAACTAGCCCGACTTGGCACTGGTGCCAACTCAGGTCTGGGAACAATCCTGCATATCGTGGATTCTAAGGAGCCAGCCGGCCACTCCCTGCCACAGGCCCCCAAACAAAAACAACGGCGCTTTTCCCTGGAAAACAAAATTCGCCTGCCAGCATTTTGATGGCAGATTGCAGGAGCCACTTGGTACTATCAAACCAGCCCAACTTGGCACTGGTGCCACCATGGGTCTGGTCACCATCCTGCCTATCGTAGCTTTTCAGGACCTAGACGGTCACTCCCAGCCATAGGCCCCGTGACACAAAGCTCAGCCCGTTTCCCTGACAAAAAAAAGTAAGCTGCCCCGCTTCTGGATGGCAGATTGCAGGACGCACTTGGTACTATCAAACCAGCCCGACTTGGCACTGGTGCTACCTCAGGTCTGGGAACCATCCTGCGTATCGTGGAGTCTAAGGAGCCAGCCGGCCACTCCCAGCCTCAGGCCCCCAAACACAAACATCGGCGCTTTTCCCTGGAAAACAAAACTCGCCTGCCAACTTTTTGATGGCAGATTGCCGGAGCCACTTGGTACTATCAAACCAGCCCAACTTGGCACTGGTGCCACCTTGGGTCTGGGAACCATCCGGCGTATCGTGTGTTTAAAGGAGCCAGCCGGCCACTCCAGCCACAGGCCCGCAGACACAAACAACGGCGCTTTTCCCTGGAAAACAAAGCTTGCCTGCTGACTTTTGATGGCAGATTGCAGGAGCCACTTTGTACTTTGAAATCAGCCGAACATGGCTCTGGTGCCACCATGGGTCTGGTCACCATCCTGCCTATCGTAGCTTTTCAGGAGCCAGCCGGTCACTCCCAGCCATAGGCCCCCAGACACAAAGCTCGGCCCGTTTCCCTGGCAAACAAAAGTAAGCTACCCCGCTTCTGGATGGCAGATTGCAGGACGCACTTGGTACTATCAAACCAGCCCAACTTATCACTGGTGCCACCTCAGGTCAGGGAACCATCCTGCGTATTGTGGATTCTAAGGAGCCAGCCGGCCACTCCCAGCCACAGGCCCCCAAACACAAACAACGGCGCTTTTCCCTGGAAAACAAAACTCGCCTGCCAACTTTTTGATGGCAGATTGCAGGAGCCACTTGGTACTATCAAACCAGCCCAACTTGGCACTGGTGCCACCATGGGTCTGGTCACCTTCCTGCCTATCGTAGCTTTTCAGGAGCCAGCCGGTCACTCCCTGCCATAGGCCCCCAAACACAAACCTCGGCCCGTTTCCCTGGCAAACAAAAGTAAGCTGCCCCGCTTCTGGATGGCAGATTGCAGGACGCACTTGGTACTATCAAACCAGCCCGACTTGGCACTGGTGCTACCTCAGGTCTGGGAACCATCCTGCGTATCGTGGAGTCTAAGGAGCCAGCCGGCCACTCCCAGCCTCAGGCCCCCAAACACAAACATCGGCGCTTTTCCCTGGAAAACAAAACTCGCCTGCCAACTTTTTGATGGCAGATTGCCGGAGCCACTTGGTACTATCAAACCAGCCCAACTTGGCACTGGTGCCACCATGGGTCTGGTCACCATCCTGCCTATCGTAGCTTTTCAGGAGCCAGCCGGTCACTCCCAGCCATAGACCCCAGACACAAACCTCGGCCCGTTTCCCTGGCAAAAAAAAGTAAGCTGCCCCGCTTCTGGATGGCAGATTGCAGGAGCCACTTTGCACCATCAAACTAGCCCGACTTGGCACTGGTGCCACCTCAGGTCTGGGAACCATCCTGCGTATCGTGGATTCTAAGGAGCCAGCCGGACACTCCCAGCCACAGGCCCTCAAACACAAACAGCGGCGCTTTTCCCTGGAAAACAAAACTCGCCTGCCAAATTTTGATGGCAGATTGCCGGAGCAACTTGGTACTATCAAACCAGCCCAACTTGGCACTGGTGCCACCATGGGTCTGGTCACCATCCTGCCTATCGTAGCTTTTCAGGAGCCAGCCGGTCAATCCAAGCCATAGGCCCCCAGACAAAACCTCGGCCATTTTCCCTGGCAAACAAAAGTAAGCCACCCCGCTTCTGCATGGATGATTGCAGGAGCCACTTTGCAGCATCCAACTAGCCCGACTTGGCACTGGTGCCACGTCAGGTCTGGGAACCATCCTGCGTATCGTGGATTCCAATTATAAAGCCGGCCACTCCCAGCCACAGGCCCCCAAACACAAACAACGGCGCTTTCCCCTGGAAATCAAAACTCGCCTGCCAAATTTTTGATGGCAGATTGCAGGAGCCACTTGGTACTATCAAACCAGCCCAACTTGGCACTGGTGCCACCATGGGTCTGGTCACCATCCTGCCTATCGTAGCTTTTCAGGACCTAGACGGTCACTCGCAGCCATAGGCCCCCAGACACAAAGCTCGGCCCGTTTCCCTGGCAAACGAGTAAGCTGCCCCGCTTCTGGATGGCAGATTGCAGGAACCACTTGGTACTATCAAACCAGCCCAACTTGGCACTGGTGCCACCTCAGGTCTGGGAACCATCCTGCCTATCGTGGATTCTAAGGAGCCATCCGGCCACTCCCACCCACAGGCACCCAAACACAAACAACGGCGCTTTTCCCTGGAAAACAAAACTCGCCTGCCAACTTTTTGATGGCGGATTGCAGGAGCCACTTGGTACTATCAAACCAGTCCAACTTGGCACTGGTGCCACCATGGATATGGTCACCATCCTGCCTATCGTAGCTTTTCAGGACCTAGCAGGTCACTCCCAGCCATAGGCCCCCAGACACAAAGCTCTGCCCGTTTCCCTGGCAAACAAAAGTAAGCTGTCCCGCTTCTGGATGGCAGATTGCAGGATCCAATAGGTATTATCAAACCTGCCCGACTTGGCACTGGTGCCACCTCTGGTCTGGGAACCATGCTGCGTATCGTGGATTCTAATTAGCCAGCCGGCCACTCCCACCCACAGGCGCCCAAACACAAACAACGGCGCTTTCCCCTGGAAAACAAAACTCGCCTGCCAACTTTTTGATGGCAGATTGCAGGAGCCACTTGGTACTATCAAACCAGCCCAACTTGGCACTGGTGCCACCATGGGTCTGGTCACCATCCTGCCTATCGTAGCTTTTCAGGAGCCAGCCTGTCACTCCAAGCCATAGGCCCCCAGACACAAACCTCGGCCCGTTTCCCTGGCAAACAAAAGTAAGCTGCCCCGCTTCTGGATGGAAGATTGCAGGAGCCACTTGGTACTATAAAACCAGCCCTACTTGGCACTGGTGCCACCTCTGGTCTGGGAACCATGCTGCGTATCGTGGATTCTAAGGAGCCAGCCGGCCACTCCCAGCCACAGGCCCCCAAACACAAACAACGGCGCTTTTCCCTGGAAAACAAAAATCGCCTGCCAACTTTTTGATGGCAGATTGCAGGAGCCACTTGGTACTATCAAACCAGCCCAACTTGGCACTGGTGCCACCTTGGGTCTGGTCACCATCCTGCCTATCGTAGCTTTTCAGGAGCCAGCCGGTCACTCTCAGCCATAGGCCCCCAGACACAAACCTCGGCCCGTTTCCCTGGCAAACAAAAGTAAGCTGCCCCGCTTCTGGACGGCAGATTGCAGGAATAACTTGGTACTATGAAACCAGCCCAACTTGGCACTGGTGCCACCTTGGGTCTGGGAACCATCCTGCGTATCGTGGATTCTAAGGAGCCAGCCGGTCACTCCCAGCCACAGGCCCCCAAACACAAACAACGGCGCTTTTCCCTGGAAAACAAAACTGGCCTGCCAATATTTTGATGGCAGATTGCAGGAGCCACTTGGTACTATCAAATCAGCCCAACATGCCACTGGTGCCACCATGGGTCTGGTCACCATCCTGCCTATCGTAGCTTTTCAGGAGCCAGCCGGTCCCTCCCTGCCATAGGCCCCCAGAGAAAAACCTCGGCCCGTTTCCCTGGCAAACAAAAGTAAGCTGCTCCGCTTCTGGATGGCAGATTGCAGGAGCCACTTTGCACCATCAAACTAGCCCGACTTGGTACTGGTGCCACCTCTGGTCTGGGAACCATCCTGCGTATCGTGGAGACTAAGGAACCAGACGGCCACTCCAGCCACAGGCCCCCAGACACAAACAACGGCGCTTTTCCCTGGAAAACAAAACTCGCCTGCCAAGTTTTTGATGGCAGATTGCAGGAGCCACTTGGTACTATCAAACCAGCCCAACTTGGCACTGGTGCCACCATGGGTCTGGTCACCATCCTGCCTATCGTAGCTTTTCAGGAGCCAGCCGGTCACTCGCAGCCATAGGCCCCCAGACACAAAGCTCGGCCCGTTTCCCTGGCAAACAAAAGTAAGCTACCCCGCTTCTGGATGGCAGATTGCAGGAGCCACTTTGCACCATCAAACTAGCCCGACTTGGCACTGGTGCCACCTCAGGTCTGGGAATGAGCCTGGGTATGGTGGATTCTAAGGAGCCAGCCGGCCACTCCCAGCCACAGGCCCCCAAACACAAACAACGGCGCTTTCCCCTGGAAAACAAAACTCGCCTGCCAACTTTTTGATGGCAGATTGCAGGAGTCACTTGGTACTATCCAACCAGCCCAACTTGGCACTGGTGCCACCATGGGTCTGGTCACCTTCCTGCCTATCGTACCTTTTCAGGAGCCAGCCGGTCACTCCCAGCCATAGGCCCCCAGACACAAAGCTCGGCCCGTTTCCCTGGCAAACAAAAGTAAGCTGCCCCGCTTCTGGATGGCAGATTGCAGGAGCCACTTTACACCATCAAACTAGCCCGACTTGGCACTGGTGCCACCTCAGGTCTGGGAACCATGCTGCGTATCGTGGATTCTAATTAGCCAGCCGGTCAGTCCCTGCCATAGGCCCCCAAACAAAAAAAAAGGGCGCTATTCACTGGAAAACAAAACTCGCCTGCCAAATTTTGATGGCAGATTGCCGGAGCCACTTGGTACTATCAAACCAGCCCAACTTGACAGTGGTGCCACCATGGGTCTGGTCACCATCCTGCCTATCGTAGCTTTTCAGGAGCCAACCGGTCACTCCCAGCCATAGGCCCTTAGACACAAACCTCGGCCCGTTTCCCTGGCAAACAAAAGTTAGCTGCCCCGCTTCTGGATGGCAGATTGCAGGACGCACTTGGTACTATCAAACCAGCCCGACTTGGCACTGGTGCCACGACAAGTCTGGGAACCATCCTGCGTATCGTGGATTCTAAGGAGCCAGCCGGCCACTCCCTGCCACAGGCACCCAAACACAAACAACGGCGCTTTTCCCTGGAAAACAAAACTCGCCTGCCAACTTTTTGATGGCGGATTGCAGGAGCCACTTGGTACTATCAAACCAGCCCAACTTGGCACTGGTGCCACCATGGATGTGGTCACCATCCTGCCTATCGTAGCTTTTCAGTACCTAGCAGGTCACTCCCAGCCATAGGCGCCCAGACACAAAGCTCGGCCCGTTTCCCTGGCAAACAAAATTAAGCTGCCCCGCTTCTGGATGGCAGATTGCATGAACCACTTGGTAGTATAAAACCAGCCCGACTTGGCACTGGTGCCACCTCTGGTCTGGGAACCATCCTGTGTATCGTGGATTCTAAGGAGCCAGCCGGTCACTCCCAGCCACAGGCCCCCAAACACAAACAACAGCGCTTTTCCCTGGAAAACAAAACTCGCCTGCCAACATTTTGATGGCAGATTGCAGGAGCCACTTGGTACTATCAAATCAGCCCAACTTGGCACTGGTGCCACCTTGGGTCTGGTCACCATCCTGCCTATCGTAGCTGTTCAGGCGCCACCCGGTCACTCCCAGCCATAGGCCCCCAGAGAAAAACCTCGGCCCGTTTCCCTGGCAAAGAAAAGTAAGCTACCCCGCTTCTGGATGGCAGATTGCAGGAGCCACTTTGCACCATCAAACTGGCCCGACTTGTCACTGGTGCCACCTCAAGTCTGGGAACCATCCTGCGTATCGTGGATTCCAATTAGCAAGCCGGCCACTCCCAGCCACAGGCCCCCAAACACAAACAACGGCGCTTTTCCCTGGAAAACAAAACTCGCCTGCCAAATTTTTGATGGCAGATTGCAGGAGCCACTTGGTACTATCAAACCAGCCCAACTTGGCACTGGTGCCACCATGGGTCTGGTCACCATCCTGCCTATCGTAGCTTTTCAGGACCTAGACGGTCACTCCCAGCCATAGGCCCCGTGACACAAAGCTCAGCCCGTTTCCCTGACAAAAAAAAGTAAGCTGTCCCGCTTCTGGATGGCAGATTGCAGGACGCACTTGGTAGTATCAAACCAGCCCGACTTGGCACTGGCGCCACCTCACGTCTGGGAACCATCCTGCGTATCGTGGATTCTAAGCAGCCAGCCGGCCACTCCCAGCCACAGGCCCCCAAACACAAACAACGGTGCTTTTCCCTGGAAAACAAAACTCGCCTGCCAAGTTTTTGATGGCAGATTGCAGGAGCCACTTGGTACTATCAAACCAGCCCAACTTGGCACTGGTGCCACCATGGGTCTGGTCACCATCCTGCCTATCGTAGCTTTTCAGGAGCCAGCCGGTCACTCGCAGCCATAGGCCCCCAGACACAAAGCTCGGCCCGTTTCCCTGGCAAACAAAATTAAGCTGCCCCGCTTCTGGATGGCAGATTGCATGAACCACTTGGTAGTATAAAACCAGCCCGACTTGGCACTGGTGCCACCTCTGGTCTGGGAACCATCCTGTGTATCGTGGGTTCTAAGGAGCCAGCCGGTCACTCCCAGCCACAGGCCCCCAAACACAAACAACAGCGCTTTTCCCTGGAAAACAAAACTCGCCTGCCAACATTTTGATGGCAGATTGCAGGAGCCACTTGGTACTATCAAATCAGCCCAACTTGGCACTGGTGCCACCTTGGGTCTGGTCACCATCCTGCCTATCGTAGCTGTTCAGGCGCCACCCGGTCACTCCCAGCCATAGGCCCCCAGAGAAAAACCTCGGCCCGTTTCCCTGGCAAAGAAAAGTAAGCTACCCCGCTTCTGGATGGCAGATTGCAGGAGCCACTTTGCACCATCAAACTGGCCCGACTTGTCACTGGTGCCACCTCAAGTCTGGGAACCATCCTGCGTATCGTGGATTCCAATTAGCAAGCCGGCCACTCCCAGCCACAGGCCCCCAAACACAAACAACGGCGCTTTTCCCTGGAAAACAAAACTCGCCTGCCAAATTTTTGATGGCAGATTGCAGGAGCCACTTGGTACTATCAAACCAGCCCAACTTGGCACTGGTGCCACCATGGGTCTGGTCACCATCCTGCCTATCGTAGCTTTTCAGGACCTAGACGGTCACTCCCAGCCATAGGCCCCGTGACACAAAGCTCAGCCCGTTTCCCTGACAAAAAAAAGTAAGCTGTCCCGCTTCTGGATGGCAGATTGCAGGACGCACTTGGTAGTATCAAACCAGCCCGACTTGGCACTGGCGCCACCTCACGTCTGGGAACCATCCTGCGTATCGTGGATTCTAAGCAGCCAGCCGGCCACTCCCAGCCACAGGCCCCCAAACACAAACAACGGCGCTTTTCCCTGGAAAACAAAACTCGCCTGCCAAGTTTTTGATGGCAGATTGCAGGAGCCACTTGGTACTATCAAACCAGCCCAACTTGGCACTGGTGCCACCATGGGTCTGGTCACCATCCTGCCTATCGTAGCTTTTCAGGAGCCAGCCGGTCACTCGCAGCCATAGGCCCCCAGACACAAAGCTCGGCCCGTTTCCCTGGCAAACAAAAGTAAGCTACCCCGCTTCTGGATGGCAGATTGCAGGAGCCACTTTGCACCATCAAACTAGCCCGACTTGGCACTGGTGCCACCTCAGGTCTGGGAATGAGCCTGGGTATGGTGGATTCTAAGGAGCCAGCCGGCCACTCCCAGCCACAGGCCCCCAAACACAAACAACGGCGCTTTCCCCTGGAAAACAAAACTCGCCTGCCAACTTTTTGATGGCAGATTGCAGGAGCCACTTGGTACTATCCAACCAGCCCAACTTGGCACTGGTGCCACCATGGGTCTGGTCACCTTCCTGCCTATCGTAGCTTTTCAGGAGCCAGCCGGTCACTCCCAGCCATAGGCCCCCAGACACAAAGCTCGGCCCGTTTCCCTGGCAAACAAAAGTAAGCTGCCCCGCTTCTGGATGGCAGATTGCAGGAGCCACTTTACACCATCAAACTAGCCCGACTTGGCACTGGTGCCACCTCAGGTCTGGGAACCATGCTGCGTATCGTGGATTCTAATTAGCCAGCCGGTCAGTCCCTGCCATAGGCCCCCAAACACAAACAAGGGCGCTATTCACTGGAAAACAAAACTCGCCTGCCAAATTTTGATGGCAGATTGCCGGAGCCACTTGGTACTATCAAACCAGCCCAACTTGACAGTGGTGCCACCATGGGTCTGGTCACCATCCTGCCTATCGTAGCTTTTCAGGAGCCAGCCGGTCACTCCCAGCCATAGGCCCCCAGACAAAAACCTCGACCCGTTTCCCTGGCAAACAAAAGTAAGTTATCCCGCATGTGGATGGCAGATTGCAGGAGCCAGTTTTCTCCATCAAACCAGCAAAACTTGGCACTGGTACCACCACTGGTCTGGGAACCATCCTCCGTATCGTGGATTCTAAGGAGCCAGCCGGCCACTCCCAGCCACAGGCCCCCAAACACAAACAACGGCGCTTTTCCCTGGATAACAAACTCGCCTGCCAACTTTTTGATGGCAGATTGCAGGAGCCACTAGGTACTATCAAACCAGCCCAACTTGGCACTGGTGCCACCATGGGTCTGGTCACCATCCTGCCTATCGTAGCTTTTCAGGAGCCAACCGGTCACTCCCAGCCATAGGCCCTTAGACACAAACCTCGGCCCGTTTCCCTGGCAAACAAAAGTTAGCTGCCCCGCTTCTGGATGGCAGATTGCAGGACGCACTTGGTACTATCAAACCAGCCCGACTTGGCACTGGTGCCACGACAAGTCTGGGAACCATCCTGCGTATCGTGGATTCTAAGGAGCCAGCCGGCCACTCCCTGCCACAGGCACGCAAACACAAACAACGGCGCTTTTCCCTGGAAAACAAAACTCGCCTGCCAACTTTTTGATGGCGGATTGCAGGAGCCACTTGGTACTATCAAACCAGCCCAACTTGGCACTGGTGCCACCATGGATGTGGTCACCATCCTGCCTATCGTAGCTTTTCAGTACCTAGCAGGTCACTCCCAGCCATAGGCGCCCAGACACAAAGCTCGGCCCGTTTCCCTGGCAAACAAAATTAAGCTGCCCCGCTTCTGGATGGCAGATTGCATGAACCACTTGGTAGTATAAAACCAGCCCGACTTGGCACTGGTGCCACCTCTGGTCTGGGAACCATCCTGTGTATCGTGGATTCTAAGGAGCCAGCCGGTCACTCCCAGCCACAGGCCCCCAAACACAAACAACAGCGCTTTTCCCTGGAAAACAAAACTCGCCTGCCAACATTTTGATGGCAGATTGCAGGAGCCACTTGGTACTATCAAATCAGCCCAACTTGGCACTGGTGCCACCTTGGGTCTGGTCACCATCCTGCCTATCGTAGCTGTTCAGGCGCCACCCGGTCACTCCCAGCCATAGGCCCCCAGAGAAAAACCTCGGCCCGTTTCCCTGGCAAAGAAAAGTAAGCTACCCCGCTTCTGGATGGCAGATTGCAGGAGCCACTTTGCACCATCAAACTGGCCCGACTTGTCACTGGTGCCACCTCAAGTCTGGGAACCATCCTGCGTATCGTGGATTCCAATTAGCAAGCCGGCCACTCCCAGCCACTGGCCCCCAAACACAAACAACGGCGCTTTTCCCTGGAAAACAAAACTCGCCTGCCAAATTTTTGATGACAGATTGCAGGAGCCACTTGGTACTATCAAACCAGCCCAACTTGGCACTGGTGCCACCATGGGTCTGGTCACCATCCTGCCTATCGTAGCTTTTCAGGACCTAGACGGTCACTCCCAGCCATAGGCCCCGTGACACAAAGCTCAGCCCGTTTCCCTGACAAAAAAAAGTAAGCTGTCCCGCTTCTGGATGGCAGATTGCAGGACGCACTTGGTAGTATCAAACCAGCCCGACTTGGCACTGGCGCCACCTCACGTCTGGGAACCATCCTGCGTATCGTGGATTCTAAGCAGCCATCCGGCCACTCCCACCCACAGGCCCCCAAACACAAACAACGGCGCTTTTCCCTGGAAAACAAAACTCGCCTGCCAACTTTTTGATGGCAGATTGCAGGAGCCACTTGGTACTATCAAACCAGCCCAACTTGGCACTGGTGCCACCATGGGTCTGGTCACCATCCTGCCTATCATAGCTTTTCAGGAGCCAGCCGGTCACTCCCAGCCATAGGCCCCCAGACACAAACCTCGGCCCGTTTCCCTGGCAAACAAAAGCAAGCTGCCCCGCTTCTGGATGGCAGATTGCAGGAGCCACTTCGCACCATCAAACTAGCCCGACTTGGCACTGGTGCCACCTCAGGTCTGGGAACCATGCTGCGTATCGTGGATTCTAATTAGCCATCCGGCCACTCCCACCCACAGGCCCCCAAACACTAACAACGGCGCTTTTCCCTGGAAAACAAAACTCGCCTGCCAAATTTTGATGGCAGATTGCCGGAGCCACTTGGTACTATCAAACCAGCCCAACTTGGCACTGGTGCCACCATGGGTCTGGTCACCATCCTGCCTATCGTAGCTTTTCAGGAGCCAGCCGGCAACTCCCTGCCACAGGCCCCCAAACACAAACAACGGCGCTTTTCCCTGGATAACAAAATTCGCCTGCCAATTTTTTGATGGCAGATTGCAGGAGCCACTTGGTACTATCAAATCAGCCCAACTTGGCACTGGTGCCACCATGGGTCTGGTCACCATACTGCCTATCGTAGCTTTTCAGGAGCCAGCCGGTCACTCCCAGCCATAGGCCCCCAGACACAAACCTCGGCCCGTTTCCCTGGCAAACAAAAGTAAGCTGCCCCGCTTCTGGATGGCAGATTGCAGGAGCCACTTGGTACTATCAAACCAGCCCAACTTGGCACTGGTGCCACCTCTGGTCTGGGAACCATGCTGAGTATCGTGGATTCTAAGGAGCCATCCGGCCACTCCCAGCCACAGGCCCCCAGACACAAACAACGGCGCTTTTCCCTGGAAAACAAAACTCGCCTGCCAAGTTTTTGATGGCAGATTGCAGGAGCCACTTGGTACTATCAAACCAGCCCAACTTGGCACTGGTGCCGTCATGGGTCTGGTCACCATCCTGCCTATCGTAGCTTTTCACGAGCCAGCCGGTCACTTCCAGGCTTAGGCCCCCAGACACAATCCTCGGACCGTTTCCCTGGCAAACAAAAGTAAGCTGCCCCGCTTCTGGATGGCAGATTGCAGGAACCACTTGGTACTATCAAACCAGCCCAACTTGGCACTGGTGCCACCATGGGTCTGGGAACCATCCTGCGTATCGTGGATTCTAAGGAGCCATCCGGCCACTCCCACCCACAGGCCCCCAAACACAAACAACGGCGCTTTTCCCTGGAAAACAAAAGTAAGCTGCCCCGCTTCTGGATGGCAGATTGCAGGAGCCACTTTGCACCATCCAACTAGCCCGACTTGGCACTGGTGCCACCTCAGGTCTGGGAACCATCCTGCGTATCGTGGATTCTAATTAGCCATCCGGCCACTTCCACCCACAGGCCCCTAAACACAAACAACGGCGCTTTTCCCTGGAAAACAAAACTCGCCTGCCAATTTTTGATGGCAGATTGCAGGAGCCACTTGGTACTATCAAACCAGCCCAACTTGGCACTGGTGCCACCATGGGTCTGGTCACCATCCTGCCTATCGTAGCTTTTCAGGAGCCAGCCGGTCACTCCCAGCCATAGGCCCCCAGACACAAAGCTCGGCCCGTTTCCCTGGCAAGGAAAAGTAAGCTGTCCCGCTTCTGGATGGCAGATTGCAGGAGCCACTTTGCACCATCAAACTAGCCCGACTTGGCACTGGTGCCACCTCAGGTCTGGGAATGAGCCTGGGTATCGTGGATTCTAAGGAGCCAGCCGGCCACTCCCAGCCACAGGCCCCCAAACACAAACAACGGCGCTTTTCCCTGGAAAACAAATCTCGCCTGCCAACTTTTTGATGGCAGATTGCAGGAGCCACTTGGTACTATCAAACCAGCCCAACTTGGCACTGGTGCCACCTTGGGTCTGGTCACCATCCTGCCTATCGTAGCTTTTCAGGAGCCAGCCGGTCACTCCCAGCCATAGGCCCCAGACACAAACCTCGGCCCGTTTCCCTGGCAAACAAAAGCAAGCTGCCCCGCTTCTGGATGGCAGATTGCAGGAGCCACTTTGCACCATCAAACTAGCCCGACTTGGCACTGGTGCCACCTCAGGTCTGGGAACCATGCTGCGTATCGTGGATTCTAATTAGCCATCCGGCCACTCCCAGCCACAGGCCCCCAAACACAAACAACGGCGCTTTTCCCTGGAAAACAAAACTCGCCTGCCAAATTTTGATGGCAGATTGCCGGAGCCACTTGGTACTATCAAACCAGCCCACCTTGACACTGGTGCCACCATGGGTCTGGTCACCATCCTGCCTATCGTAGCTTTTCAGGAGCCAGCCGGTCACTCCCAGCCATAGGCCCCCAGACACAAAGCTCGGCCCGTTTCCCTGGCAAACAAAAGTAAGCTGCCCCGCTTCTGGATGGCAGATTGCAGGAGCCACTTTTCACCATCAAACCAGCCCAACTTGGCACTGGTGCCACCACTGCTCTGGGAACCATCCTGCGTATCATGGATTCTAAGGAGCCCGCCGGCCACTCCCAGCCACAGGCCCCCAAACACAAACAACGGCGCTTTTCCCTGGATAACAAACTCGCCTGCCAAGTTTTTGATGGCAGATTGCAGGAGCCACTTGGTACTATCAAACCAGCCCAACTTGGCACTGGTGCCACCATGGGTCTGGTCACCATCCTGCCTATCGTAGCTTTTCAGGAGCCAGCCGGTCACTCCCAGCCATAGGCCCCGAGACACAAACCTCGGCCCGTTTCCCTGGCAAACAAAAGTAAGCTGCCCCGCTTCTGGATGGCAGATTGCAGGACGCACTTGGTACTATCAAACCAGCCCAACTTGGCACTGGTGCCACCTCAGGTCTGGGAACCATCCTGCGTATCGTGGATTCTAAGGAGCCAGCCGGCCACTCCCAGCCATAGGCCCCCAAAAAAAAACAACGGCACTTTTCCCTGGAAAACAAAACTTGCCTGCCAAATTTTTGATGGCAGATTGCAGGAGCCACTTGGTACTATCAAACCAGCCCAACTTGGCACTGGTGCCACCATGGGTCTGGTCACCATCCTGCCTATCGTAGCTTTTCAGGAGCCAGCCGGTCACTCCCAGCCGTAGGCCCACAGACACAAAGCTCGGCCCGTTTCCCTGACAAACAAAAGTAAGCTGTCCCGCTTCTGGATGGCAGATTGCAGGACGCACTTGGTACTATCAAACCAGCCCGACTTGGCACTGGTGCCACCTCTGGTCTGGGAACCATCCTGCGTATGGTAGATTCTAAGCAGCCAGCCGGCCACTCCCAGCCACAGGCCCCCAAACACAAACAACGGCGCTTTTCCCTTGAAAACAAAACTCGTCTGCCAACTTTTTGATGGCAGATTGCCGGAGCCACTTGGTACTATCAAACCAGCCCAACTTGGCACTAATGCCACCATGGGTCTCGTCACCATCCTGCCTATCGTAGCTTTTCAGGAGCCAGCCGGCCACTCCCTGCCACAGGCCCCCAAACACAAACAACGGCGCTTTTCCCTGGAAAACAAAATTCGCCTGCCAACTTTTTGATGGCAGATTGCAGGAGCCACTTGGTACAATCAAATCAGCCCAACTTGGCACTGGTGCCACCATGGGTCTGGTCACCATCCTGCCTATCGTAGCTTTTCAGGAGCCAGCCGGTCACTCCCAGCCATAGGCCCCCAGACACAAACCTCGGCCCGTTTCCCTGGCCAACAAATGTAAGCTGCCCCGCTTCTGGATGGCAGATTGCAGGAACCACTTGGTACTATCAAACCAGCCCAACTTGGCACTGGTGCCACCTTTGGTCTGGGAACCATGCTGAGTATCGTGGATTCTAAGGAGCCAGCCGGCCACTCCCAGCCACAGGCCCCCAAACAAAAACAACGGCGCTTTTCCCTGGAAAACAAAACTCGCCTGCCAAGTTTTTGATGGCAGATTGCAGGAGCCACTTGGTACTATCAAACCAGCCCAACTTGGCACTGGTGCCGTCATGGGTCTGGTCACCATCCTGCCTATCGTAGCTTTTCACGAGCCAGCCGGTCACTTCCAGGCTTAGGACCCCAGACACAAACCTCGGACCGTTTCCCTGGCAAACAAAAGTAAGCTGCCCCGCTTCTGGATGGCAGATTGCAGGACGCACTTGGTACTATCAAACCAGCCCAACTTGGCACTGGTGCCACCATGGGTCTGGGAACCATCCTGTGTATCGTGGATTCTAATTAGCCATCCGTCCACTCCAGGCGATAGGGCCCCAGGCACAAACAACGGCGCTTTTCCCTGGATAACAAACTCGCCTGCCAACTTTTTGATGGCAGATTGCAGGAGCCACTTGGTACTATCAAACCAGCCCAACTTGGCACTGGTGCCACCATGGGTCTGGTCACCATCCTGCCTATCGTAGCTTTTCAGGAGCCAGCCGGTCACTCCCAGCCATATGCCCCGAGACACAAACCTCGGCCCGTTTCCCTGGCAAACAAAAGTAAGCTACCCCACTTCTGGATGGCAGATTGCAGGACGCACTTGGTACTATCAAACCAGCCCAACTTGGCACTGGTGCCACGTCAAGTCTAGGAACCATCCTGCGTATCGTGGATTCTAAGGAGCCAGCCGGCCACTCCCAGCCATAGGCCCCCAAACAAAAACAACGGCGCTTTTCCCTGGTAAAGAAAACTTGCCTGCCAACTTTTTGATGGCAGATTGCAGGAGCCACTTGGTACTATCAAACCAGCCCAACTTGGCACTGGTGCCACCATGGGTCTGGTCACCATCCTGCCTATCGTAGCTTTTCAGGAGCCAGCCGGTCACTCCCAGCCATAGGCCCCCAGACACAAAGCTCGGCCCGTTTCCCTGGCAAACAAAAGTAAGCTGCCCCGATTCTGGATGGCAGATTGCAGGAGCCACTTGGTACTATCAAACCAGCCCGACTTGGCACTGGTGCCACCTCTGGTCTGGGAACCATCCTGCGTATCGTGGATTCTAAGGAGCCAGCCGACCACTCCCAGCCACAGGCCGCCAAACACAAACAACGGCGCTTTTCCCTGGAAAACAAAACTCGCCTGCCAACTTTTTGATGGCAGATTGCAGGAGCCACTTGCTACTATCAAACCAGCCCAACTTGGCACTGGTGCCGCCATGGGTCTGGTCACCATCCTGCCTATCGTAGCTTTTCACGAGCCAGCCGGTCACTCCCAGCCATAGGCCCCCAGACAAAAACCTCGGCCCGTTTCCCTGGCAAACAAAAGTAAGCTGCCCCGCTTCTGGATGGCAGATTGTAGGACGCACTTGTTACTATCTAACCCGCCCGACTTGGCACTGGTGCCACCACTGGTCTGGGAACCATCCTGCGTATCGTGGATTCTAAAGAGCCAGCCGGCCACTCCCAGCCACAGGCACCCAAACACAAACAACGGCGCTTTTCCCTGGAAAACAAAACTCGCCTGCCAACTTTTTGATGGCAGATTGCAGGAGCCACTTGGTACTATCAAACCAGCCCAACTTGGCACTGCTGCCACCATGGGTCTGGTCACCATCCTGCCTATCGTAGCTTTTCAGGAGCCAGCCGGTCACTCCCAGCCATAGGCCCCCAGACAAAAACCTCGGCCCGTTTCCCTGGCAAACAAAAGTAAGCTGCCCCGCTTCTGGATGGCAGATTGCAGGATCCACTTGGTACTATCAAACCAGCCCGACTTGGCACTGGTGCCACCTCTGGTCTGGGAACCATCCTGCGTATCGTGGATTTTATGGAGCCAGCCGGTCAGTCCCAGCCATAGGCCCCCAAACACAAACAACGATCCGTTTCCCTGGCAAACAAAAGTAAGCTGCCCCGCTTCTGGATGGCAGATTGCAGGAACCACTTGGTAGTATCAAACCAGCCCAACTTGGCACTGGTGGCACCTCTTGTCTGGGAACCATGCTGCGTATCGTGGTTTCTAAGGAGCCAGCCGGCCACTCCCAACCATAGACCCCCAGACACAAACCTCGGCCCGTTTCCCTGGAAAACAAAAGTAAGCTACCCCGATTCTGGATGGCAGATTGCAGGAGCCACTTGGTACTATCAAATCAGCCCAACTTGGCACTGGTGCCACCATGGGTCTGGTAAACATCCTGCCTATCGTAGCTTTTCAGGAGCCAGCCGGCCACTCTCAGCCATATGCCCCCAAAAACAAACCACGTCCCTTTTCTCTGGCAAACAAAACTCAACTGCCCCTCTTCTGGATGGCAAATTTTAGGACGCACTTTGTACTACGAAAACCGCCCGACGTGGCACTGGTGCCACCTTGTGTCAGGGAACCATCCTGCATATCGAGCTTTTTAAGGAGCCAGCCGGCCACACCCAGCCATAAACCCCCAAAAACAAACCACGGACCATTTCTCTTGGAAACAAAAATCCGCTGCCCCGCGTCTGTATGGCAGATTGCAGGAGCCACTTTGCACCATCAAACCAGCCCGACTTGGCACTGGTGCCACCTTGGGTCTGGGAACAATCCTGCATATCGTGGATTCTAAGGAGCCAGCCGGCCACTCCCAGCCACAGGCCCCCAAACACAAACAACGGCGCTTTTCCCTGGAAAACAAAATTCGCATGCCAAATTTTGATGGCAGATTGCAGGAGCCACTTGGTACTATCAAATCATCCCAACTTGGCACTGGTGCCACTCTGGGTCTGGGAACCATCCTGCCTATTGTAGCATTTCAGGAGCCAGCCGGTCACTCCCAGCCATAGGCCCCCAGACACAAACCTCGGACCGTTTCCCTGGCAAACAAAATTAAGCTGCCCTGATTCTGGATGGCAGATTGCAGGAGCCACTTGGTTGTGTCAAACCAGCCCGACTTGGCACTGGTGCCACCTTGGGTCTGGGAACCATCCTGCGTATCGTGGATTCTAAGCAGCCACCCGGCCACTCTGAGCCACAGGCCCCCAAACAAAAACTACGGCGCTTTTCCCTGGAAAACAAAACTCGCCTGCCAACTTTTTGATGGCAGATTGCAGGAGCCACTTGGTACTATCAAACCAGCCCAACATTGGCACTGGTGCCACCACTGGTCTGGGAACCATCCTGCCTATCGTAGCTTTTCACGAGCCAGCCGGTCACTCCCAGCCATAGACCCCCAGACACAAACCTCGGCCCGTTTCCCTGGCAAACAAAAGTAAGCTGCCCCGCTTTTGGATGGCAGATTGCAGGAGCCACGTTGCACCATCAAACCAGCCCCACTTGGCACTGGTGCCACCTTGGGTCTGGGAACAAGTTGGGCTGGTTTGATAGTACCAAGTGGCTCCTGCAATCTGCCATCCAGAAGCGGGACAGCTTACTTTTGTTTCCCAGGGAAACGGGCCGAGGTATTTGTCTGGGGGCCTATGGCTGGGAGTGACCGGCTGACTACTGAAAAGCTACGATAGGCAGGATGGTTACCAGACTCATGGTGCCACAGTGCCAAGTCGGGCTGGTTTGATAATACTAAATAGCTCCTGCAATCTGCCATCCAGACGCGGGGCAGCGGATTTTTGTTTGCTGGAGGAAAGTTCCGTGGTTTTTTTTTTTGGGGGTATATGACTGGACGTGGCCGGCTGGCTCCATAAAAAGCTCTATACACAGGATTGTTCCCTGACCCAAGGTGGCATCAGTGCCAAGTCGGGCTGTTTTCGTAGTACCAAGTGCGTCCTGCAATTTGCCATCCAGAAGCGGGGCAGCCTACTTTTGTTTGCCAGGGAAACGTGCCGAGGTATTTGTCTGGGGGCCTATGGCTGGGAGTGAGCGGCTGGCTCCTGAAAAGCTACGATAGGCAGGATGGTGACCAGACCCATGGTGGCACCAGTGCCAAGTTGGGCTGGTTTGATAGTACCAAGTGGCTCCTGCAATCTGCCATCAAGAAGTTGGCAGGCGAGTTTTGTTTTCCAGGGAAAAGCGCCGTTGTTTTTGTTTAGAGGCCTGTGGCTGGGAGTGGCCGCCTGTCCTCGTAGAATCTACGTTACGCAGCATGGTTCCCAGACCAGAGGTGGCACCAGGGCCAAGTCGGGCTGGTTTGTAAGTACCAACTGCATCCTGCAATCTGCCATCCAAAAGCGGGGCAGCTTACTTTTGTTTGCCAGGGAAACGGGCCGAGGTTTGTGTCCGGGGGCCTATGGCAGGGAGTGACCGGCTGGCTCCTGAAAAGCTACGATAGGCAGGATGTTTACCAGACCCATGGTGGCACCAGTGCCAAGTTGGGCTGATTTGATAGTACCAAGTGGCTCCTGCAATCTGCCATCCAGAATCGGGGTAACTTACTTTTGTTTTCCAGGGAAACGGGCCGAGGTTTGTGTCTGGGGGTCTATGGCTGGGAGTGACCGGCTGGCTCCTGAAAAGCTACGATAGGCAGGATGGTTCCCAGACCAGAGGTGGCACCAGTGCCAAGTTGGGCTGGTTTGATAGTACCAAGTGGCTCCTGCAATCTGCCATCAAAAAGTTGGCAGGCGAGTTTTGTTTTCCAGGGAAAAGCGCCGTTGTTTGTGTTTGGGGGCCTGTGGCTCAGAGTGGCCGGGTGGCTGCTTAGAATCCACGTTACGCAGGATGGTTCCCAGACCCAAGGTGGCACCAGTTCCAAGTCGGGCTGGTTTGACACAACCAAGTGGCTCCTGCAATCTGCCATCCAGAATCGGGGCAGCTTAATTTTGTTTGCCAGGGAAACGGTCCGAGGTTTGTGTCTGGGGGCCTATGGCTGGGAGTGACCGGCTGGCTCCTGAAATGCTACAATAGGCAGGATGGTTCCCAGACCCATAGTGGCACCAGTGCCAAGTTGGGATGATTTGATAGTACCAAGTGGCTCCTGCAATCTGCCATCAAAATGCTGGCAGGCGAATTTTGTTTTCCAGGGAAAAGCGCCGTTGTTTTTGTTTGGGGGCCTATGGCAGGGAGTGGCCGGCTGGCTCCTTAGAATCCACGATATGCAGGATTGTTCCCAGACCCAAGGTGGCACCAGTGCCAAGTCGGGCTGGTTTGATGGTGCAAAGTGGCTCCTGCAATCTGCCATCCAGACGCGGGGCAGCGGATTTTTGTTTCCAAGAGAAATGGTCCGTGGTTTGTTTTTGGGGGTATATGGCTGGGCGTGGCCGGCTGGCTCCTTAAAAAGCTTGATATGCAGGATGGTTCCCTGACACAAGGTGGCACCAGTGCCACGTCGGGCGGTTTTCGTAGTACAAAGTGCGTCCTAAAATTTGCCATCCAGAAGAGGGGCAGTTGAGTTTTGTTTGCCAGAGAAAAGGGCCGTGGTTTGTTTTTGGGGCATATGGCTGAGAGTGGCCGGCTGGCCCCTGAAAATCCACGATAGGCAGGATGGTTCCCAGACCAGAGGTGTCACCAGTGCCAAGTCGGGCTGGTTTGATAGTACTAAGTAGCTCCTGCAATCTGCCATCCAGAAGCGGGGCAGCTTACTTTTGTTTGCCAGGGAAACGGGCCGAGGTTTGTGTCTGGGGGCCTATGGCTGGGAGTGACCGGCTGGCTCCTGAAAAGCTACGATAGGCAGGATGGTGACCAGACCCATGGTGGCACCAGTGCCAAGTTGGGCTGGTTTGATAGTACCAAGTGGCTCCTGCAATCTGCCATCAAAAAGTTGGCAGGCGAGTTTTGTTTTCCAGGGAAAAGCGCCGTTGTTTGTGTTTGGGGGCCTGTGGCTGGGAGTGGCCAGCTGGCTCCTTAGAACCCACGATAGGCAGGATGGTTCCCAGACCTGAGTTGGCACCAGTGCCAAGTTGGGCTGGTTTGATGGTACCAAGTGGCTCCTGCAATCTGCCATCCAGAAGCGGGGCAGCTTACTTTTGTTTGCCAGGGAAACGGGCCGAAATATTTGTCTGGGGGCCTCTGGCTGGGGGTGGCTGGCTGGCTCCTGAAAAGCTACGATAGGCAGGATGGTGACCAGACCCATGGTGGCACCAGTGCCAAGTTGGGCTGGTTTGATAATACCAAGTGGCTCCTGCAATCTGCCATCAAAAGTTTGGCAGGCGAGTTTTGTTTTCCAGGGAAAAGCACCGTTGTGTGTGTTTTGGGGCCTGTGGCTGGGAGTGGCCAGCTGGCTCCTTAGAATCCACGATACGCAGGATGGTTCCCAGACCCAAGGTGGCATCAGTGCCAAGTCGGGCTGGTTTGTTAGTACCAAGTGGTTCCTGCAATCTGCCATCCAGAAGCGGGGCAGCTGAATTTTGTTTGCCAGACAAAAAGGCTGTTGTTTGTGTTTCGGGGCCTGTGGCTGGCAGTGGCCGGCTGGCTCCTGAAAATCCATGATACGCAGCATGGTTCCCAGATGCAATGTGGCACCAGTGCCAAGTAGGGCTGGTTTCATAGTACCCAGTGGCTCCTGCAATCTCCCATCCAGAAGCGGGGCAGCTGAGTTTTGTTTGCCTGTGAAACGGGCCGTTGTTTTTAATTGGGGTCTGTGGCCGAGAGTGTTCGTCTGGCTCCTGACAACCCACAATACGCAGGATGGTTCCCAGACCCAAGGTGGCACCAGTGCCAAGTCGGGCTGGTTTGATAGTACCAAGTGCGTCCTGCTATTTGCCATCCAGAAGAGGGGCAGTTGAGTTTTGTTTGCCAGAGAATAGCGCCGTTGTTTGTGTTTGGGGGCTTGTGGCTCGTAGTGGCCGACTGGCGCCTTAGAATCTGTGTTACGCAGCATGGTTCCCAGACCCAAGGTGGCACCAGTGCCAAGTTGGGCTGGTTTGATAGTACCAAGTGGCTCCTGCAATCTGCCATCCAGAAGCGGGGTAGCTTACTTTTGTTTGCCAGGGAAACGGGCCGAGGTTTGTGACTGGGGACCTATGGCTGGGAGTGAGCGGCTGGCTCCTGGAAAGCTACGATAGGCAGGATGGTTACCAGACCCATGGTGGCACCAGTGCCAAGTTGGGCTGGTTTGATAGTACCAAGTGGCTCCTGCAATCTGCCATCAAAAAGTTGGCAGGCGAGTTTTGTTTTCCAGGGAAAAGCGACATTGTTTGTATTTGGGGGCCTGTGGCTGGGAGTGACCGGCTGGCTCCTTTGAACCCACGATACGCAGGATGGTGCCCAGACCCAAGGTGGCACCAGTGCCAAGTTTTGCTGGTTTGATACTACCAAGTGCGTCCTGCAATCTGCCATCCAGAAGCGGGGCAGCTTAATTTTGTTTGCCAGGGAAACGGGCCGTGGGTTTTGTTTGGGGGCATATAGCTGAGAGTGGCCGGCTGGCTCCTGAAAATCCACGCTAGGCAGCATGGTTCCCAGATGCAATGTGGCACCAGTGCCAAGTCGGGCTGGTTTGATGGTGCAAAGTGGCTCCTGCAATCTGCCATCCAGAAGCGAGGCAGCTGATTTTTGTTTGCCAGAGGAAAATTCCGTGGATTGTTTTTGGGGGCATATTGCTGGGAGTGGCCGGCTGGCTCCTTAAAATGCTCGATACGCATGATGGTTCCCAGGCCCAAGGTGTCACCACTACCAAGTCGGCCTGCGGTTTTAGTATCAAGTTCATCCTGCAATTTGCCATCCAGAAGAGGGGCAGTTGAGTTTTGTTTGCGAGAGAAACGGGCCGAGGTTTCTGTTTGGGGACATATGGCTGAGAGCGGCCGGCTGGCCCCTGAATATCCACGATACAGAGCATGGTTCCCAGATCCAAGGTGGCACCAGTGCCAAGTTGGGCTGGTTTGATAGTACCAAGTGTCTCCTGCAATCTGCCATCCAGAAGCAGGGCAGCTTACTTTTGTTTGCCAGAGAAATAGGCCTAGGTTTTTGTTTGGGGGCCTGTGGCTAGGAGTGGCCGGCTGGCTCCTTAGAATCCACGATACGCAGGATGGTTCCCAGACCCAAGGTGGCACCAGTGCCAAGTCGGGCTGGTTTGATAGTACCAAGTGGCTCCTGCAAACTCCATCAAAAAGTTGGCAGGCGTGTTTTGTTTTCCAGGGAACAGCGCCGTTGATTTTGTTTGGGGGCCTGTGGCTAGGAGTGGCCGGCTGGCTCCTTAGAATCCACGATACGCAGGATGGTTCCCAGACCCAAGGTGGCACCAGTGCCAAGTCGGGCTGGTTTGATTACACCAAGTGGCTCCTGCAATCTGCCATCCAGAAGTGAGGCAGCTAAGTTTTGTTTGCGAGAAAAAAGGGCCGTGGTTTTTGTTGGGGGCCTGTGGCTGGGAGTAGCCGGCTGGCTCCTTAAAATCCACGATAGGCAGGATGGTTCCCAGACCCAAGTTGGCACCAGTGCCAAGTCGGGCTGGTTTGATAGTACCAAGTGGCTCCTGCAATCTGCCATCCAGAAGCGGGGCAGCTGAGTTTTGTTTGCCAGAGAAAAAGGCTGTGGTTTGTGTTTGGGGGCCTATGGCTGGCAGTGGCCGGCTGGCTCCTGAAAATCCACGATACGCAGCATGGTTCCCAGACCCAAGGTGGCACCAGTGCCAAGTGGGGCTCGTTTGACAGTGTCAAGTGCCTCCTGCAATCTCCCATCCAGAAGCGGGGCAGCTGAGTTTTTTTTGCCAGGGAAACGGACCTTTGTTTTTGATTGGGCTCTGTGGCCGAGAGTGGTTGGCTGTCTCCTGACAATCCACAATACGCAGGATGGTTCCCAGACCCAAGGTGGCACCAGTGCCAAGTCGGGCTGGTTTGATAGTACCAAGTGTCTCCTGCAATCTGCCATCCAGAAGCGGGGCAGCTGAGTTTTGTTTGCCAGAGAAAAGGGCCGTGGGTTGTGTTTGGGGGCATATGGCTGGGAGTGGCCACCTGGCTCCTTAAAATGCACGATACGCCGCATGGTAACCAGACGCAAGGTGGCACCAGTGCCAAGTCAGGCTGTTTTTGTAGTACCCAGTGGCTCCTGCAATTTGCCATCCAGAAGCGGGGCAGTTGAATTTTGTTTGCTAGAGAAAAGGGCTGTGGTTTGTGTTTGGGGGCCTATGGCTGAGAGTGGCCGGCTGGCCCCTGAAAATCAACGATAGGCAGGATGGTTCCCAGATCCAAGGTGGCACCAGTGCCAAGTAAGGCTGGTTGTATGGTTCAAAGTAACTCCTGCAATCTGCCATCCAGAAGCGGGACAGCTGAGTTTTTTTTGCCAGAGAAAAGGTCCATGGTTTCTTTTTGGGGCATACGGCTGGGAATTGCCGGCTGGCTCCTTAAAATGCTCGATACGCAGGATGGTTCCCAGAGCCAAGGTGGCACCACTGCCAAGTCGGGCTCTTTTTGTAGTACCAAGTGCGTCCTGCAATTTGCCATCCAGAAGAGGGGCAGTTGAGTTTTGTTTGCCAGAGAAAAGGGCCGTTGTTTGTGTTTGGGGGCCTGTGGCTGGGAGTGTTCGGCTGGTTCCTGAATATGTACGATACGCAGGATTGTTCCCAGATCCAAGGTGGCAGCAGTGCCATGTTGTGCTGGTGTGATAGTCCCAAGTGGCTCCTGCAATCTGCCATCCAGAAGTGGGGCAGCTGATTTTTGTTTGCCAGAGAAAAGGTCCGTGGTTTGTTTTTGGGGGCATATGGCTGAGAGTGGCCGGCTGGCCCCTGAAAATCCACGATACACAGGATGGTTCCCAGATCCAAGGTGGCACCTGTGCCAAGTCGGGCTGATTTGATAGTACTAAGTAGCTCCTGCAATCTGCCATGCAGAAGCGGGGCAGCTTACTTTTGTTTGCCAGGGAAACGGGCCGAGGTTTGTGTTTGGGGGCCTATGGCTGAGAGTGACCGGCTGGCTCCTGAAAAGCTACAATAGGCAGGATGGTGACCAGACCCATGGTGGCACCAGTGCCAAGTTGGGCTGGTTTGATAGTACCAAGTGGTTCCTGCAATCTGCCATCCAGAAGCAGGGCAGCTGAGTTTTGTTTGCCAGAGAAAAGGGCCTTGGTTTGTGTTTGGGGGCATATGGCTGGGTGTGGCCAGCTGGCTCCTTAAAATGCACGATATGCAACATGGCTCCCAGACCCAAGGTGGCACAAGTGCCAAGTTGGGCTGGTTTGATAGTACCAAGTGGCTCCTGCAATCTTCCATGATCACGTGGAGAAATACTTTCTGGTTTCAGCCTCATGCTCTTTCTTCTCTCCCTCAACTTCTCTATCACCTCTCATCTGGTTCACATGCGCTGTCTTCAAGGTCCACAGGCTACTTTTCACAGAATCTTCTGGCCTGATGAAGTAAGGATGATGAATAGAACAGAGCTGGGATCTATTTTCCAGTTTGGATAAAATGCATTCTGCCACAAATCCAAGGAGAACGGGCTGCCCCGATGCCCAGAAAATCTTTCACTCCTGCTAGTGTTCTACGTCAACCGCAACTTAGTCTGAAAGAAAAGCTTTTTCTCTGAGAGCATCTGAGAGGTTTGCATGAAGCACTGATATCTGACATATGCAATTTTGAATAGGAGAGGAAAAAGAAAATGGCAAGGAGTTTTTAATTTTAGTGGTTTCAATTTTAATTTCCGTGCACTTTTTCAAAACTTGTCAGCTCAAATGCCCATCAACATCTTTTAGTCATCTGTAAGTCAGTATTCATATAAAATGTGCTTCAAATCCAAAGAATTTCAAATTTGCACTCCAAGCTTCTATGCCTAGATTTATGATTTCCTACACATATTAGATGAAAGGAAGGCCTTTTTTACTGTGGGAGTGCTGGAACACTGGAACAGGTTGCCCAGAGAAGTTGTGGGTGTCCCATCCCTGAAAGTATTCAAGGTCACCTTGGACGGGGCTTGGAGCAGCAACAAAGGAGAAGCTTGATGGTAGAGAAACAAAGTTGGACTATAGAAGAAACTCGGATTGAAGTATAGGATCAAGTTTTCTCTCAGCTCTTGGGGTAAATTCAAAGTTGTACAAAATGACATTTATCTGTGCTATTCACTACTGTAACAGAAAGTTTCATGAAAACTGTACAGAAGATAGTAAATTTTAAAAGAGATAAGAATTACAGCATAAAATCCATGGGATAGGTTACAACATGAGACACTCTCTAAGAGAAAATCTCTGTGTTTCAGCACTTCATCGGGGTAAGATTTCATGAAGTGCCAAAGAAGGCGGCAAAATATCATTCGGGACATTATTTACTGGAATTCAGCCTGGCCATTAGTAGGAACTGCCTTTGAACATATCATGTAGATATACCACACACACTTTCCCTTCACTGAAAAATTACTGTTTACAACAAATAAGCAATTGACGATCAAAATTGATTGAAAGCATCTTAAACATGTCAAGTATTTCATTGTAGATGATCTGTGATCCAAATGCTTCTTCCACCTTCGAGAGGGACAGAAGAATTCTTCCATATCATGATGGTTTAAAATTGTATCAACCAATGTTTTCTGCTGAAAAGATATCATCTATTTTTTTCTATTTTTGGAAGAAAATATTCCTAGACATACAACAGGTGAGAACTAAGTAATTTTAAAGAAACAAATGAAATGAAAATATTCTGTAAATAGAATGAAATGAAAAGCTGTGTTTTAAATAGGAGCTAAATATTAAACAGAATTTTTGTACCAGGCATTTGAATTACTGCACCAGCTCTTTTGCCCATCAAGAGAGGCATTTAGCATTTCAGTCTTTTCCAAGGTGTTCATGATCTGCTATGCTGATCTCTGTGTGTGCCTAGGTGTGTGTGGAGGGGGGGGCATATGAAGGGGAGTGTGTATGTTTGCTTTACAATTGTTGTGGCAGATTCATGCCTCAGCTCCACATTTTGTTTTAAAAAGGTCACACCGAGTGGATATGAAGTTTACTATCAACAAGAGATCGATTCCCAAATCATCCATTTGACTCTCCCTTATAA
The DNA here is from genome assembly GCF_035770615.1 of Melospiza melodia melodia. Classification (NCBI taxonomy): domain Eukaryota; kingdom Metazoa; phylum Chordata; class Aves; order Passeriformes; family Passerellidae; genus Melospiza; species Melospiza melodia. The sequence goes on along the minus strand of NC_086194.1, from coordinate 72,401,538 downwards.
ATCATGTGCTTTGTTGCATATTTTATCAAATATACTTTCAAGCCAGATGGAGGAAGGAGGATGTGGGAATCCCTCCACCATCTTGCAACTTTTATGTAAGTAGGTTTTCAAGAAAATCATCATTTCTCTTTTAAATATGTCTGGAACAGGCATGATGGTAGTGTCAACCTGTTGGAGTTTTTGTTGCTGGAAGAAGTTGTACAAAAGGATTGGTTTTTACATTGACCAGTTACTGAATCAAGCGCAGGAATACATTGGAAATTTAGCTGGGGGTTCCTTTTCCCAGCAGACTACTTCTAGAACGAGCTTGTACACTGAAGCTGACTCTTTTGCTCTCTTTTTGTTTCTTTCCTATTTTCTTGGCTTCTTTGCCACTATCTAGACAATTTTGGAACTTTGTTCCCAACTAAAATGGTTTCAATAGTCTGATTGTGATCATACATTTTTACAAGGAATTTTTAAAATCTTTCCTCGAGTCCAGAAAGTCAAGGACTTAGATCTTTTTCTTCCCTTATCAATATTGCCATGAAATTGATAAATAAAGACCAACTCTTTATTTTTGTTTTTAACCCACGTAGATAATTCCCATCCATTAATCCATTTTGTGGACCAATAGCTGCCATTCTGATGGAAGCTGTCACTTCTTAACAATAGGCATTCTGTGACTATGTTGACAGCACTTTGGGTGAAGATCCTAACTGGTCTTAGATATACATAGGGAGAAATTTGCTCAGCCAGTGTCAGTCTTAAGCATGCGTATCAGAAGATCTTTCTAGAGCTGGGAATTTTCCCATGAAAGGGATTCAGTTAGGGAAGAGACACTTGTGCCAGAGTTTTACATTCTTCTTGAACACTGCTTAAGGAACTTAGATGCCATGTCCATTTGGATCTCTGTCTGCACAGAACTTTGTCATGCCAGTGCTTTGAAATGCATCTTGAAGAGAATTCACTAGCACAGAATGAAAGAGAGTGGAAGGGGTTGGTGGGGCTAACCAGGCCCAACCCCCCTGCCTAAACCAGGATACCTAGAGCCTCTTGCCCAGGATTCTATCTGGGTGTACTTTTAATGTCTTCAAAGATCCAGGCTCCACAATCTTTCTGGGCAGTCTGTGCCGTGGTTCAGTCACCCTGACAGTAAAGAAACATTTACTGATGTTCAAAGGCAATCTCCTGTATTTCAGTGTGTGCCCACTGCCTCTTGTCTTTTCCCTCAGCATCACTGAAAAGACACTGATTCCCTCCCCTTTGCACTATTGCTTCCATATGTATGTGTGATGCCATGTAGAGGTATGTCAAAAACCTCCCTGAAGCCCAGGCAGATAATATTCCCTTCATCTACCAGTCAAGTTGATTCATCAGAGGAGTTTAAAGTGATGTTCAGCATGAAATTCCCCTGAAAAATCATGCTAACTACATTATTTGGTCATCTGTCATGTGCCTGGCAAGGATTTCCAGGAAGAGCTGCTTCATCAACTTCCTGGGGATAAAAAAGAGGCTGGCTGGTTTGTACTATGGCGAGTCCTCTTAATTGCCTTTTTTGAAGATGGGTGTCATTTGCTAACATCCACTCTTTAGCCTCTCTTGTCGTCTACATCTTAGCAAAACGCTTTTCCACTATGTCTGGCTAGGAAAAACTGTGCCAGCACAGAAAACATCTCCCATCGTGTTCTAGAAGTTGCACGGATGTCTGCCAAGTGTTTGGCAGGAAGAAAAGAAAAGTTGTCCAAAACAGCTTCCAATCGAATGTTCCTGTGATTGGAAAAGTCAGGAGAGTGCAAAGGTACTGTTTTCTATCAGTTGGCAAGGTGCGCACACAATCCCAGTGTTGTACAGCTTGCTTCTTCACCTTCCCGAAGCTGCCGCTCTCGCCGGCTGCCGGAGCCCAAGAAGCGGCTTCTTCGCGCAAAGACGATTGTGCCGCTCACAGTGCTCTCCTTAGCGCGGCTTCTGCCGAAAGACGCCCGGCAGCGGCTCTTACCTCCGGAGAGCATCCTACCTTCGTCTTTCGCGTCTTTTGTAGTCTACATCTTAGCAAAACGCTTTTCCACTATGTCTGGCTAGGAAAAACTGTGCCAGCACAGAAAACATCTCCCATCGTGTTCTAGAAGTTGCACGGATGTCTGCCAAGTGTTTGGCAGGAAGAAAAGAAAAGTTGTCCAAAACAGCTTCCAATCGAATGTTCCTGTGATTGGAAAAGTCAGGAGAGTGCAAAGGTACTGTTTTCTATCAGTTGGCAAGGTGCGCACACAATCCCAGTGTTGTACAGCTTGCTTCTTCACCTTCCCGAAGCTGCCGCTCTCGCCGGCTGCCGGAGCCCAAGAAGCGGCTTCTTCGCGCAAAGACGATTGTGCCGCTCACAGTGCTCTCCTTAGCGCGGCTTCTGCCGAAAGACGCCCGGCAGCGGCTCTTACCTCCGGAGAGCATCCTACCTTCGTCTTTCGCGTCTTTTGTAGTCTACATCTTAGCAAAACGCTTTTCCACTATGTCTGGCTAGGAAAAACTGTGCCAGCACAGAAAACATCTCCCATCGTGTTCTAGAAGTTGCACGGATGTCTGCCAAGTGTTTGGCAGGAAGAAAAGAAAAGTTGTCCAAAACAGCTTCCAATCGAATGTTCCTGTGATTGGAAAAGTCAGGAGAGTGCAAAGGTACTGTTTTCTATCAGTTGGCAAGGTGCGCACACAATCCCAGTGTTGTACAGCTTGCTTCTTCACCTTCCCGAAGCTGCCGCTCTCGCCGGCTGCCGGAGCCCAAGAAGCGGCTTCTTCGCGCAAAGACGATTGTGCCGCTCACAGTGCTCTCCTTAGCGCGGCTTCTGCCGAAAGACGCCCGGCAGCGGCTCTTACCTCCGGAGAGCATCCTACCTTCGTCTTTCGCGTCTTTTGTAGTCTACATCTTAGCAAAACGCTTTTCCACTATGTCTGGCTAGGAAAAACTGTGCCAGCACAGAAAACATCTCCCATCGTGTTCTAGAAGTTGCACGGATGTCTGCCAAGTGTTTGGCAGGAAGAAAAGAAAAGTTGTCCAAAACAGCTTCCAATCGAATGTTCCTGTGATTGGAAAAGTCAGGAGAGTGCAAAGGTACTGTTTTCTATCAGTTGGCAAGGTGCGCACACAATCCCAGTGTTGTACAGCTTGCTTCTTCACCTTCCCGAAGCTGCCGCTCTCGCCGGCTGCCGGAGCCCAAGAAGCGGCTTCTTCGCGCAAAGACGATTGTGCCGCTCACAGGGCTCTCCTTAGCGCGGCTTCTGCCGAAAGACGCCCGGCAGCGGCTCTTACCTCCGGAGAGCATCCTACCTTCGTCTTTAGCTCCTCTTCTCATCTACACCTCGGCAACAAGCTTCTCCACTATGTCTGGCTAGGAAAAACTGTGCCAGCACAGAAAACATCTCCCATCGTGTTCTAGAAGTTGCACGGATGTCTGCCAAGTGTTTGGCAGGAAGAAAAGAAAAGTTGTCCAAAACAGCTTCCAATCGAATGTTCCTGTGATTGGAAAAGTCAGGAGAGTGCAAAGGTACTGTTTTCTATCAGTTGGCAAGGTGCGCACACAATCCCAGTGTTGTACAGCTTGCTTCTTCACCTTCCCGAAGCTGCCGCTCTCGCCGGCTGCCGGAGCCCAAGAAGCGGCTTCTTCGCGCAAAGACGATTGTGCCGCTCACAGTGCTCTCCTTAGCGCAGCTTCTGCCGAAAGACGCCCGGCAGCGGCTCTTACCTCCGGAGAGCATCCTACCTTCGTCTTTCGCGTCTTTTGTAGTCTACATCTTAGCAAAACGCTTTTCCACTATGTCTGGCTAGGAAAAACTGTGCCAGCACAGAAAACATCTCCCATCGTGTTCTAGAAGTTGCACGGATGTCTGCCAAGTGTTTGGCAGGAAGAAAAGAAAAGTTGTCCAAAACAGCTTCCAATCGAATGTTCCTGTGATTGGAAAAGTCAGGAGAGTGCAAAGGTACTGTTTTCTATCAGTTGGCAAGGTGCGCACACAATCCCAGTGTTGTACAGCTTGCTTCTTCACCTTCCCGAAGCTGCCGCTCTCGCCGGCTGCCGGAGCCCAAGAAGCGGCTTCTTCGCGCAAAGACGATTGTGCCGCTCACAGTGCTCTCCTTAGCGCGGCTTCTGCCGAAAGACGCCCGGCAGCGGCTCTTACCTCCGGAGAGCATCCTACCTTCGTCTTTCGCGTCTTTTGTAGTCTACATCTTAGCAAAACGCTTTTCCACTATGTCTGGCTAGGAAAAACTGTGCCAGCACAGAAAACATCTCCCATCGTGTTCTAGAAGTTGCACGGATGTCTGCCAAGTGTTTGGCAGGAAGAAAAGAAAAGTTGTCCAAAACAGCTTCCAATCGAATGTTCCTGTGATTGGAAAAGTCAGGAGAGTGCAAAGGTACTGTTTTCTATCAGTTGGCAAGGTGCGCACACAATCCCAGTGTTGTACAGCTTGCTTCTTCACCTTCCCGAAGCTGCCGCTCTCGCCGGCTGCCGGAGCCCAAGAAGCGGCTTCTTCGCGCAAAGACGATTGTGCCGCTCACAGTGCTCTCCTTAGCGCGGCTTCTGCCGAAAGACGCCCGGCAGCGGCTCTTACCTCCGGAGAGCATCCTACCTTCGTCTTTCGCGTCTTTTGTAGTCTACATCTTAGCAAAACGCTTTTCCACTATGTCTGGCTAGGAAAACCCGTGCCAGCACAGAAAACATCTCCCATCGTTTTCTAGAAGTTGCACGGATGTCTGCCAAGTGTTTGGGAGGAAGAAAAGAAAAGTTGTCCAAAACAGCTTCCAATCGAATGTTCCTGTGATTGGAAAAGTCAGGAGAGTGCAAAGGTACTGTTTTCTATCAGTTGGCAAGGTGCGCACACAATCCCAGTGTTGTACAGCTTGCTTCTTCACCTTCCCGAAGCTGCCACTCTCAGGAGGTAAGAGCCGCTGCCGGGCGTCTTTCGGCAGAAGCTGCGCTAAGGAGAGCACTGTGAGCGGCACAATCGTCTTTGCGCGAAGAAGCCGCTTCTTGGGCTCCGGCAGCCGGCGAGAGCGGCAGCTTCGGGAAGGTGAAGAAGCAAGCTGTACAACACTGGGATTGTGTGCGCACCTTGCCAATTGATAGAAAACAGTACCTTTGCACTCTCCTGACTTTTCCAATCACAGGAACATTCGATTGGAAGCTGTTTTGGACAACTTTTCTTTTCTTCCTGCCAAACACTTGGCAGACATCCGTGCAACTTCTAGAACACGATGGGAGATGTTTTCTGTGCTGGCACAGTTTTTCCTAGCCAGACATAGTGGAAAAGCGTTTTGCTAAGATGTAGACTACAAAAGACGCGAAAGACGAAGGTAGGATGCTCTCCGGAGGTAAGAGCCGCTGCCGGGCGTCTTTCGGCAGAAGCCGCGCTAAGGAGAGCCCTGTGAGCGGCACAATCGTCTTTGCGCGAAGAAGCCGCTTCTTGGGCTCCGGCAGCCGGCGAGAGCGGCAGCTTCGGGAAGGTGAAGAAGCAAGCTGTACAACACTGGGATTGTGTGCGCACCTTGCCAACTGATAGAAAACAGTACCTTTGCACTCTCCTGACTTTTCCAATCACAGGAACATTCGATTGGAAGCTGTTTTGGACAACTTTTCTTTTCTTCCTGCCAAACACTTGGCAGACATCCGTGCAACTTCTAGAACACGATGGGAGATGTTTTCTGTGCTGGCACAGTTTTTACTAGCCAGACATAGTGGAAAAGCGTTTTGCTAAGATGTAGACTACAAAAGACGCGAAAGACGAAGGTAGGATGCTCTCCGGAGGTAAGAGCCGCTGCCGGGCGTCTTTCGGCAGAAGCCGCGCTAAGGAGAGCACTGTGAGCGGCACAATCGTCTTTGCGCGAAGAAGCCGCTTCTTGGGCTCCGGCAGCCGGCGAGAGCGGCAGCTTCGGGAAGGTGAAGAAGCAAGCTGTACAACACTGGGATTGTGTGCGCACCTTGCCAATTGATAGAAAACAGTACCTTTGCACTCTCCTGACTTTTCCAATCACAGGAACATTCGATTGGAAGCTGTTTTGGACAACTTTTCTTTTCTTCCTGCCAAACACTTGGCAGACATCCGTGCAACTTCTAGAACACGATGGGAGATGTTTTCTGTGCTGGCACAGTTTTTCCTAGCCAGACATAGTGGAAAAGCGTTTTGCTAAGATGTAGACTACAAAAGACGCGAAAGACGAAGGTAGGATGCTCTCCGGAGGTAAGAGCCGCTGCCGGGCGTCTTTCGGCAGAAGCCGCGCTAAGGAGAGCACTGTGAGCGGCACAATCGTCTTTGCGCGAAGAAGCCGCTTCTTGGGCTCCGGCAGCCGGCGAGAGCGGCAGCTTCGGGAAGGTGAAGAAGCAAGCTGTACAACACTGGGATTGTGTGCGCACCTTGCCAACTGATAGAAAACAGTACCTTTGCACTCTCCTGACTTTTCCAATCACAGGAACATTCGATTGGAAGCTGTTTTGGACAACTTTTCTTTTCTTCCTGCCAAACACTTGGCAGACATCCGTGCAACTTCTAGAACACGATGGGAGATGTTTTCTGTGCTGGCACAGTTTTTCCTAGCCAGACATAGTGGAAAAGCGTTTTGCTAAGATGTAGACTACAAAAGACGCGAAAGACGAAGGTAGGATGCTCTCCGGAGGTAAGAGCCGCTGCCGGGCGTCTTTCGGCAGAAGCCGCGCTAAGGAGAGCCCTGTGAGCGGCACAATCGTCTTTGCGCGAAGAAGCCGCTTCTTGGGCTCCGGCAGCCGGCGAGAGCGGCAGCTTCGGGAAGGTGAAGAAGCAAGCTGTACAACACTGGGATTGTGTGCGCACCTTGCCAACTGATAGAAAACAGTACCTTTGCACTCTCCTGACTTTTCCAATCACAGGAACATTCGATTGGAAGCTGTTTTGGACAACTTTTCTTTTCTTCCTGCCAAACACTTGGCAGACATCCGTGCAACTTCTAGAACACGATGGGAGATGTTTTCTGTGCTGGCACAGTTTTTACTAGCCAGACATAGTGGAAAAGCGTTTTGCTAAGATGTAGACTACAAAAGACGCGAAAGACGAAGGTAGGATGCTCTCCGGAGGTAAGAGCCGCTGCCGGGCGTCTTTCGGCAGAAGCCGCGCTAAGGAGAGCACTGTGAGCGGCACAATCGTCTTTGCGCGAAGAAGCCGCTTCTTGGGCTCCGGCAGCCGGCGAGAGCGGCAGCTTCGGGAAGGTGAAGAAGCAAGCTGTACAACACTGGGATTGTGTGCGCACCTTGCCAACTGATAGAAAACAGTACCTTTGCACTCTCCTGACTTTTCCAATCACAGGAACATTCGATTGGAAGCTGTTTTGGACAACTTTTCTTTTCTTCCTGCCAAACACTTGGCAGACATCCGTGCAACTTCTAGAACACGATGGGAGATGTTTTCTGTGCTGGCACAGTTTTTCCTAGCCAGACATAGTGGAAAAGCGTTTTGCTAAGATGTAGACTACAAAAGACGCGAAAGACGAAGGTAGGATGCTCTCCGGAGGTAAGAGCCGCTGCCGGGCGTCTTTCGGCAGAAGCCGCGCTAAGGAGAGCCCTGTGAGCGGCACAATCGTCTTTGCGCGAAGAAGCCGCTTCTTGGGCTCCGGCAGCCGGCGAGAGCGGCAGCTTCGGGAAGGTGAAGAAGCAAGCTGTACAACACTGGGATTGTGTGCGCACCTTGCCAACTGATAGAAAACAGTACCTTTGCACTCTCCTGACTTTTCCAATCACAGGAACATTCGATTGGAAGCTGTTTTGGACAACTTTTCTTTTCTTCCTGCCAAACACTTGGCAGACATCCGTGCAACTTCTAGAACACGATGGGAGATGTTTTCTGTGCTGGCACAGTTTTTACTAGCCAGACATAGTGGAAAAGCGTTTTGCTAAGATGTAGACTACAAAAGACGCGAAAGACGAAGGTAGGATGCTCTCCGGAGGTAAGAGCCGCTGCCGGGCGTCTTTCGGCAGAAGCCGCGCTAAGGAGAGCACTGTGAGCGGCACAATCGTCTTTGCGCGAAGAAGCCGCTTCTTGGGCTCCGGCAGCCGGCGAGAGCGGCAGCTTCGGGAAGGTGAAGAAGCAAGCTGTACAACACTGGGATTGTGTGCGCACCTTGCCAACTGATAGAAAACAGTACCTTTGCACTCTCCTGACTTTTCCAATCACAGGAACATTCGATTGGAAGCTGTTTTGGACAACTTTTCTTTTCTTCCTGCCAAACACTTGGCAGACATCCGTGCAACTTCTAGAACACGATGGGAGATGTTTTCTGTGCTGGCACAGTTTTTCCTAGCCAGACATAGTGGAAAAGCGTTTTGCTAAGATGTAGACTACAAAAGACGCGAAAGACGAAGGTAGGATGCTCTCCGGAGGTAAGAGCCGCTGCCGGGCGTCTTTCGGCAGAAGCCGCGCTAAGGAGAGCACTGTGAGCGGCACAATCGTCTTTGCGCGAAGAAGCCGCTTCTTGGGCTCCGGCAGCCGGCGAGAGCGGCAGCTTCGGGAAGGTGAAGAAGCAAGCTGTACAACACTGGGATTGTGTGCGCACCTTGCCAACTGATAGAAAACAGTACCTTTGCACTCTCCTGACTTTTCCAATCACAGGAACATTCGATTGGAAGCTGTTTTGGACAACTTTTCTTTTCTTCCTGCCAAACACTTGGCAGACATCCGTGCAACTTCTAGAACACGATGGGAGATGTTTTCTGTGCTGGCACAGTTTTTCCTAGCCAGACATAGTGGAAAAGCGTTTTGCTAAGATGTAGACTACAAAAGACGCGAAAGACGAAGGTAGGATGCTCTCCGGAGGTAAGAGCCGCTGCCGGGCGTCTTTCGGCAGAAGCCGCGCTAAGGAGAGCACTGTGAGCGGCACAATCGTCTTTGCGCGAAGAAGCCGCTTCTTGGGCTCCGGCAGCCGGCGAGAGCGGCAGCTTCGGGAAGGTGAAGAAGCAAGCTGTACAACACTGGGATTGTGTGCGCACCTTGCCAACTGATAGAAAACAGTACCTTTGCACTCTCCTGACTTTTCCAATCACAGGAACATTCGATTGGAAGCTGTTTTGGACAACTTTTCTTTTCTTCCTGCCAAACACTTGGCAGACATCCGTGCAACTTCTAGAACACGATGGGAGATGTTTTCTGTGCTGGCACAGTTTTTCCTAGCCAGACATAGTGGAAAAGCGTTTTGCTAAGATGTAGACGACAAGAGAGGCTAAAGAGTGGATGTTAGCAAATGACACCCATCTTCAAAAAAGGCAATTAAGAGGACTCGCCATAGTACAAACCAGCCAGCCTCTTTTTTATCCCCAGGAAGTTGATGAAGCAGCTCTTCCTGGAAATCCTTGCCAGGCACATGACAGATGACCAAATAATGTAGTTAGCATGATTTTTCAGGGGAATTTCATGCTGAACATCACTTTAAACTCCTCTGATGAATCAACTTGACTGGTAGATGAAGGGAATATTATCTGCCTGGGCTTCAGGGAGGTTTTTGACATACCTCTACATGGCATCACACATACATATGGAAGCAATAGTGCAAAGGGGAGGGAATCAGTGTCTTTTCAGTGATGCTGAGGGAAAAGACAAGAGGCAGTGGGCACACACTGAAATACAGGAGATTGCCTTTGAACATCAGTAAATGTTTCTTTACTGTCAGGGTGACTGAACCACGGCACAGACTGCCCAGAAAGATTGTGGAGCCTGGATCTTTGAAGACATTAAAAGTACACCCAGATAGAATCCTGGGCAAGAGGCTCTAGGTATCCTGGTTTAGGCAGGGGGGTTGGGCCTGGTTAGCCCCACCAACCCCTTCCACTCTCTTTCATTCTGTGCTAGTGAATTCTCTTCAAGATGCATTTCAAAGCACTGGCATGACAAAGTTCTGTGCAGACAGAGATCCAAATGGACATGGCATCTAAGTTCCTTAAGCAGTGTTCAAGAAGAATGTAAAACTCTGGCACAAGTGTCTCTTCCCTAACTGAATCCCTTTCATGGGAAAATTCCCAGCTCTAGAAAGATCTTCTGATACGCATGCTTAAGACTGACACTGGCTGAGCAAATTTCTCCCTATGTATATCTAAGACCAGTTAGGATCTTCACCCAAAGTGCTGTCAACATAGTCACAGAATGCCTATTGTTAAGAAGTGACAGCTTCCATCAGAATGGCAGCTATTGGTCCACAAAATGGATTAATGGATGGGAATTATCTACGTGGGTTAAAAACAAAAATAAAGAGTTGGTCTTTATTTATCAATTTCATGGCAATATTGATAAGGGAAGAAAAAGATCTAAGTCCTTGACTTTCTGGACTCGAGGAAAGATTTTAAAAATTCCTTGTAAAAATGTATGATCACAATCAGACTATTGAAACCATTTTAGTTGGGAACAAAGTTCCAAAATTGTCTAGATAGTGGCAAAGAAGCCAAGAAAATAGGAAAGAAACAAAAAGAGAGCAAAAGAGTCAGCTTCAGTGTACAAGCTCGTTCTAGAAGTAGTCTGCTGGGAAAAGGAACCCCCAGCTAAATTTCCAATGTATTCCTGCGCTTGATTCAGTAACTGGTCAATGTAAAAACCAATCCTTTTGTACAACTTCTTCCAGCAACAAAAACTCCAACAGGTTGACACTACCATCATGCCTGTTCCAGACATATTTAAAAGAGAAATGATGATTTTCTTGAAAACCTACTTACATAAAAGTTGCAAGATGGTGGAGGGATTCCCACATCCTCCTTCCTCCATCTGGCTTGAAAGTATATTTGATAAAATATGCAACAAAGCACATGATTTATAAGGGAGAGTCAAATGGATGATTTGGGAATCGATCTCTTGTTGATAGTAAACTTCATATCCACTCGGTGTGACCTTTTTAAAACAAAATGTGGAGCTGAGGCATGAATCTGCCACAACAATTGTAAAGCAAACATACACACTCCCCTTCATATGCCCCCCCCTCCACACACACCTAGGCACACACAGAGATCAGCATAGCAGATCATGAACACCTTGGAAAAGACTGAAATGCTAAATGCCTCTCTTGATGGGCAAAAGAGCTGGTGCAGTAATTCAAATGCCTGGTACAAAAATTCTGTTTAATATTTAGCTCCTATTTAAAACACAGCTTTTCATTTCATTCTATTTACAGAATATTTTCATTTCATTTGTTTCTTTAAAATTACTTAGTTCTCACCTGTTGTATGTCTAGGAATATTTTCTTCCAAAAATAGAAAAAAATAGATGATATCTTTTCAGCAGAAAACATTGGTTGATACAATTTTAAACCATCATGATATGGAAGAATTCTTCTGTCCCTCTCGAAGGTGGAAGAAGCATTTGGATCACAGATCATCTACAATGAAATACTTGACATGTTTAAGATGCTTTCAATCAATTTTGATTGTCAATTGCTTATTTGTTGTAAACAGTAATTTTTCAGTGAAGGGAAAGTGTGTGTGGTATATCTACATGATATGTTCAAAGGCAGTTCCTACTAATGGCCAGGCTGAATTCCAGTAAATAATGTCCCGAATGATATTTTGCCGCCTTCTTTGGCACTTCATGAAATCTTACCCCGATGAAGTGCTGAAACACAGAGATTTTCTCTTAGAGAGTGTCTCATGTTGTAACCTATCCCATGGATTTTATGCTGTAATTCTTATCTCTTTTAAAATTTACTATCTTCTGTACAGTTTTCATGAAACTTTCTGTTACAGTAGTGAATAGCACAGATAAATGTCATTTTGTACAACTTTGAATTTACCCCAAGAGCTGAGAGAAAACTTGATCCTATACTTCAATCCGAGTTTCTTCTATAGTCCAACTTTGTTTCTCTACCATCAAGCTTCTCCTTTGTTGCTGCTCCAAGCCCCGTCCAGGGTGACCTTGAATACTTTCAGGGATGGGACACCCACAACTTCTCTGGGCAACCTGTTCCAGTGTTCCAGCACTCCCACAGTAAAAAAGGCCTTCCTTTCATCTAATATGTGTAGGAAATCATAAATCTAGGCATAGAAGCTTGGAGTGCAAATTTGAAATTCTTTGGATTTGAAGCACATTTTATATGAATACTGACTTACAGATGACTAAAAGATGTTGATGGGCATTTGAGCTGACAAGTTTTGAAAAAGTGCACGGAAATTAAAATTGAAACCACTAAAATTAAAAACTCCTTGCCATTTTCTTTTTCCTCTCCTATTCAAAATTGCATATGTCAGATATCAGTGCTTCATGCAAACCTCTCAGATGCTCTCAGAGAAAAAGCTTTTCTTTCAGACTAAGTTGCGGTTGACGTAGAACACTAGCAGGAGTGAAAGATTTTCTGGGCATCGGGGCAGCCCGTTCTCCTTGGATTTGTGTGCAGAATGCATTTTATCCAAACTGGAAAATAGATCCCAGCTCTGTTCTATTCATCATCCTTACTTCATCAGGCCAGAAGATTCTGTGAAAAGTAGCCTGTGGACCTTGAAGACAGCGCATGTGAACCAGATGAGAGGTGATAGAGAAGTTGAGGGAGAGAAGAAAGAGCATGAGGCTGAAACCAGAAAGTATTTCTCCACGTGATCATGGAAGATTGCAGGAGCCACTTGGTACTATCAAACCAGCCCAACTTGGCACTTGTGCCACCTTGGGTCTGGGAGCCATGTTGCATATCGTGCATTTTAAGGAGCCAGCTGGCCACACCCAGCCATATGCCCCCAAACACAAACCAAGGCCCTTTTCTCTGGCAAACAAAACTCAGCTGCCCTGCTTCTGGATGGCAGATTGCAGGAACCACTTGGTACTATCAAACCAGCCCAACTTGGCACTGGTGCCGCCATGGGTCTGGTCACCATCCTGCCTATTGTAGCTTTTCAGGAGCCAGCCGGTCACTCTCAGCCATAGGCCCCCAAACACAAACCTCGGCCCGTTTCCCTGGCAAACAAAAGTAAGCTGCCCCGCTTCTGGATGGCAGATTGCAGGAGCTACTTAGTACTATCAAATCAGCCCGACTTGGCACAGGTGCCACCTTGGATCTGGGAACCATCCTGTGTATCGTGGATTTTCAGGGGCCAGCCGGCCACTCTCAGCCATATGCCCCCAAAAACAAACCACGGACCTTTCCTCTGGCAAACAAAAATCAGCTGCCCCACTTCTGGATGGCAGATTGCAGGAGCCACTTGGGACTATCACACCAGCACAACATGGCACTGCTGCCACCTTGGATCTGGGAACAATCCTGCGTATCGTACATATTCAGGAACCAGCCGAACACTCCCAGCCACAGGCCCCCAAACACAAACAACGGCCCTTTTCTCTGGCAAACAAAACTCAACTGCCCCTCTTCTGGATGGCAAATTGCAGGACGCACTTGGTACTACAAAAAGAGCCCGACTTGGCAGTGGTGCCACCTTGGCTCTGGGAACCATCCTGCGTATCGAGCATTTTAAGGAGCCAGCCGGCAATTCCCAGCCGTATGCCCCAAAAAGAAACCATGGACCTTTTCTCTGGCAAAAAAAACTCAGCTGTCCCGCTTCTGGATGGCAGATTGCAGGAGTTACTTTGAACCATACAACCAGCCTTACTTGGCACTGGTGCCACCTTGGATCTGGGAACCATCCTGCCTATCGTTGATTTTCAGGGGCCAGCCGGCCACTCTCAGCCATAGGCCCCCAAACACAAACCACAGCCCTTTTCTCTAGCAAACAAAATTCAACTGCCCCGCTTCTGGATGGCAAATTGCAGGAGCCACTGGGTACTACAAAAACAGCCTGACTTGGCACTGGTGCCACCTTGCGCCTGGTTACCATGCGGCGTATCGTGCATTTTAAGGAGCCAGGTGGCCACTCCCAGCCATATGCCCCCAAACACAACCCACGGCCCTTTTCTCTGGCAAACAAAACTCAGCTGCCCCGCTTCTGGATGGCAGATTGCAGGAGACACTTGGTACTATCAAACCAGCCCGACTTGGCACTGGTGCCACCTTGGGTCTGGGAACCATCCTGCGTATTGTGGATTGTCAGGAGACAGCCGACCACTCTCGGCCACAGAGCCCAATCAAAAACAAAGGTCCGTTTCCCTGGCAAAAAAAACTCAGCTGCCCCGCTTCTGGATGGGAGATTGCAGGAGGCACTTGACACTGTCAAACGAGCCCCACTTGGCACTGGTGCCACCTTGGGTCTGGGAACCATGCTGCGTATCGTGGATTTTCAGGAGCCAGCCGGCCACTGCCAGCCACAGGCCCCCAAACACAAACCACAGCCTTTTTCTCTGGCAAACAAAACTCAGCTGCCCCGCTTCTGGATGGCAGATTGCAGGAGCCACTTGGTACTATCAAACCAGCCCGACTTGGCACTGGTGCCACCTTGGGTCTGGGAACCATCCTGCCTATCGTGGATTTTAAGGAGCCAGCCGGCTACTCCCAGCCACAGGCCCCCAACAAAAACCACGGCCCTTTTTTCTCGCAAACAAAACTTAGCTGCCTCACTTCTGGATGGCAGATTGTAGGAGCCACTTGGTGTAATCAAACCAGCCCGACTTGGCACTGGTGCCACCTTGGGTCTGGGAACCATCCTGCGTATCGTGGATTCTAAGGAGCCACCCGGCCACTCTGAGCCACAGGCCCCCAAACAAAATCAACGGCGCTGTTCCCTGGAAAACAAAACACGCCTGCCAACTTTTTGATGGAGTTTGCAGGAGCCACTTGGTACTATCAAACCAGCCCGACTTGGCACTGGTGCCACCTTGGGTCTGGGAAACATCCTGCGTATCGTGGATTCTTAGGAGCCAGCCGGCCACTCCTAGCCACAGGCCCCCAAACAAAAACCTAGGCCTATTTCTCTGGCAAACAAAAGTAAGCTGCCCTGCTTCTGGATGGCAGATTGCAGGAGACACTTGGTACTATCAAACCAGCCCAACTTGGCACTGGTGCCACCTTGGGTCTGGGAACCATCCTGCGTATCGTGGATTCTAAGGAGCCAGCTGGCCACTCCCAGCCACAGGCCCCCAAACACAAACAACGGCGCTTTTCCCTGGAAAACAAAACTCGCCTGCCAACTTTTTGATGGCAGATTGCAGGAGCCACTTGGTACTATCAAATCAGCCCAACTTGGCACTGGTGCCACCATGGGTCTGGTCACCATCCTGCGTATCGTAGCTTTTCAGGAGCCAGCCGGTCACTCCCAGCCATAGGCCCCCAGACAAAAACCTCGGCCCGTTTCCCTGGCAAACAAAAGTAAGCTGCCCCGCTTCTGGATGGCAGATTGCAGTACGCACTTGGTACTATCAAACCAGCCCGACTTGGAAATGGTGCCACCTTGGGTCTGGGAACCATCCTGCGTATCGTGGATTCTAAGGAGCCAGCGGGCCACTCCCAGCCACAGGCCCCCAAATACAAACAACGGCGCTTTTCCCTGGAAAACAAAACTCGCCTGCCAAATTTTTGATGGCAGATTGCAGGAGCCACTTGGTACTATCAAATCAGCCCAACTTGGCACTGGTGCCACCATGGATCTGGTCACCATCCTGCCTATCGTAGCTTTTCAGGTGCCAGCCGGTCACTCCCAGCCATAGGAACCCAGACACAAACCTCGGCCCGTTTCCCTGGCAAACAAAAGTAAGCTGCCCCGCTTCTGGATGGCAGATTGCAGGAGCCACTTTGCACCATCAAACTGGCCCGACTTGTCACTGGTGCCACCTCAGGTCTGGGAACCCTCCTGCGTATCGTGGATTCCAATTAGCAAGACGGCCACTCCCAGCCACAGGCCCCCAAACACAAACAACGGCGCTTTTCCCTGGAAAACAAAACTCGCCTGCCAACTTTTTGATGGCAGATTGCAGGAGCCACTTGGTACTATCAAACCAGCCCAACTTGGCACTGCTGACACCATGGGTCTGGTCACCATCCTGCCTTTCGTAGCTTTTCAGGAGCCAGCCGGTCACTCCCAGCCATAGGCCCCCAGACACAAAGCTCGGCCCGTTTCCCTGGCAAACAAAAGTAAGCTGCCCCGCTTCTGGATGGCAGATTTCAGGATCCACTTGTTATTATCAAACCAGCCCGACTTGGTACTGGTGCCACCTCTGGTCTGGGAACCATCCTGCGTATCTTGGATTCTAAGGAGCCAGCCGGCCACTCCCAGCCACAGGCCCCCAAAAAAAAACATCGGCGCTTTTCCCTGGAAAACAAAACTCGCCTGCCAACATTTTGATTGCAGATTGCAGGAACCACTTGGTACTATCAAACCAGCCCAACTTGGCACTGGTGCCAACTTGGGTCTGGGAACCATCCGGCGTATCGTGTGTTTAAAGGAGCCAGCCGGCCACTCCAGCCACAGGCCCGCAGACACAAACAACGGCGCTTTTCCCTGGAAAACAAAACTCGCCTGCCAACTTTTGATGGCAGATTGCAGGAGCCACTTGGTACTATCAAACCAGCCCAACTTGGCACTGGTGCCACCATGGGTCTGGTCACCATCCTGCCTATCGTAGCTTTTCAGGAGCCAGCCGGTCACTCCCAGCCATAGGCCCCCAGACACAAACCTCGGCCCGTTTCCCTGGCAAACAAAAGTAAGCTGCCCCGCTTCTGGATGGCAGATTGCAGGACGCACTTGGTACTATCAAACCAGCCCGACTTGGCACTGGTGCTACCTCAGGTCTGGGAACCATCCTGCGTATCGTGGATTCTAAGGAGCCAGCCGGCCACTCCCAGCCACAGGCCCCCAAACACAAACATCGGCGCTTTTCCCTGGAAAACAAAACTCGCTTGCCAACTTTTTGATGGCAGATTGCCGGAGCCACTTGGTACTATCAAACCAGCCCAACTTGGCACTGGTGCCACCATGGGTCTGGTCACCATCCTGCCTATCGTAGCTTTTCAGGAGCCAGCCGGTCACTCCCAGCCATAGACCCCAGACACAAACCTCGGCCCGTTTCCCTGGCAAAAAAAAGTAAGCTGCCCCGCTTCTGGATGGCAGATTGCAGGAGCCACTTTGCACCATCAAACTAGCCCGACTTGGCACTGGTGCCACCTCAGGTCTGGGAACCATCCTGCGTATCGTGGATTCTAAGGAGCCAGCCGGACACTCCCAGCCACAGGCCCTCAAACACAAACAGCGGCGCTTTTCCCTGGAAAACAAAACTCGCCTGCCAAATTTTGATGGCAGATTGCCGGAGCAACTTGGTACTATCAAACCAGCCCAACTTGGCACTGGTGCCACCATGGGTCTGGTCACCATCCTGCCTATCGTAGATTTTCAGGACCTAGCCGGTCACTCCCAGCCATAGGCCCCCAGACACAAACCTCGGCCCGTTTCCGTGGCAAACAAAACTAAGCGGCGCCGCTTGTGGATGGCAGATTGCAGGACGCACTTGGTACTATCAAACCAGCCCGACTTGGCACTGGTGCCACCTCTGGTCTGGGAACCATCCTGCGTATCGTGGATTCCAATTAGCAAGCTGGCCACTCCCAGCCACAGGCCCCCAAACACAAACAACGGCGCTTTTCCCTGGAAAACAAAACTCGCCTGCCAACATTTTGATGGCAGATTGCAGGAGCCACTTGGTACTATCAAATCAGCCCAACATGGCACTGGTGCCACCATGGGTCTTGGAACCATCCTGCCTATCGTAGCTGTTCAGGCGCCAGCCGGTCACTCCCAGCCATAGGCCCCCAGAGAAAACCTCGGCCCTTTTCCCTGGAAAACAAAAGTAAGCTGCCCCGCTTCTGGATGGCAGATTGCAGGAGCCACTTTGCACCATCAAACTGGCCCGACTTGTCACTGGTGCCACCTCAGGTCTGGGAACCATCCGGCGTATCGTGGATTCCAATTAGAAGCTGGCCACTCCCAGCCACAGGCCCCCAAACACAAACAACGGCGCTTTTCCCTGGAAAACAAAACTCGCCTGCCAACATTTTGATGGCAGATTGCAGGAGCCACTTGGTACTATCAAACCAGCCCAACTTGGCACTGGTGCCACCATGGGTCTGGTCACCATCCTGCCTATCGTAGCTTTTCAGGACCTAGACGGTCACTCCCAGCCATAGGCCCCCAGACACAAAGCTCTGCCCGTTTCCCTGGCAAACAAAAGTAAGCTGTCCCGCTTCTGGATGGCAGATTGCAGGATCCACTTGGTACTATCAAACCAGCCCAACTTGGCACTGGTGCCACCTCTGGTCTGGGAACCATCCTGCGTATCGTGGATTCTAAGCAGCCAGCCGGCCACTCCCAGCCACAGGCCCCCAAACACAAACAGCGGCGCTTTTCCCTGGAAAACAAAACTCGCCTGCCAACTTTTTGATGGCAGATTGCAGGAGCCACTTGGTACTATCAAACCAGCCCAACTTGGCACTGGTGCCGCCATGGGTCTGGTCACCATCCTGCCTATCGTAGCTTTTCAGGAGCCAGCCGGTCACTCCCAGCCATAGGCCCCCAGACACAAACCTCGGCCCGTTTCCCTGGCAAACAAAAGTAAGCTGCCCCGCTTCTGGATGGCAGATTGCAGGAGCCACTTTGCACCATCAAACTAGCCCGACTTGGCACTGGTGCCACCTCAGGTCTGGGAACCATGCTGCGTATCGTGGATTCTAATTAGCCAGCCGGTCACTCCCTGCCATAGGCCCCCAAACACAAACAAGGGCGCTATTCGCTGGAAAACAAAACTCGCCTGCCAACTTTTTGATGGCAGATTGCCGGAGCCACTTGGTACTATCAAACCAGCCCAACTTGGCACTGGTGCCACCATGGGTCTGGTCACCATCCTGCCTATCGTAGCTTTTCAGGAGCCAGCCGGTCACTCCCAGCCATAGGCCCCCAGACACAAACCTCGGCCCGTTTCCCTGGCAAACAAAAGTAAGCTGCCCCGCTTCTGGATGGCAGATTGCAGTACGCACTTGGTACTATCAAACCAGCCCGACTTGGCACTGGTGCCACCTCTGGTCTGGGAACCATCCTGCGTATCGTGGATTCTAAGGAGCCAGCCGGCCACTCCCAGCCATAGGCCCCCAAACAAAAACAACGGCGCTTTTCCCTGGAAAACAAAACTCGCCTGCCAACTTTTTGATGGCAGATTGCAGGAGCCACTTGGTACTATCAAACCAGCCCAACTTGGCACTGGTGCCACCATGGGTCTGGTCACCATCCTGCCTATCGTAGCTTTTCAGGACCTAGACGGTCACTCCCAGTCATAGGCCCCCAGACACAAAGCTCTGCCCGTTTCCCTGGCAAACAAAAGTAAGCTGTCCCGCTTCTGGATGGCAGATTGCAGGATCCACTAGGTAGTATCAAACCAGCCCGACTTGGCACTGGTGCCACCTCTGGTCTGGGAACCATCCTGCGTATCGTGGATTCTAAGCAGCCAGCCGGCCACTCCCAGCCACAGGCCCCCAAACACAAACAACGGCGCTTTTCCCTGGAAAACAAAACTCGCCTGCCAACTTTTTGATGGCAGATTGCAGGAGCCACTTGGTACTATCAAACCAGCCCAACTTGGCACTGGTGCCACCATGGGTCTGGTCACCATCCTGCCTATCGTAGCTTTTCAGGAGCCAGCCGGTCACTCCCAGCCATAGGCCCCCAGACACAAACCTCGGCCCGTTTCCCTGGCAAACAAAAGTAAGCTGCCCCGCTTCTGGATGGCAGATTGCAGGAGCCACTTTGCACCATCAAACTAGCCCGACTTGGCACTGGTGCCACCTCAGGTTTGGGAACCATGCTGCGTACCATGGATTCTAATTAGCCAGCCGGTCACTCCCTGCCATAGGCCCCCAAACACAAACAAGGTCGCTATTCACTGGAAAACAAAACTCGCCTGCCAAATTTTGATGGCAGATTGCCGGAGCCACTTGGTACTATCAAACCAGCCCAACTTGACAGTGGTGCCACCATGGGTCTGGTCACCATCCTGCCTATCGTAGCTTTTCAGGAGCCAGCCGGTCACTCCCAGCCATAGGCCCCCAGACACAAACCTCGGCCCGTTTCCCTGGCAAACAAAAGTAAGCTGCCCCGCTTCTGGATGGCAGATTGCAGTACGCACTTGGTACTATCAAACCAGCCCGACTTGGCACTGGTGCCACCTCTGGTCTGGGAACCATCCTGCGTATCGTGGATTCTAAGGAGCCAGCCGGCCACTCCCAGCCACAGGCCCCCAAACAAAAACAACGGCGCTTTTCCCTGGAAAACAAAACTCGCCTGCCAACTTTTTGATGGCAGATTGCAGGAGCCACTTGGTACTATCAAACGAGCCCAACTTGGCACTGGTGCCACCATGGGTCTGGTCACCATCCTGCCTATCGTAGCTTTTCAGGAGCCAGCCGGTCACTCCCAGCCATAGGCCCCCAGACACAAACCTCGGCCCGTTTCCCTGGCAAACAAAAGTAAGCTGCCCCGCTTCTGGATGGCAGATTGCAGGAGCCACTTTGCACCATCAAACTA
Source organism: Melospiza melodia melodia (assembly GCF_035770615.1). Taxonomy (NCBI): domain Eukaryota; kingdom Metazoa; phylum Chordata; class Aves; order Passeriformes; family Passerellidae; genus Melospiza; species Melospiza melodia. The sequence goes on along the minus strand of NC_086194.1, from coordinate 72,381,144 downwards.
GCCCGACTTGGCACTGGTGCCACCTCAGGTCTGGGAACCATCCTCCCGATCGTGGATTCTAAGGAGCCAGCCGGCCACTCCCAGTCACAGGCCCCCAAACACAAACAACGGCGCTTTTCCCTGGATAACAAACTCGCCTGCCAACTTTTTGATGGCAGATTGCAGGAGCCACTTGGTACTATCAAACCAGCCCAACTTGGCACTGGTGCCACCATGGGTCTGGTCACCATCCTGCCTATCGTAGCTTTTCAGGATCTAGACGGTCACTCCCAGCAATAGGCCCCGTGACACAAAGCTCAGCCGGTTTCCCTGACAAAAAAAAGTAAGCTGTCCCGCTTCTGGATGGCAGATTGCAGGATCCACTAGGTAGTATCAAACCAGCCCGACTTGGCACTGGTGCCACGTCAGGTCTGGGAACCATCCTGCGTATCGTGGATTCTAAGCATCCAGCCGGCCACTCCCAGCCACAGGCCCCCAAACAAAAACAACGGCGCTTTTCCCTGGAAAACAAAACTCGCCTGCCAACATTTTGATGGCAGATTGCAGGAACCACTTGTTACTATCAAACCAGCCCAACTTGGCACTGGTGCCACCATGGGTCTGGTCACCATCCTGCCTATCGTAGCTTTTCAGGAGCCAGCCGGTCACTCCCTGCCATAGGCCCCGAGATACAAACCTCGGCCCGTTTCCCTGGCAAACAAAAGTAAGCTGCCCCGCTTCTGGATGGCAGATTGCAGGAGCCACTTGGTACTATCAAACCAGCCCGACTTGGCACTGGTGCCACCTCTGGTCTGGGAACCATCCTGCGTATCGTGGATTTTATGGAGCCAGCCGGTCATTCCCAGCCATAGGCCCCCAAACACAAACAACGGTCCGTTTCCCTGGCAAACAAAAGTAAGCTGCCCCGCTTCTGGATGGCAGATTGCAGCAGCCACTTGGTAGTATCAAACCAGCCCAACTTGGCACTGGTGGCACCTCTTGTCTGGGAACCATGCTGCGTATCGTGGTTTCTAAGGAGCCAGCCGGCCACTCCCAACCATAGACCCCCAGACACAAACCTCGGCCCGTTTCCCTGGAAAACAAAAGTAAGCTACTCCGATTCTGGATGGCAGATTGCAGGAGCCACTTGGTACTATCAAATCAGCCCAACTTGGCACTGGTGCCACCATGGGTCTGGTAAACATCCTGCCTATCGTAGCTTTTCAGGAGCCAGCCGGCCACTCTCAGCCATATGCCCCCAAAAACAAACCACGGCCCTTTTCTCTGGCAAACAATACTCAACTGCCCCTCTTCTGGATGGCAAATTTTAGGACGCACTTTGTACTACGAAAACCGCCCGACGTGGCACTGGTGCCACCTTGTGTCAGGGAACCATCCTGCATATCGAGCTTTTTAAGGAGCCAGCCGGCCAAGCCCAGCCATAAACCCCCAAAAACAAACCACGGACCATTTCTCTTGGAAACAAAAATCCGCTGCCCCGCGTCTGGATGGCAGATTGCCGGAGCCACTTTGCACCATCAAACCAGCCCGACTTGGCACTGGTGCCACCTTGGGTCTGGGAACAATCCTGCATATCGTGGATTCTAAGGAGCCAGCCGGCCACTCCCAGCCACAGGCCCCCAAACACAAACAACGGCGCTTTTCCCTGGAAAACAAAATTCGCCTGCCAACTTTTTGATGGCAGATTGCAGGAGCCACTTGGTACTATCAAATCATCCCAACTTGGCACTGGTGCCACTATGGGTCTGGGAACCATCCTGCCTATTGTAGCATTTCAGGAGCCAGCCGGTCACTCCCAGCCATAGGCTCCCAGACACAAACCTCGGACCGTTTCCCTGGCAAACAAAATTAAGCTGCCCCGATTCTGGATGGCAGATTGCAGGAGCCACTTGGTTGTGTCAAACCAGCCCGACTTGGCACTGGTGCCACCTTGGGTCTAGGAACCATCCTGCGTATCGTGGATTCTAAGAAGCCACCCGGCCACTCTGAGCCACAGGCCCCCAAACAAAAACTACGGCGCTTTTCCCTGGAAAACAAAACTCGCCTGCCAACTTTTTGATGGCAGATTGCAGGAGCCACTTGGTACTATCAAACCAGCCCAACTTGGCACTGGTGGCACCTCTTGTCTGGGAACCATCCTGCCTATCGTAGCTTTTCAGGAGCCAGCCGGTCACTCCCAGCCATAGACCCCCAGACACAAACCTCGGCCCGTTTCCCTGGCAAACAAAAGTAAGCTGCCCCGCTTTTGGATGGCAGATTGCAGGAGCCACGTTGCACCATCAAACCAGCCCCACTTGGCACTGGTGCCACCTTGGGTCTGGGAACAAGTTGGGCTGGTTTGATAGTACCAAGTGGCTCCTGCAATCTGCCATCCAGAAGCGGGACAGCTTACTTTTGTTTCCCAGGGAAACGGGCCGAGGTATTTGTCTGGGGGCCTATGGCTGGGAGTGACCGGCTGACTACTGAAAAGCTACGATAGGCAGGATGGTTACCAGACTCATGGTGCCACCAGTGCCAAGTCGGGCTGGTTTGATAATACTAAATAGCTCCTGCAATCTGCCATCCAGACGCGGGGCAGCGGATTTTTGTTTGCTGGATAAAAGTTCCGTGGGTTTTTTTTGGGGGTATATGACTGGACGTGGCCGGCTGGCTCCTTAAAAAGCTCTATACGCAGGATTGTTCCCTGACCCAAGGTGGCATCAGTGCCAAGTCGGGCTGTTTTCGTAGTACCAAGTGCGTCCTGCAATTTGCCATCCAGAAGCGGGGCAGCCTACTTTTGTTTGCCAGGGAAACGTGCCGAGGTATTTGTCTGGGGGCCTATGGCTGGGAGTGAGCGGCTGGCTCCTGAAAAGCTACGATAGGCAGGATGGTGACCAGACCCATGGTGGCACCAGTGCCAAGTTGGGCTGGTTTGATAGTACCAAGTGGCTCCTGCAATCTGCCATCAAGAAGTTGGCAGGCGAGTTTTGTTTTCCAGGGAAAAGCGCCGTTGATTTTATTTAGAGGCCTGTGGCTGGGAGTGGCCGCCTGTCCTCGTAGAATCTACGTTACCCAGCATGGTTCCCAGAGCCAAGGTGGCACCAGGGCCAAGTCGGGCTGGTTTGTAAGTACCAAGTGCATCCTGCAATCTGCCATCCAAAAGCGGGGCAGCTTACTTTTGTTTGCCAGGGAAACGGGCAGAGGTTTGTGTCCGGGGGCCTATGGCAGGGAGTGACCGGCTGGCTCCTGAAAAGCTACGATAGGCAGGATGTTTACCAGTCCCATGGTGGCACCAGTGCCAAGTTGGGCTGATTTGATAGTACCAAGTGGCTCCTGCAATCTGCCATCCAGAATCGGGGTAACTTACTTTTGTTTTCCAGGGAAACGGGCCGAGGTTTGTGTCTGGGGGTCTATGGCTGGGAGTGACCGGCTGGCTCCTGAAAAGCTACGATAGGCAGGATGGTTCCCAGACCAGAGGTGGCACCAGTGCCAAGTTGGGCTGGTTTGATAGTACCAAGTGGCTCCTGCAATCTGCCATCAAAAAGTTGGCAGGCGAGTTTTGTTTTCCAGGGAAAAGCGCCGTTGTTTGTGTTTGGGGGCCTGTGGCTCAGAGAGGCCGGGTGGCTGCTTAGAATCCACGTTACGCAGGATGGTTCCCAGACCTGAGTTGGCACCAGTGCCAAGTTGGGCTGGTTTGATGGTGCAAAGTGGCTCCTGCAATCTGCCATCCAGAAGCGGGGCAGCTTACTTTTGTTTGCCAGGGAAACGGGCCGAAATATTTGTCTGGGGGCCTCTGGCTGGGGGTGGCTGGCTGGCTCCTGAAAAGCTACGATAGGCAGGATGGTGACCAGACCCATGGTGGCACCAGTGCCAAGTTGGGCTGGTTTGATAATACCAAGTGGCTCCTGCAATCTGCCATCAAAAGTTTGGCAGGCGAGTTTTGTTTTCCAGGGAAAAGCACCGTTGTGTGTGTTTTGGGGCCTGTGGCTGGGAGTGGCCAGCTTGCTAATTGGAATCCACGATACGCCGGATGGTTCCCAGACCTGAGGTGGCACCAGTGCCAAGTCGGGCTGGTTTGTTAGTACCAAGTGGTTCCTGCAATCTGCCATCCAGAAGCGGGGCAGCTGAATTTTGTTTGCCAGAGAAAAAGGCTGTTGTTTGTGTTTCGGGGCCTGTGGCTGGCAGTGCCCGGCTGGCTTCTGAAAATCCATGATACGCAGCATGGTTCCCAGACCTGAGGTGGCATCAGTGCCAAGTTGGGCTGGTTTGATAGTACCAAGTGGTTCCTGCAATCTGCCATCCAGAAGCGGGGCAGCTTACTTTTGTTTGCCAGGGAAACGGTCCGAGGTTTGTGTCTGGGGGCCTAAGCCTGGAAGTGACCGGCTGGCTCGTGAAAAGCTACGATAGGCAGGATGGTGACCAGACCCATGACGGCACCAGTGCCAAGTTGGGCTGGTTTGATAGTACCAAGTGGCTCCTGCAATCTGCCATCAAATAGTCGGCAGGCGAGTTTTGTTTTCCAGGGAAAAGCGCCGTTGTTTGTGTTTGGGGGCCTGTGGTTGGGAGTGGCCGGCTGGCTCCTTAGAATCCACGATACTCAGCATGGTTCCCAGACCAGAGGTGGCACGAGTGCCAAGTTGGGCTGGTTTGAGAGTACCAAGTGGCTCCTGCAATCTGCCATCAAAAAGTTGGCAGGCAAGTTTTGTTTTCCAGGGAAAAGTGCCGTTGTTTTTGTTTGGGGGCCTATGGCTGGGAGTGGCCGGCTGGCTCCTTAGAATCCACGATACGCAGGATGGTTCCCAGACCTGAGGTGGCACCAGTGCCAAGTTGGGCTGGTTTGATACTCCCAAGTGCGTCCTGCAATCTGCCATCCAGAAGCGGGGTAGCTTACTTTTTTTTGCCAGGGAAACGGGCCGAGCTTTTTGTCTCGGGGTATATGGCTGGGGGTGACCGGCTGGCTCCTGAAAAGCTACGATAGGCAGGATGGTGACCAGACCCATGGTGGCACCAGTGCCAAGTTGGGCTCGTTTGATAGTACCAAGTGGCTCCTGCAATCTGCCATCAAAAATTTGGCAGGTGAGTTTTGTTTTCCAGGGAAAAGCGCCGTTGTTTGTGTTTGGGGGCCTGTGGCTGGGAGTGGCCGGCTGGCTGCTTAGAATCCACGATACGCAGGATGGTTCCCAGACCAGAGGTGACACCAGTGACAAGTCGGGCTGGTTTGATACTACCAAGTGCGTCCTGCAATCTGCCATCCAGAAGCGGGGTAGCTTACTTTTGTTTGCCAGGGAAACGGGCCGAGGTTTTTCTCTGGGGGCCTATGGCTGGGAGTGACCGGCTGGCTCCTGAAAAGCTACGATAGGCAGGATGGTGACCAGACCCATGGTGGCACCAGTGCCAAGTTGGGCTGGTTTGATAGTACCAAGTGGCTCCTGCAATCTGCCCTCAAAATTTGGCAGGCGAGTTTTGTTTTCCAGGGAAAAGCGCCGTTGTTTGTGTTTGGGGGACTGTGGCAGGGAGTGGCCGGCTGGCTCCTTAGAATCCACGATACGCAGGATGGTTCCCAGACCTGACGTGGCACCAGTGCCAAGTCGGGCTGGTTTTATAGTACCAAGTGGTTCCTGCAATCTGCCATCCAGAAGCGGGGCAGCTTACTTTTGTTTGCCAGGGAAACGGGCCAAGCTTTGTGTCTGGGCGCCTATGGCTGGGAGTGACCTGCTAGGTCCTGAAAAGCTACGATAGGCAGGATGGTGACCATATCCATGGTGGCACCAGTGCCAAGTTGGGCTGGTTTGATAGTACCAAGTGGCTCCTGCAATCCGCCATCAAAAAGTTGGCAGGCGAGTTTTGTTTTCCAGGGAAAAGCGCCGTTGTTTGTGTTTGGGTGCCTGTGGCACGGAGTGGCTGGCTGGCTGCTTAGAATCCACGATACGCAGGATGGTTCCCAGACGTGAGGTGGCACCAGTGCCAAGTTGGGCTGGTTTGATACTACCAAGTGCGTCCTGCAATCTGCCATCCAGAAGCTGGGTAGCTTACTTTTTTTTGCCAGGGAAACGGGCCGAGGTTTTTGTCTCGGGGCCTGTGGCTGGGGGTGACCGGCTGGCTCCTGAAAAGCTACGATAGGCAGGATGGTGACCAGACCCATGGTGGCACCAGTGCCAAGTTGGGCTGATTTGATAGTACCAAGTGGCTCCTGCAATCTGCCATCAAAAATTTGGCAGGCGAGTTTTGTTTTCCAGGGAAAAGCGCCGTTGTTTGTGTTTGGGGGCCTGTGGATGGGAGTGGCCGGCTGGCTAATTAGAATCAACGATACGCAGGATGGTTCCCAGACCAGAGGTGGCACCAGTGACAAGTCGGTCTGGTTTGATACTACCAAGTGCGTCCTGCAATCTGCCATCCAGAAGCGGGGCAGCTTACTTTTGTTTGCTAGGGAAACGGGCCGAGGTTTGTGTCTGGGGGCCTATGGCTGGGAGTGACCGGCAGGCTCCTGAAAATCTACGATAGGCAGGATGGTGACCAGACCCATGGTGGCACCAGTGCCAAGTTGGGCTGGTTTGATAGTACCAAGTGGCTCCTGTAATCTGCCATCAAAAAGTTGGCAGGCGAGTTTTGTTTTCCAGGGAAAAGCGCCGTTGTTTTTGTTTGGGGGCCTGTGGCTGGGAGTGGCCGGCTGGCTCCTTAGAATCCACGATACGCAGGATGGTTCCCAGACCAGACGTTGCACCAGTGCCAAGTCGGGCTAGTTTGATGGTGCAAAGTGACTCCTGCAATCTGCCATCCAGAAGCGGGGTAGCTTAATTTTGTTTGCCAGGGAAACGGGCCGAGCTTTGTGTCTGGGGGCCTATGGCTGGGAGTGACCGGCTGGCTCCTGAAAAGCTATGATAGGCAGGATGGTGACCAGACCCAAGGTGGCACCAGTGCCAAGTTGGGCTGATTTGATAGTACCAAGTGGCTCCTGCAATCTGCCATCAAAAAGTTGGCACGCGAGTTTGTTATCCAGGGAAAAGCGCCGTTGTTTTTGTTTGGGGGCCTGTGGCTGGGAGTGGCCGGCTGGCTCCTTAGAATCCACGATACGGAGGATGGTTCCCAGACCAGAGGTGGCACCAGTGCCAAGTTTTGCTGGTTTGATGGTGCAAAGTGGCTCCTGCAATCTGCCATCCACATGCGGGATAACTTAGTTTTGTTTGCCAGGGAAACGGGCCGAGGTTTGTGTCTGGGGGCCTATGGCTGGGAGTGACCGGCTGGCTCCTGAAAAGCTACGATAGGCAGGATGGTGACCAGACCCATGGTGGCACCAGTGCCAAGTTGGGCTGGTTTGATAGTACCAAGTGGCTCCTGCAATCTGCCATCAAAAAGCTTGCAGGCGAGTTTTGTTTTCCAGGGAAAAGCGCCGTTGTTTGTATTTGGGGGCCTGTGGCTGGGAGTGGCCGCCTGGCGCCTTAGAATCTACGTTACGCAGCATGGTTCCCAGACCCAAAGTGGCACCAGTGTCAAGTTGGGCTGGTTTGATAGTACCAAGTGGCTCCTGCAATCTGCCATCCAGAAGCGGGGTAGCTTACTTTTGTTTGCCAGGGAAACGGGCAGAGCTTTCTGTCTGGGGGCCTATGGTTGGGAGTAACCGGCTGGCTCCTGAAAAGCTACGATAGGCAGGATGGTTCCCAGATCCAAGATGGCACCAGTGCCAAGTCGGGGTGGTTTGATGGTGCAAAGTGGCTCCTGCAATCTGCCATCCTGACGCGGGGCAGCGGATTTTTGTTTCCAAGAGAAATGGTCCGTGGTTTGTTTTTGGGGGTATATGGCTGGGCGTGGCCTGCTGGCTCCTTAAAAAGCTACGATAGGCAGGATGGTTCCCTGACCCAAGGTGGCACCAGTGCCAAGTCGGGCGGTTTTCGTAGTACAAAGTGCGTCCTAAAATTTGCCATCCAGAAGAGGGGCAGTTGAGTTTTGTTTACCAGAGAAAAGGGCCGTGGTTTGTTTTTGGGGGCATATGGCTGATAGTGGCCGTCTGGCCCCTGAAAATCCACGATGGGCAGGATGGTTCCCAGACCTGAGGTGGCACCAGTGCCAGGTCGGGCTGGTTTGATAGTACTAAATAGCACCTGCAATGTGCCATGCAGAAGCGGGGCAGCTTACTTTTGTTTGCCAGGGAAACGGGCCGAGGTTTGTGTCTGGGGGCCTATGGCTGGGAGTGACCGCCTGGCTCCTGAAAAGCTACGATAGGCAGGATGGTGACCAGACCCATGGTGGCACCAGTGCCAAGTTGGGCTGGTTTGATAGTACCAAGTGGCTCCTGCAATCTGCCATCAAAAAGTTGGCAGGCGAGTTTTGTTTTCCAGGGAAAAGCGCCGTTGTTTGTGTTTGGGGGACTGTGGCTGGGAGTGGCCGGCTGGCTCCTTAGAACACACGATACGCAGGATGGTTCCCAGACCCAAGGTGGCACCAGTGCCACGTCGGGCTGGTTTGATGGTGCCAAGTGGTTCCTGCAATCTGCCATCCTGAAGCGGGGTAGCTTACCTTTGTGTGCCAGGGAAACGGGCCGAGGTTTATGACTGGGGGCCTAGGGCTAGGAGTGACCGGCTGGCTCCTGAAAAGCTACGATAGGCAGGATGGTGACCAGATCCATGGTGGCACCAGTGCCAAGTTGGGCTGGTTTGATAGTACCAAGTGGCTCCTGCAATCTGCCATCAAAAAGTTGGCAGGCGAGTTTTGTTTTCCAGGGAAAAGCGCCGTTGTTTGTGTTTGGGGGACTGTGGGTGGGAGTGGCCGGCTGGCTCCTTAGAACACACGATACGCAGGATGGTTCCCAGACCCAAGGTGGCACTAGTGCCAAGTCGGGCTGGTTTGATAGTACCAAGTGGCTCCTGCAATCTGCCATCCAGAAGCGGGGAAGCTTACTTTTGTTTGCCAGGGAAACGGACCGAGGTTTTTTTTGGGGGCCTATGGCTGGGAGTGACCGGCTGGCTCCTTAGAATCCACGATACGCAGCATGGTTCCCAGACCAGAGGTGGCACCAGTGCCAAGTCGGGCTGGTTTGATGGTGCAAAGTGGCTCCTGCAATCTGCCATCCAGAAGTGCGGTAGCTTACTTTTGTGTGCCAGGGAAACAGGCCGAGGTTTGTGTCTGGGGGCCTATGGCTGGGAGTGACCGGCTGGCTCCTGAAAAGCTACGATAGGCAGGATGGTGACCAGACCCATGGTGGCACCAGTGCCAAGTTGGGCTGGTTTGATAGTACCAAGTGGCTCCTGCAATCTGCCATCAAAATGTTGGCAGGCGAGTTTTGTTTTCCAGGGAAAAGCGCCGTTGTGTGTGTTTTGGGGCCTGTGGCTGGGAGTGGCCAGCTGGCTCCTTAGAATCCACGATACGCAGGATGGTTCCCAGACCCAAGGTGGCACCAGTGCCAAGTCAGGCTGGTTTGTTAGTACCAAGTGGTTCCTGCAATCTGCCATCCAGAAGCGGGGCAGCTGAATTTTGTTTGCCAGACAAAAAGGCTGTTGTTTGTGTTTCGGGGCCTGTGGCTGGCAGTGGCCGGCTGGCTCCTGAAAATCCATGATACACAGCATGGTTCCCAGACCCAAGGTGGCATCAGTGCCAAGTAGGGCTGGTTTTATAGTACCCAGTGGCTCCTGCAATCTCCCATCCAGAAGCGGGGCAGCTGAGTTTTGTTTGCCTGTGAAACGGGCCGTTGTTTTTAATTGGGGTCTGTGGCCGAGAGTGTTCGGCTGGCTCCTGACAACCTACAATACGCAGGATGGTTCCCAGACCCAAGGTGGCACCAGTGCCAAGTCGGGCTGGTTTGATAGTACCAAGTGGCTCCTGCAATCTGCCATCCAGAAGCGGTGCAGTTGAGTTTTGTTTGCCAGAGAAAAGGGCCGTGGGTTGTGTTTGGGGGCATATGGCTGGGAGTGGCCGGCTGTCTCATTAAAAAGATCGATACGCAGGATGGTTCCCAGACCCAAGGGGGCACCAGTGCCAAGTCGGGCTGTTTTTATAGTACCAAGTGCGTCCTGCAATTTGCCATCCAGAAGAGGGGCAGTTGAGTTTTGTTTGCCAGAGAATAGCGCCGTTGTTTGTGTTTGGGGGCTTGTGGCTCGTAGTGGCCGACTGGCGCCTTAGAATCTGTGTTACGCAGCATGGTTCCCAGACCCAAGGTGGCACCAGTGCCAAGTTGGGCTGGTTTGATAGTACCAAGTGGCTCCTGCAATCTGCCATCCAGAAGCGGGGTAGCTTACTTTTGTTTGCCAGGGAAACGGGCCGAGGTTTGTGACTGGGGACCTATGGCTGGGAGTGACCGGCTGGCTCCTGGAAAGCTACGATAGGCAGGATGGTTACCAGACCCATGGTGGCACCAGTGCCAAGTTGGGCTGGTTTGATAGTACCAAGTGGGTCCTGCAATCTGCCATCAAAAAGTTGGCAGGCGAGTTTTGTTTTCCAGGGAAAAGCGACATTGTTTGTATTTGGGGGCCTGTGGCTGGGAGTGACCGGCTGGCTCCTTTGAACCCACGATACGCAGGATGGTTCCCAGACCCAAGGTGGCACCAGTGCCAAGTTTTGCTGGTTTGATACTACCAAGTGCGTCCTGCAATCTGCCATCCAGAAGCGGGGCAGCTTAATTTTGTTTGCCAGGGAAACGGGCCGTGGGTTTTGTTTGGGGGCATATAGCTGAGAGTGGCCGGCTGGCTCCTGAAAATCCACGCTAGGCAGCATGGTTCCCAGATGCAATGTGGCACCAGTGCCAAGTCGGGCTGGTTTGATGGTGCAAAGTGGCTCCTGCAATCTGCCATCCAGAAGCGAGGCAGCTGATTTTTGTTTGCCAGAGGAAAATTCCGTGGATTGTTTTTGGGGGCATATTGCTGGGAGTGGCCGGGTGGCTCCTTAAAATGCTCGATACGCATGATGGTTCCCAGGCCCAAGGTGTCACCACTACCAAGTCGGCCTGCGGTTTTAGTATCAAGTTCATCCTGCAATTTGCCATCCAGAAGAGGGGCAGTTGAGTTTTGTTTGCCAGAGAAACGGGCCGAGGTTTCTGTTTGGGGACATATGGCTGAGAGTGGCCGGCTGGCCCCTGAATATCCACGATACAGAGCATGGTTCCCAGATCCAAGGTGGCACCAGTGCCAAGTTGGGCTGGTTTGATAGTACCAAGTGTCTCCTGCAATCTGCCATCCAGAAGCAGGGCAGCTTACTTTTGTTTGCCAGAGAAATAGGCCTAGGTTTTTGTTTGGGGGCCTGTGGCTAGGAGTGGCCGGCTGGCTCCTTAGAATCCACGATACGCAGGATGGTTCCCAGACCCAAGGTGGCACCAGTGCCAAGTCGGGCTGGTTTGATAGTACCAAGTGGCTCCTGCAAACTCCATCAAAAAGTTGGCAGGCGTGTTTTGTTTTCCAGGGAACAGCGCCGTTGATTTTGTTTGGGGGCCTGTGGCTAGGAGTGGCCGGCTGGCTCCTTAGAATCCACGATACGCAGGATGGTTCCCAGACCCAAGGTGGCACCAGTGCCAAGTCGGGCTGGTTTGATAGTACCAAGTGGCTCCTGCAATCTGCCATCCAGAAGCGGGGCAGCTGAGTTTTGTTTGCCAGAGAAAAAGGCTGTGGTTTGTGTTTGGGGGCCTATGGCTGGCAGTGGCCGGCTGGCTCCTGAAAATCCACGATACGCAGCATGGTTCCCAGACCCAAGGTGGCACCAGTGCCAAGTGGGGCTCGTTTGACAGTGTCAAGTGCCTCCTGCAATCTCCCATCCAGAAGCGGGGCAGCTGAGTTTTTTTTGCCAGGGAAACGGACCTTTGTTTTTGATTGGGCTCTGTGGCCGAGAGTGGTTGGCTGTCTCCTGACAATCCACAATACGCAGGATGGTTCCCAGACCCAAGGTGGCACCAGTGCCAAGTCGGGCTGGTTTGATAGTACCAAGTGTCTCCTGCAATCTGCCATCCAGAAGCGGGGCAGCTGAGTTTTGTTTGCCAGAGAAAAGGGCCGTGGGTTGTGTTTGGGGGCATATGGCTGGGAGTGGCCACCTGGCTCCTTAAAATGCACGATACGCCGCATGGTTCCCAGATCCAAGGTGGCACCAGTGCCAAGTCAGGCTGTTTTTGTAGTACCCAGTGGCTCCTGCAATTTGCCATCCAGAAGCGGGGCAGTTGAATTTTGTTTGCTAGAGAAAAGGGCTGTGGTTTGTGTTTGGGGGCCTATGGCTGAGAGTGGCCGGCTGGCCCCTGAAAATCAACGATAGGCAGGATGGTTCCCAGATCCAAGGTGGCACCAGTGCCAAGTAAGGCTGGTTGTATGGTTCAAAGTAACTCCTGCAATCTGCCATCCAGAAGCGGGACAGCTGAGTTTTTTTTGCCAGAGAAAAGGTCCATGGTTTCTTTTTGGGGCATACGGCTGGGAATTGCCGGCTGGCTCCTTAAAATGCTCGATACGCAGGATGGTTCCCAGAGCCAAGGTGGCACCACTGCCAAGTCGGGCTCTTTTTGTAGTACCAAGTGCGTCCTGCAATTTGCCATCCAGAAGAGGGGCAGTTGAGTTTTGTTTGCCAGAGAAAAGGGCCGTTGTTTGTGTTTGGGGGCCTGTGGCTGGGAGTGTTCGGCTGGTTCCTGAATATGTACGATACGCAGGATTGTTCCCAGATCCAAGGTGGCAGCAGTGCCATGTTGTGCTGGTGTGATAGTCCCAAGTGGCTCCTGCAATCTGCCATCCAGAAGTGGGGCAGCTGATTTTTGTTTGCCAGAGAAAAGGTCCGTGGTTTTGTTTTTGGGGGCATATGGCTGAGAGTGGCCGGCTGGCCCCTGAAAATCCACGATACACAGGATGGTTCCCAGATCCAAGGTGGCACCTGTGCCAAGTCGGGCTGATTTGATAGTACTAAGTAGCTCCTGCAATCTGCCATGCAGAAGCGGGGCAGCTTACTTTTGTTTGCCAGGGAAACGGGCCGAGGTTTGTGTTTGGGGGCCTATGGCTGAGAGTGACCGGCTGGCTCCTGAAAAGCTACAATAGGCAGGATGGTGACCAGACCCATGGTGGCACCAGTGCCAAGTTGGGCTGGTTTGATAGTACCAAGTGGTTCCTGCAATCTGCCATCCAGAAGCAGGGCAGCTGAGTTTTGTTTGCCAGAGAAAAGGGCCTTGGTTTGTGTTTGGGGGCATATGGCTGGGTGTGGCCAGCTGGCTCCTTAAAATGCACGATATGCAACATGGCTCCCAGACCCAAGGTGGCACAAGTGCCAAGTTGGGCTGGTTTGATAGTACCAAGTGGCTCCTGCAATCTTCCATGATCACGTGGAGAAATACTTTCTGGTTTCAGCCTCATGCTCTTTCTTCTCTCCCTCAACTTCTCTATCACCTCTCATCTGGTTCACATGCGCTGTCTTCAAGGTCCACAGGCTACTTTTCACAGAATCTTCTGGCCTGATGAAGTAAGGATGATGAATAGAACAGAGCTGGGATCTATTTTCCAGTTTGGATAAAATGCATTCTGCACACAAATCCAAGGAGAACGGGCTGCCCCGATGCCCAGAAAATCTTTCACTCCTGCTAGTGTTCTACGTCAACCGCAACTTAGTCTGAAAGAAAAGCTTTTTCTCTGAGAGCATCTGAGAGGTTTGCATGAAGCACTGATATCTGACATATGCAATTTTGAATAGGAGAGGAAAAAGAAAATGGCAAGGAGTTTTTAATTTTAGTGGTTTCAATTTTAATTTCCGTGCACTTTTTCAAAACTTGTCAGCTCAAATGCCCATCAACATCTTTTAGTCATCTGTAAGTCAGTATTCATATAAAATGTGCTTCAAATCCAAAGAATTTCAAATTTGCACTCCAAGCTTCTATGCCTAGATTTATGATTTCCTACACATATTAGATGAAAGGAAGGCCTTTTTTACTGTGGGAGTGCTGGAACACTGGAACAGGTTGCCCAGAGAAGTTGTGGGTGTCCCATCCCTGAAAGTATTCAAGGTCACCTTGGACGGGGCTTGGAGCAGCAACAAAGGAGAAGCTTGATGGTAGAGAAACAAAGTTGGACTATAGAAGAAACTCGGATTGAAGTATAGGATCAAGTTTTCTCTCAGCTCTTGGGGTAAATTCAAAGTTGTACAAAATGACATTTATCTGTGCTATTCACTACTGTAACAGAAAGTTTCATGAAAACTGTACAGAAGATAGTAAATTTTAAAAGAGATAAGAATTACAGCATAAAATCCATGGGATAGGTTACAACATGAGACACTCTCTAAGAGAAAATCTCTGTGTTTCAGCACTTCATCGGGGTAAGATTTCATGAAGTGCCAAAGAAGGCGGCAAAATATCATTCGGGACATTATTTACTGGAATTCAGCCTGGCCATTAGTAGGAACTGCCTTTGAACATATCATGTAGATATACCACACACACTTTCCCTTCACTGAAAAATTACTGTTTACAACAAATAAGCAATTGACGATCAAAATTGATTGAAAGCATCTTAAACATGTCAAGTATTTCATTGTAGATGATCTGTGATCCAAATGCTTCTTCCACCTTCGAGAGGGACAGAAGAATTCTTCCATATCATGATGGTTTAAAATTGTATCAACCAATGTTTTCTGCTGAAAAGATATCATCTATTTTTTTCTATTTTTGGAAGAAAATATTCCTAGACATACAACAGGTGAGAACTAAGTAATTTTAAAGAAACAAATGAAATGAAAATATTCTGTAAATAGAATGAAATGAAAAGCTGTGTTTTAAATAGGAGCTAAATATTAAACAGAATTTTTGTACCAGGCATTTGAATTACTGCACCAGCTCTTTTGCCCATCAAGAGAGGCATTTAGCATTTCAGTCTTTTCCAAGGTGTTCATGATCTGCTATGCTGATCTCTGTGTGTGCCTAGGTGTGTGTGGAGGGGGGGGCATATGAAGGGGAGTGTGTATGTTTGCTTTACAATTGTTGTGGCAGATTCATGCCTCAGCTCCACATTTTGTTTTAAAAAGGTCACACCGAGTGGATATGAAGTTTACTATCAACAAGAGATCGATTCCCAAATCATCCATTTGACTCTCCCTTATAAATCATGTGCTTTGTTGCATATTTTATCAAATATACTTTCAAGCCAGATGGAGGAAGGAGGATGTGGGAATCCCTCCACCATCTTGCAACTTTTATGTAAGTAGGTTTTCAAGAAAATCATCATTTCTCTTTTAAATATGTCTGGAACAGGCATGATGGTAGTGTCAACCTGTTGGAGTTTTTGTTGCTGGAAGAAGTTGTACAAAAGGATTGGTTTTTACATTGACCAGTTACTGAATCAAGCGCAGGAATACATTGGAAATTTAGCTGGGGGTTCCTTTTCCCAGCAGACTACTTCTAGAACGAGCTTGTACACTGAAGCTGACTCTTTTGCTCTCTTTTTGTTTCTTTCCTATTTTCTTGGCTTCTTTGCCACTATCTAGACAATTTTGGAACTTTGTTCCCAACTAAAATGGTTTCAATAGTCTGATTGTGATCATACATTTTTACAAGGAATTTTTAAAATCTTTCCTCGAGTCCAGAAAGTCAAGGACTTAGATCTTTTTCTTCCCTTATCAATATTGCCATGAAATTGATAAATAAAGACCAACTCTTTATTTTTGTTTTTAACCCACGTAGATAATTCCCATCCATTAATCCATTTTGTGGACCAATAGCTGCCATTCTGATGGAAGCTGTCACTTCTTAACAATAGGCATTCTGTGACTATGTTGACAGCACTTTGGGTGAAGATCCTAACTGGTCTTAGATATACATAGGGAGAAATTTGCTCAGCCAGTGTCAGTCTTAAGCATGCGTATCAGAAGATCTTTCTAGAGCTGGGAATTTTCCCATGAAAGGGATTCAGTTAGGGAAGAGACACTTGTGCCAGAGTTTTACATTCTTCTTGAACACTGCTTAAGGAACTTAGATGCCATGTCCATTTGGATCTCTGTCTGCACAGAACTTTGTCATGCCAGTGCTTTGAAATGCATCTTGAAGAGAATTCACTAGCACAGAATGAAAGAGAGTGGAAGGGGTTGGTGGGGCTAACCAGGCCCAACCCCCCTGCCTAAACCAGGATACCTAGAGCCTCTTGCCCAGGATTCTATCTGGGTGTACTTTTAATGTCTTCAAAGATCCAGGCTCCACAATCTTTCTGGGCAGTCTGTGCCGTGGTTCAGTCACCCTGACAGTAAAGAAACATTTACTGATGTTCAAAGGCAATCTCCTGTATTTCAGTGTGTGCCCACTGCCTCTTGTCTTTTCCCTCAGCATCACTGAAAAGACACTGATTCCCTCCCCTTTGCACTATTGCTTCCATATGTATGTGTGATGCCATGTAGAGGTATGTCAAAAACCTCCCTGAAGCCCAGGCAGATAATATTCCCTTCATCTACCAGTCAAGTTGATTCATCAGAGGAGTTTAAAGTGATGTTCAGCATGAAATTCCCCTGAAAAATCATGCTAACTACATTATTTGGTCATCTGTCATGTGCCTGGCAAGGATTTCCAGGAAGAGCTGCTTCATCAACTTCCTGGGGATAAAAAAGAGGCTGGCTGGTTTGTACTATGGCGAGTCCTCTTAATTGCCTTTTTTGAAGATGGGTGTCATTTGCTAACATCCACTCTTTAGCCTCTCTTGTCGTCTACATCTTAGCAAAACGCTTTTCCACTATGTCTGGCTAGGAAAAACTGTGCCAGCACAGAAAACATCTCCCATCGTGTTCTAGAAGTTGCACGGATGTCTGCCAAGTGTTTGGCAGGAAGAAAAGAAAAGTTGTCCAAAACAGCTTCCAATCGAATGTTCCTGTGATTGGAAAAGTCAGGAGAGTGCAAAGGTACTGTTTTCTATCAGTTGGCAAGGTGCGCACACAATCCCAGTGTTGTACAGCTTGCTTCTTCACCTTCCCGAAGCTGCCGCTCTCGCCGGCTGCCGGAGCCCAAGAAGCGGCTTCTTCGCGCAAAGACGATTGTGCCGCTCACAGGGCTCTCCTTAGCGCGGCTTCTGCCGAAAGACGCCCGGCAGCGGCTCTTACCTCCGGAGAGCATCCTACCTTCGTCTTTAGCTCCTCTTCTCATCTACACCTCGGCAACAAGCTTCTCCACTATGTCTGGCTAGGAAAAACTGTGCCAGCACAGAAAACATCTCCCATCGTGTTCTAGAAGTTGCACGGATGTCTGCCAAGTGTTTGGCAGGAAGAAAAGAAAAGTTGTCCAAAACAGCTTCCAATCGAATGTTCCTGTGATTGGAAAAGTCAGGAGAGTGCAAAGGTACTGTTTTCTATCAGTTGGCAAGGTGCGCACACAATCCCAGTGTTGTACAGCTTGCTTCTTCACCTTCCCGAAGCTGCCGCTCTCGCCGGCTGCCGGAGCCCAAGAAGCGGCTTCTTCGCGCAAAGACGATTGTGCCGCTCACAGTGCTCTCCTTAGCGCAGCTTCTGCCGAAAGACGCCCGGCAGCGGCTCTTACCTCCGGAGAGCATCCTACCTTCGTCTTTCGCGTCTTTTGTAGTCTACATCTTAGCAAAACGCTTTTCCACTATGTCTGGCTAGGAAAAACTGTGCCAGCACAGAAAACATCTCCCATCGTGTTCTAGAAGTTGCACGGATGTCTGCCAAGTGTTTGGCAGGAAGAAAAGAAAAGTTGTCCAAAACAGCTTCCAATCGAATGTTCCTGTGATTGGAAAAGTCAGGAGAGTGCAAAGGTACTGTTTTCTATCAGTTGGCAAGGTGCGCACACAATCCCAGTGTTGTACAGCTTGCTTCTTCACCTTCCCGAAGCTGCCGCTCTCGCCGGCTGCCGGAGCCCAAGAAGCGGCTTCTTCGCGCAAAGACGATTGTGCCGCTCACAGTGCTCTCCTTAGCGCGGCTTCTGCCGAAAGACGCCCGGCAGCGGCTCTTACCTCCGGAGAGCATCCTACCTTCGTCTTTCGCGTCTTTTGTAGTCTACATCTTAGCAAAACGCTTTTCCACTATGTCTGGCTAGGAAAAACTGTGCCAGCACAGAAAACATCTCCCATCGTGTTCTAGAAGTTGCACGGATGTCTGCCAAGTGTTTGGCAGGAAGAAAAGAAAAGTTGTCCAAAACAGCTTCCAATCGAATGTTCCTGTGATTGGAAAAGTCAGGAGAGTGCAAAGGTACTGTTTTCTATCAGTTGGCAAGGTGCGCACACAATCCCAGTGTTGTACAGCTTGCTTCTTCACCTTCCCGAAGCTGCCGCTCTCGCCGGCTGCCGGAGCCCAAGAAGCGGCTTCTTCGCGCAAAGACGATTGTGCCGCTCACAGTGCTCTCCTTAGCGCGGCTTCTGCCGAAAGACGCCCGGCAGCGGCTCTTACCTCCGGAGAGCATCCTACCTTCGTCTTTCGCGTCTTTTGTAGTCTACATCTTAGCAAAACGCTTTTCCACTATGTCTGGCTAGGAAAAACTGTGCCAGCACAGAAAACATCTCCCATCGTGTTCTAGAAGTTGCACGGATGTCTGCCAAGTGTTTGGCAGGAAGAAAAGAAAAGTTGTCCAAAACAGCTTCCAATCGAATGTTCCTGTGATTGGAAAAGTCAGGAGAGTGCAAAGATACTGTTTTCTATCAGTTGGCAAGGTGCGCACACAATCCCAGTGTTGTACAGCTTGCTTCTTCACCTTCCCGAAGCTGCCGCTCTCGCCGGCTGCCGGAGCCCAAGAAGCGGCTTCTTCGCGCAAAGACGATTGTGCCGCTCACAGGGCTCTCCTTAGCGCGGCTTCTGCCGAAAGACGCCCGGCAGCGGCTCTTACCTCCGGAGAGCATCCTACCTTCGTCTTTAGCTCCTCTTCTCATCTACACCTCGGCAACAAGCTTCTCCACTATGTCTGGCTAGGAAAAACTGTGCCAGCACAGAAAACATCTCCCATCGTGTTCTAGAAGTTGCACGGATGTCTGCCAAGTGTTTGGCAGGAAGAAAAGAAAAGTTGTCCAAAACAGCTTCCAATCGAATGTTCCTGTGATTGGAAAAGTCAGGAGAGTGCAAAGGTACTGTTTTCTATCAGTTGGCAAGGTGCGCACACAATCCCAGTGTTGTACAGCTTGCTTCTTCACCTTCCCGAAGCTGCCGCTCTCGCCGGCTGCCGGAGCCGAAGAAGCGGCTTCTTCGCGCAAAGACGATTGTGCCGCTCACAGTGCTCTCCTTAGCGCAGCTTCTGCCGAAAGACGCCCGGCAGCGGCTCTTACCTCCGGAGAGCATCCTACCTTCGTCTTTCGCGTCTTTTGTAGTCTACATCTTAGCAAAACGCTTTTCCACTATGTCTGGCTAGGAAAAACTGTGCCAGCACAGAAAACATCTCCCATCGTGTTCTAGAAGTTGCACGGATGTCTGCCAAGTGTTTGGCAGGAAGAAAAGAAAAGTTGTCCAAAACAGCTTCCAATCGAATGTTCCTGTGATTGGAAAAGTCAGGAGAGTGCAAAGGTACTGTTTTCTATCAGTTGGCAAGGTGCGCACACAATCCCAGTGTTGTACAGCTTGCTTCTTCACCTTCCCGAAGCTGCCGCTCTCGCCGGCTGCCGGAGCCCAAGAAGCGGCTTCTTCGCGCAAAGACGATTGTGCCGCTCACAGGGCTCTCCTTAGCGCGGCTTCTGCCGAAAGACGCCCGGCAGCGGCTCTTACCTCCGGAGAGCATCCTACCTTCGTCTTTCGCGTCTTTTGTAGTCTACATCTTAGCAAAACGCTTTTCCACTATGTCTGGCTAGGAAAAACTGTGCCAGCACAGAAAACATCTCCCATCGTGTTCTAGAAGTTGCACGGATGTCTGCCAAGTGTTTGGCAGGAAGAAAAGAAAAGTTGTCCAAAACAGCTTCCAATCGAATGTTCCTGTGATTGGAAAAGTCAGGAGAGTGCAAAGGTACTGTTTTCTATCAGTTGGCAAGGTGCGCACAACAATCCCAGTGTTGTACAGCTTGCTTCTTCACCTTCCCGAAGCTGCCGCTCTCGCCGGCTGCCGGAGCCCAAGAAGCGGCTTCTTCGCGCAAAGACGATTGTGCCGCTCACAGTGCTCTCCTTAGCGCGGCTTCTGCCGAAAGACGCCCGGCAGCGGCTCTTACCTCCGGAGAGCATCCTACCTTCGTCTTTCGCGTCTTTTGTAGTCTACATCTTAGCAAAACGCTTTTCCACTATGTCTGGCTAGGAAAAACTGTGCCAGCACAGAAAACATCTCCCATCGTGTTCTAGAAGTTGCACGGATGTCTGCCAAGTGTTTGGCAGGAAGAAAAGAAAAGTTGTCCAAAACAGCTTCCAATCGAATGTTCCTGTGATTGGAAAAGTCAGGAGAGTGCAAAGGTACTGTTTTCTATCAGTTGGCAAGGTGCGCACACAATCCCAGTGTTGTACAGCTTGCTTCTTCACCTTCCCGAAGCTGCCGCTCTCGCCGGCTGCCGGAGCCCAAGAAGCGGCTTCTTCGCGCAAAGACGATTGTGCCGCTCACAGTGCTCTCCTTAGCGCAGCTTCTGCCGAAAGACGCCCGGCAGCGGCTCTTACCTCCTGAGTGTGGCAGCTTCGGGAAGGTGAAGAAGCAAGCTGTACAACACTGGGATTGTGTGCGCACCTTGCCAACTGATAGAAAACAGTACCTTTGCACTCTCCTGACTTTTCCAATCACAGGAACATTCGATTGGAAGCTGTTTTGGACAACTTTTCTTTTCTTCCTGCCAAACACTTGGCAGACATCCGTGCAACTTCTAGAACACGATGGGAGATGTTTTCTGTGCTGGCACAGTTTTTCCTAGCCAGACATAGTGGAAAAGCGTTTTGCTAAGATGTAGACTACAAAAGACGCGAAAGACGAAGGTAGGATGCTCTCCGGAGGTAAGAGCCGCTGCCGGGCGTCTTTCGGCAGAAGCCGCGCTAAGGAGAGCACTGTGAGCGGCACAATCGTCTTTGCGCGAAGAAGCCGCTTCTTGGGCTCCGGCAGCCGGCGAGAGCGGCAGCTTCGGGAAGGTGAAGAAGCAAGCTGTACAACACTGGGATTGTGTGCGCACCTTGCCAACTGATAGAAAACAGTACCTTTGCACTCTCCTGACTTTTCCAATCACAGGAACATTCGATTGGAAGCTGTTTTGGACAACTTTTCTTTTCTTCCTGCCAAACACTTGGCAGACATCCGTGCAACTTCTAGAACACGATGGGAGATGTTTTCTGTGCTGGCACAGTTTTTCCTAGCCAGACATAGTGGAAAAGCGTTTTGCTAAGATGTAGACTACAAAAGACGCGAAAGACGAAGGTAGGATGCTCTCCGGAGGTAAGAGCCGCTGCCGGGCGTCTTTCGGCAGAAGCCGCGCTAAGGAGAGCACTGTGAGCGGCACAATCGTCTTTGCGCGAAGAAGCCGCTTCTTGGGCTCCGGCAGCCGGCGAGAGCGGCAGCTTCGGGAAGGTGAAGAAGCAAGCTGTACAACACTGGGATTGTGTGCGCACCTTGCCAACTGATAGAAAACAGTACCTTTGCACTCTCCTGACTTTTCCAATCACAGGAACATTCGATTGGAAGCTGTTTTGGACAACTTTTCTTTTCTTCCTGCCAAACACTTGGCAGACATCCGTGCAACTTCTAGAACACGATGGGAGATGTTTTCTGTGCTGGCACAGTTTTTCCTAGCCAGACATAGTGGAAAAGCGTTTTGCTAAGATGTAGACTACAAAAGACGCGAAAGACGAAGGTAGGATGCTCTCCGGAGGTAAGAGCCGCTGCCGGGCGTCTTTCGGCAGAAGCCGCGCTAAGGAGAGCCCTGTGAGCGGCACAATCGTCTTTGCGCGAAGAAGCCGCTTCTTGGGCTCCGGCAGCCGGCGAGAGCGGCAGCTTCGGGAAGGTGAAGAAGCAAGCTGTACAACACTGGGATTGTGTGCGCACCTTGCCAACTGATAGAAAACAGTACCTTTGCACTCTCCTGACTTTTCCAATCACAGGAACATTCGATTGGAAGCTGTTTTGGACAACTTTTCTTTTCTTCCTGCCAAACACTTGGCAGACATCCGTGCAACTTCTAGAACACGATGGGAGATGTTTTCTGTGCTGGCACAGTTTTTCCTAGCCAGACATAGTGGAAAAGCGTTTTGCTAAGATGTAGACTACAAAAGACGCGAAAGACGAAGGTAGGATGCTCTCCGGAGGTAAGAGCCGCTGCCGGGCGTCTTTCGGCAGAAGCCGCGCTAAGGAGAGCCCTGTGAGCGGCACAATCGTCTTTGCGCGAAGAAGCCGCTTCTTGGGCTCCGGCAGCCGGCGAGAGCGGCAGCTTCGGGAAGGTGAAGAAGCAAGCTGTACAACACTGGGATTGTGTGCGCACCTTGCCAACTGATAGAAAACAGTACCTTTGCACTCTCCTGACTTTTCCAATCACAGGAACATTCGATTGGAAGCTGTTTTGGACAACTTTTCTTTTCTTCCTGCCAAACACTTGGCAGACATCCGTGCAACTTCTAGAACACGATGGGAGATGTTTTCTGTGCTGGCACAGTTTTTCCTAGCCAGACATAGTGGAAAAGCGTTTTGCTAAGATGTAGACTACAAAAGACGCGAAAGACGAAGGTAGGATGCTCTCCGGAGGTAAGAGCCGCTGCCGGGCGTCTTTCGGCAGAAGCCGCGCTAAGGAGAGCACTGTGAGCGGCACAATCGTCTTTGCGCGAAGAAGCCGCTTCTTGGGCTCCGGCAGCCGGCGAGAGCGGCAGCTTCGGGAAGGTGAAGAAGCAAGCTGTACAACACTGGGATTGTGTGCGCACCTTGCCAACTGATAGAAAACAGTACCTTTGCACTCTCCTGACTTTTCCAATCACAGGAACATTCGATTGGAAGCTGTTTTGGACAACTTTTCTTTTCTTCCTGCCAAACACTTGGCAGACATCCGTGCAACTTCTAGAACACGATGGGAGATGTTTTCTGTGCTGGCACAGTTTTTCCTAGCCAGACATAGTGGAAAAGCGTTTTGCTAAGATGTAGACTACAAAAGACGCGAAAGACGAAGGTAGGATGCTCTCCGGAGGTAAGAGCCGCTGCCGGGCGTCTTTCGGCAGAAGCCGCGCTAAGGAGAGCACTGTGAGCGGCACAATCGTCTTTGCGCGAAGAAGCCGCTTCTTGGGCTCCGGCAGCCGGCGAGAGCGGCAGCTTCGGGAAGGTGAAGAAGCAAGCTGTACAACACTGGGATTGTGTGCGCACCTTGCCAACTGATAGAAAACAGTACCTTTGCACTCTCCTGACTTTTCCAATCACAGGAACATTCGATTGGAAGCTGTTTTGGACAACTTTTCTTTTCTTCCTGCCAAACACTTGGCAGACATCCGTGCAACTTCTAGAACACGATGGGAGATGTTTTCTGTGCTGGCACAGTTTTTCCTAGCCAGACATAGTGGAAAAGCGTTTTGCTAAGATGTAGACTACAAAAGACGCGAAAGACGAAGGTAGGATGCTCTCCGGAGGTAAGAGCCGCTGCCGGGCGTCTTTCGGCAGAAGCCGCGCTAAGGAGAGCACTGTGAGCGGCACAATCGTCTTTGCGCGAAGAAGCCGCTTCTTGGGCTCCGGCAGCCGGCGAGAGCGGCAGCTTCGGGAAGGTGAAGAAGCAAGCTGTACAACACTGGGATTGTGTGCGCACCTTGCCAACTGATAGAAAACAGTACCTTTGCACTCTCCTGACTTTTCCAATCACAGGAACATTCGATTGGAAGCTGTTTTGGACAACTTTTCTTTTCTTCCTGCCAAACACTTGACAGACATCCGTGCAACTTCTAGAACACGATGGGAGATGTTTTCTGTGCTGGCACAGTTTTTCCTAGCCAGACATAGTGGAAAAGCGTTTTGCTAAGATGTAGACTACAAAAGACGCGAAAGACGAAGGTAGGATGCTCTCCGGAGGTAAGAGCCGCTGCCGGGCGTCTTTCGGCAGAAGCCGCGCTAAGGAGAGCACTGTGAGCGGCACAATCGTCTTTGCGCGAAGAAGCCGCTTCTTGGGCTCCGGCAGCCGGCGAGAGCGGCAGCTTCGGGAAGGTGAAGAAGCAAGCTGTACAACACTGGGATTGTGTGCGCACCTTGCCAACTGATAGAAAACAGTACCTTTGCACTCTCCTGACTTTTCCAATCACAGGAACATTCGATTGGAAGCTGTTTTGGACAACTTTTCTTTTCTTCCTGCCAAACACTTGGCAGACATCCGTGCAACTTCTAGAACACGATGGGAGATGTTTTCTGTGCTGGCACAGTTTTTCCTAGCCAGACATAGTGGAAAAGCGTTTTGCTAAGATGTAGACTACAAAAGACGCGAAAGACGAAGGTAGGATGCTCTCCGGAGGTAAGAGCCGCTGCCGGGCGTCTTTCGGCAGAAGCCGCGCTAAGGAGAGCACTGTGAGCGGCACAATCGTCTTTGCGCGAAGAAGCCGCTTCTTGGGCTCCGGCAGCCGGCGAGAGCGGCAGCTTCGGGAAGGTGAAGAAGCAAGCTGTACAACACTGGGATTGTGTGCGCACCTTGCCAACTGATAGAAAACAGTACCTTTGCACTCTCCTGACGTTTCCAATCACAGGAACATTCGATTGGAAGCTGTTTTGGACAACTTTTCTTCCTGCCAAACACTTGGCAGACATCCGTGCAACTTCTAGAACACGATGGGAGATGTTTTCTGTGCTGGCACAGTTTTTCCTAGCCAGACATAGTGGAAAAGCTTTTTGCCGAGGTGTAGATGAGAAGAGGAGCTAAAGACGAAGGTAGGATGCTCTCCGGAGGTAAGAGCCGCTGCCGGGCGTCTTTCGGCAGAAGCCGCGCTAAGGAGAGCCCTGTGAGCGGCACAATCGTCTTTGCGCGAAGAAGCCGCTTCTTGGGCTCCGGCAGCCGGCGAGAGCGGCAGCTTCGGGAAGGTGAAGAAGCAAGCTGTACAACACTGGGATTGTGTGCGCACCTTGCCAACTGATAGAAAACAGTACCTTTGCACTCTCCTGACTTTTCCAATCACAGGAACATTCGATTGGAAGCTGTTTTGGACAACTTTTCTTTTCTTCCTGCCAAACACTTGGCAGACATCCGTGCAACTTCTAGAACACGATGGGAGATGTTTTCTGTGCTGGCACAGTTTTTCCTAGCCAGACATAGTGGAAAAGCGTTTTGCTAAGATGTAGACGACAAGAGAGGCTAAAGAGTGGATGTTAGCAAATGACACCCATCTTCAAAAAAGGCAATTAAGAGGACTCGCCATAGTACAAACCAGCCAGCCTCTTTTTTATCCCCAGGAAGTTGATGAAGCAGCTCTTCCTGGAAATCCTTGCCAGGCACATGACAGATGACCAAATAATGTAGTTAGCATGATTTTTCAGGGGAATTTCATGCTGAACATCACTTTAAACTCCTCTGATGAATCAACTTGACTGGTAGATGAAGGGAATATTATCTGCCTGGGCTTCAGGGAGGTTTTTGACATACCTCTACATGGCATCACACATACATATGGAAGCAATAGTGCAAAGGGGAGGGAATCAGTGTCTTTTCAGTGATGCTGAGGGAAAAGACAAGAGGCAGTGGGCACACACTGAAATACAGGAGATTGCCTTTGAACATCAGTAAATGTTTCTTTACTGTCAGGGTGACTGAACCACGGCACAGACTGCCCAGAAAGATTGTGGAGCCTGGATCTTTGAAGACATTAAAAGTACACCCAGATAGAATCCTGGGCAAGAGGCTCTAGGTATCCTGGTTTAGGCAGGGGGGTTGGGCCTGGTTAGCCCCACCAACCCCTTCCACTCTCTTTCATTCTGTGCTAGTGAATTCTCTTCAAGATGCATTTCAAAGCACTGGCATGACAAAGTTCTGTGCAGACAGAGATCCAAATGGACATGGCATCTAAGTTCCTTAAGCAGTGTTCAAGAAGAATGTAAAACTCTGGCACAAGTGTCTCTTCCCTAACTGAATCCCTTTCATGGGAAAATTCCCAGCTCTAGAAAGATCTTCTGATACGCATGCTTAAGACTGACACTGGCTGAGCAAATTTCTCCCTATGTATATCTAAGACCAGTTAGGATCTTCACCCAAAGTGCTGTCAACATAGTCACAGAATGCCTATTGTTAAGAAGTGACAGCTTCCATCAGAATGGCAGCTATTGGTCCACAAAATGGATTAATGGATGGGAATTATCTACGTGGGTTAAAAACAAAAATAAAGAGTTGGTCTTTATTTATCAATTTCATGGCAATATTGATAAGGGAAGAAAAAGATCTAAGTCCTTGACTTTCTGGACTCGAGGAAAGATTTTAAAAATTCCTTGTAAAAATGTATGATCACAATCAGACTATTGAAACCATTTTAGTTGGGAACAAAGTTCCAAAATTGTCTAGATAGTGGCAAAGAAGCCAAGAAAATAGGAAAGAAACAAAAAGAGAGCAAAAGAGTCAGCTTCAGTGTACAAGCTCGTTCTAGAAGTAGTCTGCTGGGAAAAGGAACCCCCAGCTAAATTTCCAATGTATTCCTGCGCTTGATTCAGTAACTGGTCAATGTAAAAACCAATCCTTTTGTACAACTTCTTCCAGCAACAAAAACTCCAACAGGTTGACACTACCATCATGCCTGTTCCAGACATATTTAAAAGAGAAATGATGATTTTCTTGAAAACCTACTTACATAAAAGTTGCAAGATGGTGGAGGGATTCCCACATCCTCCTTCCTCCATCTGGCTTGAAAGTATATTTGATAAAATATGCAACAAAGCACATGATTTATAAGGGAGAGTCAAATGGATGATTTGGGAATCGATCTCTTGTTGATAGTAAACTTCATATCCACTCGGTGTGACCTTTTTAAAACAAAATGTGGAGCTGAGGCATGAATCTGCCACAACAATTGTAAAGCAAACATACACACTCCCCTTCATATGCCCCCCCCTCCACACACACCTAGGCACACACAGAGATCAGCATAGCAGATCATGAACACCTTGGAAAAGACTGAAATGCTAAATGCCTCTCTTGATGGGCAAAAGAGCTGGTGCAGTAATTCAAATGCCTGGTACAAAAATTCTGTTTAATATTTAGCTCCTATTTAAAACACAGCTTTTCATTTCATTCTATTTACAGAATATTTTCATTTCATTTGTTTCTTTAAAATTACTTAGTTCTCACCTGTTGTATGTCTAGGAATATTTTCTTCCAAAAATAGAAAAAAATAGATGATATCTTTTCAGCAGAAAACATTGGTTGATACAATTTTAAACCATCATGATATGGAAGAATTCTTCTGTCCCTCTCGAAGGTGGAAGAAGCATTTGGATCACAGATCATCTACAATGAAATACTTGACATGTTTAAGATGCTTTCAATCAATTTTGATTGTCAATTGCTTATTTGTTGTAAACAGTAATTTTTCAGTGAAGGGAAAGTGTGTGTGGTATATCTACATGATATGTTCAAAGGCAGTTCCTACTAATGGCCAGGCTGAATTCCAGTAAATAATGTCCCGAATGATATTTTGCCGCCTTCTTTGGCACTTCATGAAATCTTACCCCGATGAAGTGCTGAAACACAGAGATTTTCTCTTAGAGAGTGTCTCATGTTGTAACCTATCCCATGGATTTTATGCTGTAATTCTTATCTCTTTTAAAATTTACTATCTTCTGTACAGTTTTCATGAAACTTTCTGTTACAGTAGTGAATAGCACAGATAAATGTCATTTTGTACAACTTTGAATTTACCCCAAGAGCTGAGAGAAAACTTGATCCTATACTTCAATCCGAGTTTCTTCTATAGTCCAACTTTGTTTCTCTACCATCAAGCTTCTCCTTTGTTGCTGCTCCAAGCCCCGTCCAGGGTGACCTTGAATACTTTCAGGGATGGGACACCCACAACTTCTCTGGGCAACCTGTTCCAGTGTTCCAGCACTCCCACAGTAAAAAAGGCCTTCCTTTCATCTAATATGTGTAGGAAATCATAAATCTAGGCATAGAAGCTTGGAGTGCAAATTTGAAATTCTTTGGATTTGAAGCACATTTTATATGAATACTGACTTACAGATGACTAAAAGATGTTGATGGGCATTTGAGCTGACAAGTTTTGAAAAAGTGCACGGAAATTAAAATTGAAACCACTAAAATTAAAAACTCCTTGCCATTTTCTTTTTCCTCTCCTATTCAAAATTGCATATGTCAGATATCAGTGCTTCATGCAAACCTCTCAGATGCTCTCAGAGAAAAAGCTTTTCTTTCAGACTAAGTTGCGGTTGACGTAGAACACTAGCAGGAGTGAAAGATTTTCTGGGCATCGGGGCAGCCCGTTCTCCTTGGATTTGTGTGCAGAATGCATTTTATCCAAACTGGAAAATAGATCCCAGCTCTGTTCTATTCATCATCCTTACTTCATCAGGCCAGAAGATTCTGTGAAAAGTAGCCTGTGGACCTTGAAGACAGCGCATGTGAACCAGATGAGAGGTGATAGAGAAGTTGAGGGAGAGAAGAAAGAGCATGAGGCTGAAACCAGAAAGTATTTCTCCACGTGATCATGGAAGATTGCAGGAGCCACTTGGTACTATCAAACCAGCCCAACTTGGCACTTGTGCCACCTTGGGTCTGGGAGCCATGTTGCATATCGTGCATTTTAAGGAGCCAGCTGGCCACACCCAGCCATATGCCCCCAAACACAAACCAAGGCCCTTTTCTCTGGCAAACAAAACTCAACTGCCCTGCTTCTGGATGGCAGATTGCAGGAACCACTTGGTACTATCAAACCAGCCCAACTTGGCACTGGTGCCACCATGGGTCTGGTCACCATCCTGCCTATTGTAGCTTTTCAGGAGCCAGCCGGTCACTCTCAGCCATAGGCCCCCAAACACAAACCTCGGCCCGTTTCCCTGGCAAACAAAAGTAAGCTGCCCCGCTTCTGCATGGCAGATTGCAGGAGCTACTTAGTACTATCAAATCAGCCCGACTTGGCACAGGTGCCACCTTGGATCTGGGAACCATCCTGTGTATCGTGGATTTTCAGGGGCCAGCCGGCCACTCTCAGCCATATGCCCCCAAAAACAAACCACGGACCTTTTCTCTGGCAAACAAAAATCAGCTGCCCCACTTCTGGATGGCAGATTGCAGGAGCCACTTGGGACTATCACACCAGCACAACATGGCACTGCTGCCACCTTGGATCTGGGAACAATCCTGCGTATCGTACATATTCAGGAACCAGCCGAACACTCCCAGCCACAGGCCCCCAAACACAAACAACGGCCCTTTTCTCTGGCAAACAAAACTCAACTGCCCCTCTTCTGGATGGCAAATTGCAGGACGCACTTGGTACTACAAAAAGAGCCCGACTTGGCAGTGGTGCCACCTTGGCTCTGGGAACCATCCTGCGTATCGAGCATTTTAAGGAGCCAGCCGGCAATTCCCAGCCGTATGCCCCAAAAAGAAACCATGGACCTTTTCTCTGGCAAAAAAAACTCAGCTGTCCCGCTTCTGGATGGCAGATTGCAGGAGTTACTTTGAACCATACAACCAGCCTTACTTGGCACTGGTGCCACCTTGGATCTGGGAACCATCCTGCCTATCGTTGATTTTCAGGGGCCAGCCGGCCACTCTCAGCCATAGGCCCCCAAACACAAACCACAGCCCTTTTCTCTAGCAAACAAAATTCAACTGCCCCGCTTCTGGATGGCAAATTGCAGGAGCCACTGGGTACTACAAAAACAGCCTGACTTGGCACTGGTGCCACCTTGCGTCTGGTTACCATGCGGCGTATCGTGCATTTTAAGGAGCCAGGTGGCCACTCCCAGCCATATGCCCCCAAACACAACCCACGGCCCTTTTCTCTGGCAAACAAAACTCAGCTGCCCCGCTTCTGGATGGCAGATTGCAGGAGACACTTGGTACTATCAAACCAGCCCGACTTGGCACTGGTGCCACCTTGGGTCTGGGAACCATCCTGCGTATTGTGGATTGTCAGGAGACAGCCAACCACTCTCGGCCACAGAGCCCAATCAAAAACAAAGGTCCGTTTCCCTGGCAAAAAAAACTCAGCTGCCCCGCTTCTGGATGGGAGATTGCAGGAGGCACTTGACACTGTCAAACGAGCCCGACTTGGCACTGGTGCCACCTTGGGTCTGGGAACCATGCTGCGTATCGTGGATTTTCAGGAGCCAGCCGGCCACTGCCAGCCACAGGCCCCCAAACACAAACCACAGCCTTTTTCTCTGGCAAACAAAACTCAGCTGCCCCGCTTCTGGATGGCAGATTGCAGGAGCCACTTGGTACTATCAAACCAGCCGGACTTGGCACTGGTGCCACCTTGGGTCTGGGAACCATCCTGCCTATCGTGGATTTTAAGGAGCCAGCCGGCTACTCCCAGCCACAGGCCCCCAACAAAAACCACGGCCCTTTTTTCTCGCAAACAAAACTTAGCTGCCTCACTTCTGGATGGCAGATTGCAGGAGCCACTTGGTGTAATCAAACCAGCCCGACTTGGCACTGGTGCCACCTTGGGTCTGGGAACCATCCTGCGTATCGTGGATTCTAAGGAGCCAGCCGGCCACTCCCAGCCACAGGCCCCCAAACAAAATCAACGGCGCTGTTCCCTGGAAAACAAAACACGCCTGCCAACTTTTTGATGGAGTTTGCAGGAGCCACTTGGTACTATCAAACCAGCCCGACTTGGCACTGGTGCCACCTTGGGTCTGGGAACCATCCTGCGTATCGTGGATTCTAAGGAGCCAGCCGGCCACTCCTAGCCACAGGCCCCCAAACAAAAACCTAGGCCTATTTCTCTGGCAAACAAAAGTAAGCTGCCCTGCTTCTGGATGGCAGATTGCAGGAGACACTTGGTACTATCAAACCAGCCCAACTTGGCACTGGTGCCACCTTGGATCTGGGAACCATGCTCTGTATCGTGGATATTCAGGGGCCAGCCGGCCACTCTCAGCCATATGCCCCCAAAAACAAACCACGGACCTTTTCTCTGGCAAACAAAACTCAACTGCCCCACTTCTGGATGGCAGATTGCAGGAGCCACTTGGGACTATCACACCAGCACAACATGGCACTGCTGCCACCTTGGATCTGGGAACAATCCTGCGTATCGTACATATTCAGGAACCAGCCGAACACTCCCAGCCACAGGCCCCCAAACACAAACAACGGCCCTTTTCTCTGGCAAACAAAACTCAACTGCCCCTCTTCTGGATGGCAAATTGCAGGACGCACTTGGTACTACAAAAAGAGCCCGACTTGGCAGTGGTGCCACCTTGGCTCTGGGAACCATCCTGCGTATCGAGCATTTTAAGGAGCCAGCCGGCAATTCCCAGCCGTATGCCCCAAAAAGAAACCATGGACCTTTTCTCTGGCAAAAAAAACTCAGCTGTCCCGCTTCTGGATGGCAGATTGCAGGAGTTACTTTGAACCATACAACCAGCCTTACTTGGCACTGGTGCCACCTTGGATCTGGGAACCATCCTGCCTATCGTTGATTTTCAGGGGCCAGCCGGCCACTCTCAGCCATAGGCCCCCAAACACAAACCACAGCCCTTTTCTCTAGCAAACAAAATTCAACTGCCCCGCTTCTGGATGGCAAATTGCAGGAGCCACTGGGTACTACAAAAACAGCCTGACTTGGCACTGGTGCCACCTTGCGTCTGGTTACCATGCGGCGTATCGTGCATTTTAAGGAGCCAGGTGGCCACTCCCAGCCATATGCCCCCAAACACAACCCACGGCCCTTTTCTCTGGCAAACAAAACTCAGCTGCCCTGCTTCTGGATGGCAGATTGCAGGAGACACTTGGTACTATCAAACCAGCCCGACTTGGCACTGGTGCCACCTTGGGTCTGGGAACCATCCTGCGTATTGTGGATTGTCAGGAGACAGCCAACCACTCTCGGCCACAGAGCCCAATCAAAAACAAAGGTCCGTTTCCCTGGCAAAAAAAACTCAGCTGCCCCGCTTCTGGATGGGAGATTGCAGGAGGCACTTGACACTGTCAAACGAGCCCCACTTGGCACTGGTGCCACCTTGGGTCTGGGAACCATGCTGCGTATCGTGGATTTTCAGGAGCCAGCCGGCCACTGCCAGCCACAGGCCCCCAAACACAAACCACAGCCTTTTTCTCTGGCAAACAAAACTCAGCTGCCCCGCTTCTGGATGGCAGATTGCAGGAGCCACTTGGTACTATCAAACCAGCCCGACTTGGCACTGGTGCCACCTTGGGTCTGGGAACCATCCTGCCTATCGTGGATTTTAAGGAGCCAGCCGGCTACTCCCAGCCACAGGCCCCCAACAAAAACCACGGCCCTTTTTTCTCGCAAACAAAACTTAGCTGCCTCACTTCTGGATGGCAGATTGCAGGAGCCACTTGGTGTAATCAAACCAGCCCGACTTGGCACTGGTGCCACCTTGGGTCTGGGAACCATCCTGCGTATCGTGGATTCTAAGGAGCCAGCCGGCCACTCCCAGCCACAGGCCCCCAAACAAAATCAACGGCGCTGTTCCCTGGAAAACAAAACACGCCTGCCAACTTTTTGATGGAGTTTGCAGGAGCCACTTGGTACTATCAAACCAGCCCGACTTGGCACTGGTGCCACCTTGGGTCTGGGAACCATCCTGCGTATCGTGGATTCTAAGGAGCCAGCCGGCCACTCCTAGCCACAGGCCCCCAAACAAAAACCTAGGCCTATTTCTCTGGCAAACAAAAGTAAGCTGCCCTGCTTCTGGATGGCAGATTGCAGGAGACACTTGGTACTATCAAACCAGCCCAACTTGGCACTGGTGCCACCTTGGATCTGGGAACCATGCTCTGTATCGTGGATATTCAGGGGCCAGCCGGCCACTCTCAGCCATATGTCCCCAAACAGAAACCTCGGCCCGTTTCTCTGGCAAACAAAACTCAACTGCCCCTCTTCTGGATGGCAAATTGCAGGATGAACTTGATACTAAAACCGCAGGCCGACTTGGTAGTGGTGACACCTTGGGCCTGGGAACCATCATGCGTATCGAGCATTTTAAGGAGCCAGCCGGCCACTCCCAGCAATATGCCCCCAAAAACAATCCACGGAATTTTCCTCTGGCAAACAAAAATCAGCTGCCTCGCTTCTGGATGGCAGATTGCAGGAGCCACTTTGCACCATCAAACCAGCCCGACTTGGCACTGGTGCCACATTGCATCTGGGAACCATGCTGCCTAGCGTGGATTTTCAGGAGCCAGCCGGCCACTCTCAGCTATATGCCCCCAAACAAAACCCACGGCCCGTTTCCCTGGCAAACAAAATTAAGCTGCCCCGCTTCTGGATGGCAGATTGCAGGACGCACTTGGTAGTATCAAACCAGCAAAACTTGGCACTGGTGCCACCTTGGGTCTGGGAACCATCCTGCGTATCGTGGGTTCAAAGGAGCCAGCCGGTCACTCCCAGCCACAGGCCCCCAAATACAAACAATGTCGCTTTTCCCTGGAAAACAAAACTCGCCTGCCAACTTTTTGATGGCAGATTGCAGGAGCCACTTGGTACTATCAAACCAGCCCAACTTGGCACTGGTGCCACCATGGGTCTGGTAACCATCCTGCCTATTGTAGCTTTCCAGGAGCCAGCCGGACACTCCCAGCCATAGGTCCCCAGTCACAAACCTCGGCCCGTTTCCCTGGCAAACAAAAGTAAGCTACCCCGCTTCTGGATGGCAGATTGCAGGAGCCACTTGGTACTATCAAACCAGCCCAACTTGGCACTGGTGCCACCTTGGGTCTGGGAACCATGCTGCGTAACACAGATTCTAAGGCGCCAGTCGGCCACTACGAGCCACAAGCCCCCAAACACAAACAACGGCGCTATTCTCTGGCAAACAAAACTCAACTGCCCCTCTTCTGGATGGCAAATTGCAGGACGCACTTGGTACTATAAAAACAGCCCGACTTGGCACTGGTGCCCCCTTGGGTCTGGGAACCATCCTGCGTATCGATCTTTTTAATGAGACAGCCGGCCACTCCCAGCCATATGCCCCCAAACACAACCCACGGCCCTTTTCTCTGGCAAACAAAACTCAACTGCACCGCTTCTGGATGGCAGATTGCAGGAGCCACTTGGTACTATCAAACCAGCCCGACTTGGCACTGGTGCCACCTTGGGTCTGGGAACCATCCTGCGTATTGTGGGTTGTCAGGAGCCAGCCGAACACTCTCGGCCACAGACCCCAATTAAAAACAACGGCCCGTTTCACAGGCAAACAAAACTCAGCTGCCCCGCTTCTGGATGGGAGATTGCAGGAGGCACTTGGTGTAATCAAACCAGCCCGACTTGGCACTGGTGCCACCTTGGGTCTGGGAACCATCCTGCGTATCGTGGATTCTAAGGAGCCAGCCGGCCACTCCTAGCCACAGGCCCCCAAACAAAAACCTAGGCCTATTTCTCTGGCAAACAAAAGTAAGCTGCCCTGCTTCTGGATGGCAGATTGCAGGAGACACTTGGTACTATCAAACCAGCCCGACTTGGCACTGGTGCCACCTTGGATCTGGGAACCATGCTCTGTATCGTGGATATTCAGGGGCCAGCCGGCCACTCTCAGCCATATGTCCCCAAACAGAAACCTCGGCCCGTTTCTCTGGCAAACAAAACTCAACTGCCCCTCTTCTGGATGGCAAATTGCAGGATGAACTTGATACTAAAACCGCAGGCCGACTTGGTAGTGGTGACACCTTGGGCCTGGGAACCATCATGCGTATCGAGCATTTTAAGGAGCCAGCCGGCCACTCCCAGCAATATGCCCCCAAAAACAATCCACGGAATTTTCCTCTGGCAAACAAAAATCAGCTGCCTCGCTTCTGGATGGCAGATTGCAGGAGCCACTTTGCACCATCAAACCAGCCCGACTTGGCACTGGTGCCACATTGCATCTGGGAACCATGCTGCCTAGCGTGGATTTTCAGGAGCCAGCCGGCCACTCTCAGCTATATGCCCCCAAACAAAACCCACGGCCCGTTTCCCTGGCAAACAAAATTAAGCTGCCCCGCTTCTGGATGGCAGATTGCAGGACGCACTTGGTACTATCAAACCAGCAAAACTTGGCACTGGTGCCACCTTGGGTCTGGGAACCATCCTGCGTATCGTGGGTTCAAAGGAGCCAGCCGGTCACTCCCAGCCACAGGCCCCCAAATACAAACAATGTCGCTTTTCCCTGGAAAACAAAACTCGCCTGCCAACTTTTTGATGGCAGATTGCAGGAGCCACTTGGTACTATCAAACCAGCCCAACTTGGCACTGGTGCCACCATGGGTCTGGTCACCATCCTGCCTATCGTAGCTTTCCAGGAGCCAGCCGGTCACTCCCAGCCATAGGTCCCCAGTCACAAACCTCGGCCCGTTTCCCTGGCAAACAAAAGTAAGCTACCCCGCTTCTGGATGGCAGATTGCATGAGCCACTTGGTACTATCAAACCAGCCCAACTTGGCACTGGTGCCACCTTGGGTCTGGGAACCATGCTGCGTAACACAGATTCTAAGGCGCCAGTCGGCCACTACGAGCCACAAGCCCCCAAACACAAACAACGGCGCTATTCTCTGGCAAACAAAACTCAACTGCCCCTCTTCTGGATGGCAAATTGCAGGACGCACTTGGTACTATAAAAACAGCCCGACTTGGCACTGGTGCCCTCTTGGGTCTGGGAACCATCCTGCGTATCGATCTTTTTAATGAGACAGCCGGCCACTCCCAGCCATATGCCCCCAAACACAACCCACGGCCCTTTTCTCTGGCAAACAAAACTCAACTGCACCGCTTCTGGATGGCAGATTGCAGGAGCCACTTGGTACTATCAAACCAGCCCGACTTGGCACTGGTGCCACCTTGGGTCTGGGAACCATCCTGCGTATTGTGGGTTATCAGGAGCCAGCCGAACACTCTCGGCCACAGACCCCAATTAAAAACAACGGCCCGTTTCACAGGCAAACAAAACTCAGCTGCCCCGCTTCTGGATGGGAGATTGCAGGAGCCACTGGGTACTATAAAACCAGCCCTACTTGGCACTGATGCCACCTTGGGTCTGGGAACCATGCTGCGTATCATGGATTTTCAGGAGCCAGCCGGCCACTGCCAGCCACAGGCCCCGAAACACAAAAAACAGCCTTTTTCTCTGGCAAACAAAATTCAGCTGCCCCGCTTCTGGATGGCAGATTGCAGGAACCACTTGGTACTAACAAACCAGCCCGACTTGGCACTGATGCCACCTTGGGTCTGGGAACCATCCTGCGTATCGTGGATTCTAAGGAGCCAGCTGGCCACTCCCAGCCACAGGCCCCAAAACACACACAACGGTGCTTTTCCCTGGAAAACAAAACTCGCCTGCCAAACTTTTGATGGCAGATTGCAGGAGCCACTTGGTATTATCAAACCAGCCCAACTTGGCACTGGTGCCACCATGGGTCTGGTAACCATCCTGCCTATCGTAGCTTTTCAGGAGCCAGCCAGCCACCCCCAGCCAGAGGCCCCCAGACAAATATTTCGGCCCGTTTCCCTGGCAAACAAAAGTAAGCTGCCCTGCTTCTGGATGGCAGATTGCAGGAGCCACTTGGTACCATCAAACCAGCCCAACTTGGCACTGGTGCCAACTCAGGTCTGGGAACCATGCTGCGTATCGTGGGTTCTAAGGAGCCAGCTGGCCACTCCCAGCCACAGGCACCCAAACACAAACAACGGCGCTTTTCCCTGGAAAACAAAACTCGCCTGCCAACTTTTTGATGGCAGATTGCAGGAGCCACTTGGTACTATCAAACCAGCCCAACTTGGCACTGGTGCCACCATGGGTCTGGTCACCATCCTGCGTATCGTAGCTTTTCAGGAGCCAGCCGGTCACTCCCAGCCATAGGCCCCCAGACACAAACCTCGGCCCGTTTCCCTGGCAAACAAAAGTAAGCTGCCCCGCTTCTGCATGGCAGATTGCAGGAGCTACTTAGTATTATCAAACCAGCCCGACTTGGCACTGGTGACACCTCTGGTCTGGGAACCATCCTGCCTATCGTGGATTTTCAGGGGCCAGCCGGCCACTCTCAGCCATATGCCCCAAAAACAAACCACGGCCCTTTTCTCTGGCAAACAAAACTCAACTGCCCCTCTTCTGGATGGCAAATTTTAGGACGCACTTTGTACTACGAAAACCGCCCGACGTGGCACTGGTGCCACCTTGTGTCAGGGAACCATCCTGCATATCGAGCTTTTTAAGGAGCCAGCCGGCCACGCCCAGCCATACACCCCCAAAGACAAACCACGGACCATATCTCTTGGAAACAAAAATCCGCTGCCCCGCGTCTGGATGGCAGATTGCAGGAGCCACTTTGCACCATCAAACTAGCCCGACTTGGCACTGGTGCCACCTTGGGTCTGGGAACAATCCTGCATATCGTGGATTCTAAGGAGCCAGCCGGCCACTCCCAGCCACAGGCCCCCAAACAAAAACAACGGCGCTTTTCCCTGGAAAACAAAATTCGCCTGCCAGCATTTTGATGGCAGATTGCAGGAGCCACTTGGTACGTTCAAATCATCCCAACTTGGCACTGGTGCCACTATGGGTCTGGGAACCATCCTGCCTATTGTAGCATTTCAGGAGCCAGCCGGTCACTCCCAGCCATAGGCCCCCAGACACAAACCTCGGACCGTTTCCCTGGCAAACAAAATTAAGCTGCCCCGATTCTGGATGGCAGATTGCAGGAGCCACTTGGTTGTGTCAAACCAGCCCGACTTGGAACTGGTGCCACCTTGGGTCTGGGAACCATCCTGCGTAACGTGGATTCTAAGCAGCCACCCGGCCACTCTGAGCCACAGGCCCCCAAACACAAACAACGGCGCTTTTCCCTGGAAAACAAAACTCGCCTGCCAACTTTTTGATGGCAGACTGCAGGAGCCACTTGGTACTATCAAACCAGCCCAACTTGGCACTGGTGCCACCTCTGGTCTGGGAACCATCCTGCCTATCGTAGCTTTTCAGGAGCCAGCCGGTCACTCCCAGCCATAGACCCCCAGACACAAACCTCGGCCCGTTTCCCTGGAAAACAAAAGTAAGTTACCCCGATTCTGGATGGCAGATTGCAGGAGCCACTTGGTACTATCAAATCAGCCCAACTTGGCACTGGTGCCACCATGGGTCTGGTAAACATCCTGCCTATCGTAGCTTTTCAGGAGCCAGCCGGTCACTCCCTGCCATAGGCCCCCGGACACAAACCTCGGCCCGTTTCCCTGGCAAACAAAAGTAAGCTGCCCCGCTTTTGGATGGCAGATTGCTGGATGCACTTGGTACTTACAAACCAGCCCGACTTGGCCCTGGTGCCACCTTGGCTCTGGGAACCATGCTGCGTAACGTAGATTCTACGAGGACAGGCGGCCACTCCCAGCCACAGGCCTCTAAACAAAAACAACGGCGCTTTTCCCTGGAAAACAAAACTCGCCTGCCAACTTCTTGATGGCAGATTGCAGGAGCCACTTGGTACTATCAAACCAGCCCAACTTGGCACTGCTGCCACCATGGGTCTGGTCACCATCCTGCCTATCGTAGCTTTTCAGGAGCCAGCCGCTCACTCCCAGCCATAGGCCCCCAGACAAATACCTCGGCACGTTTCCCTGGCAAACAAAAGTAGGCTGCCCCGCTTCTGGATGGCAAATTGCAGGACGCACTTGGTACTACGAAAACAGCCCGACTTGGCACTGATGCCACCTTGGGTCAGGGAACAATCCTGTGTATAGAGCTTTTTAAGGAGCCAGCCGGCCACGTCCAGTCATATACCCCCAAAAAAAAAACCACGGAACTTTTCTCCAGCAAACAAAAATCCGCTGCCCCGCGTCTGGATGGCAGATTGCAGGAGCTATTTAGTATTATCAAAGCAGCCCGACTTGGCACTGGTGGCACCATGAGTCTGGTAACCATCCTGCCTATCGTAGCTTTTCAGTAGTCAGCCGGTCACTCCCAGCCATAGGGCCCCAGACAAATACCTCGGCCCGTTTCCCTGGGAAACAAAAGTAAGCTGTCCCGCTTCTGGATGGCAGATTGCAGGGGCCACTTGGTACTATCAAACCAGCCCAACTTGTTCCCAGACCCAAGGTGGCACCAGTGCCAAGTGGGGCTGGTTTGATGGTGCAACGTGGCTCCTGCAATCTGCCATCCAAAAGCGGGGCAGCTTACTTTTGTTTGCCAGGGAAACGGGCCGAGGTTTGTGTCTGGGGGTCTATGGCTGGGAGTGACCGGCTGGCTCCTGAAAAGCTACGATAGGCAGGATGGTTCCCAGACCAGAGGTGGCACCAGTGCCAAGTTGGGCTGGTTTGATAGTACCAAGTGGCTCCTGCAATCTGCCATCAAAAAGTTGGCAGGCGAGTTTTGTTTTCCAGGGAAAAGCGCCGTAGTTTTTGTTTGGGGGCCTGTGGCTCAGAGTGGCCGGGTGGCTGCTTAGAACCCACGATACGCAGGATGGTTCCCAGACCCAAGGTGGCACCAGTGCCAAGTCGGGCTGGTTTGACACAACCAAGTGGCTCCTGCAATCTGCCATCCAGAATCGGGGCAGCTTAATTTTGTTTGCCAGGGAAACGGTCCGAGGTTTGTGTCTGGGGGCCTATGGCTGGGAGTGACCGGCTGGCTCCTGAAATGCTACAATAGGCAGGATGGTTCCCAGACCCATGGTGGCACCAGTGCCAAGTTGGGATGATTTGATAGTACCAAGTGGCTCCTGCAATCTGCCATCAAAATTTGGCAGGCGAATTTTGTTTTCCAGGGAAAAGCGCCGTTGTTTGTGTTTGGGGGCCTGTGGCTGGGAGTGGCCGGCTGGCTCCTTAGAATCCACGATATGCAGGATTGTTCCCAGACCCAAGGTGGCACCAGTGCCAAGTCGGGCTGGTTTGATGGTGCAAAGTGGCTCCTGCAATCTGCCATCCAGACGCGGGGCAGCGGATTTTTGTTTCCAAGAGAAATGGTCCGTGGTTTGTTTTTGGGGGTTTATGGCTGGGCGTGGCCGGCTGGCTCCTTAAAAAGCTCGATATGCAGGATGGTTCCCTGACACAAGGTGGCACCAGTGCCACGTCGGGCGGTTTTCGTAGTACAAAGTGCGTCCTAAAATTTGCCATCCAGAAGAGGGGCAGTTGAGTTTTGTTTGCCAGAGAAAAGGGCCGTGGTTTGTTTTTGGGGGCATATGGCTGAGAGTGGCCGGCTGGCTCCTGAAAAGCTACGATAGGCAGGATGTTTACCAGACCCATGGTGGCACCAGTGCCAAGTTGGGCTGATTTGATAGTACCAAGTGGCTCCTGCAATCTGCCATCCAGAATCGGGGTAGCTTACTTTTGTTTTCCAGGGAAACGGGCCGAGGTTTGTGTCTGGGGGTCTATGGTTGGGAGTGGCCGGCTGGCTCCTTAGAAACCACGATACGCAGCATGGTTCCCAGACAAGAGGTGCCACCAGTGCCAAGTTGGGCTGGTTTGATACTACCAAGTGGTTCCTGCAATCTGCCATCCAGAAGCGGGGCAGCTTACTTTTTTTTGCCAGGGAAACGGATCGTTGTTTGTGTTTGGGGGCCTATGGCTGGGACTGACCGGCTGGCTCCATAAAATCCACGATAAGCAGCATGGTTCCCAGACCAGAGGTGGCACCAGTGCCAAGTCGGGCTGGTTTGATAGTACCAAGTGGCTCCTGCAATCTGCCATCCAGAAGCGGGGCAGCTTACTTTTGTTTGCCAGGGAAACGGGCCGAGGTTTGTGTCTCGGGGCCTATGGCAGGCAGTGACCGGCTGGCTCCTGAAAGCTACGATAGGCAGGATGGTGACCAGACCCATGGTGGCACCAGTGCCAAGTTGGGCTGGTTTGATAGTACCAAGTGGCTCCTGCAATCTGCCATCAAGAAGTTGGCAGGCGAGTTTTGTTTTCCAGGGAAAAGCGCCGTTGTTTGTGTTTGGGGGCCTGTGGTTGGGAGTGGCCGGCTGGCTCCTTAGAAACCACGATACGCAGGATGGTTCCCAGACCAGAGGTGGCACCAGTGCCAAGTCGGGCTGGTTTGATAGTACCAAGTGGCTCCTGCAATCTGCCATCCAGAAGCGGGGCAGCTTACTTTTGTTTGCCACGGAAACGGGCCGTTGTTTGTGTTTGGGGGCCTGTGGCTGGGAGTGGCCGACTGGCTCCTTAGAATCCACGATACGCAGGATGGTTCCCAGACCAGAGGTGGCACCAGTGCCAAGTCGGGCTGGTTTGATAGTACCAAGTGGCTCCTGCAATCTGCCATCCAGAAGCGGGGCAGCTTAATTTTCTTTGCCAGGGAAACGGGCCGAGCTTTGTGTCTGGGGGCCTATGGCTGGGAGTGACCGGCTGGCTCCTGAAAAGTTACGATAGGAAGGATGGTGACCAGACCCATGGTGGCACCAGTGCCAAGTTGGGCTGATTTGATAGTACCAAGTGGCTCCTGCAATCTGCCATCAAAACGTTGGTAGGCGAGTTTTGTTTTCCAGGGAAAAGCGCCGTTGTTTGTGTTTGGGGGCCTGTGGCTGGGAGTGGCCGGCTGGCTCCTTAGAATCCACGATACGCAGGATGGTTCCCAGACTTGTCGTGGCACCAGTGCCAAGTCGGGCTGGTTTGATAGTACCAAGTGGATCCTGCAATCTGCCATCCAGAAGCGGGGCAGCTTACTTTTGTTTGCCAGGGAAACGGGCCGAGGTTTTTGTCTGGGGGCCTATGGCTGGGAGTGACCGGCTGGCTCCTGAAAAGCTACGATAGGCAGGATGGTGACCAGACCCATGGTGGCAGCAGTGCCAAGTTGGGCTGGTTTGATAGTACCAAGTGGCTCCTGCAATCTGCCATCAAAAAGTTGGCAGGCGAGTTTTGTTTTCCAGGGAAAAGCGCCGTTGTTTGTGTTTGGGTGCCTGTGGTGGGAGTGGCCGGCTGGCTCTTTAGAATCCACGATACGCAGGATGGTTCCCAGACCAGTGGTGGCACCAGTGCCAAGTCGGGCGGGTTTGATAGTAACAAGTGCGTCCTACAATCTGCCATCCAGAAGCAGGGCAGCTTACTTTTGTTTTCCAGGGAAACGGGCCGAGGTTTTTGTCTGGGGGCCTATGGCTGGGAGTGACCGGCTGGCTCGTGAAAAGCTACGATAGGCAGGATGGTGACCAGACCCATGGCGGCACCAGTGCCAAGTTGGGCTGGTTTGATAGTACCAAGTGGCTCCTGCAATCTTCCATGATCACGTGGAGAAATACTTTCTGGTTTCAGCCTCTTGCTCTTTCTTCTCTCCCTCAACTTCTCTATCACCTCTCATCTGGTTCACATGCGCTGT
Organism: Melospiza melodia melodia; assembly: GCF_035770615.1. NCBI lineage: Eukaryota > Metazoa > Chordata > Aves > Passeriformes > Passerellidae > Melospiza > Melospiza melodia. The sequence continues at coordinate 72,338,967 of NC_086194.1, read as the reverse complement.
CTTCAAGGTCCACAGGCTACTTTTCACAGAATCTTCTGGCCTGATGAAGTAAGAATGATGAATAGAACAGAGCTGGGATCTATTTTCCAGTTTGGATAAAATGCATTCTGCACACAAATCCAAGGAGAACGGGCTGCCCCGATGCCCAGAAAATCTTTCACTCCTGCTAGTGTTCTACGTCAACCGCAACTTAGTCTGAAAGAAAAGCTTTTTCTCTGAGAGCATCTGAGAGGTTTGCATGAAGCACTGATATCTGACATATGCAATTTTGAATAGGAGAGGAAAAAGAAAATGGCAAGGAGTTTTTAATTTTAGTGGTTTCAATTTTAATTTCCGTGCACTTTTTCAAAACTTGTCAGCTCAAATGCCCATCAACATCTTTTAGTCATCTGTAAGTCAGTATTCATATAAAATGTGCTTCAAATCCAAAGAATTTCAAATTTGCACTCCAAGCTTCTATGCCTAGATTTATGATTTCCTACACATATTAGATGAAAGGAAGGCCTTTTTTACTGTGGGAGTGCTGGAACACTGGAACAGGTTGCCCAGAGAAGTTGTGGGTGTCCCATCCCTGAAAGTATTCAAGGTCACCCTGGACGGGGCTTGGAGCAGCAACAAAGGAGAAGCTTGATGGTAGAGAAACAAAGTTGGACTATAGAAGAAACTCGGATTGAAGTATAGGATCAAGTTTTCTCTCAGCTCTTGGGGTAAATTCAAAGTTGTACAAAATGACATTTATCTGTGCTATTCACTACTGTAACAGAAAGTTTCATGAAAACTGTACAGAAGATAGTAAATTTTAAAAGAGATAAGAATTACAGCATAAAATCCATGGGATAGGTTACAACATGAGACACTCTCTAAGAGAAAATCTCTGTGTTTCAGCACTTCATCGGGGTAAGATTTCATGAAGTGCCAAAGAAGGCGGCAAAATATCATTCGGGACATTATTTACTGGAATTCAGCCTGGCCATTAGTAGGAACTGCCTTTGAACATATCATGTAGATATACCACACACACTTTCCCTTCACTGAAAAATTACTGTTTACAACAAATAAGCAATTGACAATCAAAATTGATTGAAAGCATCTTAAACATGTCAAGTATTTCATTGTAGATGATCTGTGATCCAAATGCTTCTTCCACCTTCGAGAGGGACAGAAGAATTCTTCCATATCATGATGGTTTAAAATTGTATCAACCAATGTTTTCTGCTGAAAAGATATCATCTATTTTTTTCTATTTTTGGAAGAAAATATTCCTAGACATACAACAGGTGAGAACTAAGTAATTTTAAAGAAACAAATGAAATGAAAATATTCTGTAAATAGAATGAAATGAAAAGCTGTGTTTTAAATAGGAGCTAAATATTAAACAGAATTTTTGTACCAGGCATTTGAATTACTGCACCAGCTCTTTTGCCCATCAAGAGAGGCATTTAGCATTTCAGTCTTTTCCAAGGTGTTCATGATCTGCTATGCTGATCTCTGTGTGTGCCTAGGTGTGTGTGGAGGGGGGGGCATATGAAGGGGAGTGTGTATGTTTGCTTTACAATCGTTGTGGCAGATTCATGCCTCAGCTCCACATTTTGTTTTAAAAAGGTCACACCGAGTGGATATGAAGTTTACTATCAACAAGAGATCGATTCCCAAATCATCCATTTGACTCTCCCTTATAAATCATGTGCTTTGTTGCATATTTTATCAAATATACTTTCAAGCCAGATGGAGGAAGGAGGATGTGGGAATCCCTCCACCATCTTGCAACTTTTATGTAAGTAGGTTTTCAAGAAAATCATCATTTCTCTTTTAAATATGTCTGGAACAGGCATGATGGTAGTGTCAACCTGTTGGAGTTTTTGTTGCTGGAAGAAGTTGTACAAAAGGATTGGTTTTTACATTGACCAGTTACTGAATCAAGCGCAGGAATACATTGGAAATTTAGCTGGGGGTTCCTTTTCCCAGCAGACTACTTCTAGAACGAGCTTGTACACTGAAGCTGACTCTTTTGCTCTCTTTTTGTTTCTTTCCTATTTTCTTGGCTTCTTTGCCACTATCTAGACAATTTTGGAACTTTGTTCCCAACTAAAATGGTTTCAATAGTCTGATTGTGATCATACATTTTTACAAGGAATTTTTAAAATCTTTCCTCGAGTCCAGAAAGTCAAGGACTTAGATCTTTTTCTTCCCTTATCAATATTGCCATGAAATTGATAAATAAAGACCAACTCTTTATTTTTGTTTTTAACCCACGTAGATAATTCCCATCCATTAATCCATTTTGTGGACCAATAGCTGCCATTCTGATGGAAGCTGTCACTTCTTAACAATAGGCATTCTGTGACTATGTTGACAGCACTTTGGGTGAAGATCCTAACTGGTCTTAGATATACATAGGGAGAAATTTGCTCAGCCAGTGTCAGTCTTAAGCATGCGTATCAGAAGATCTTTCTAGAGCTGGGAATTTTCCCATGAAAGGGATTCAGTTAGGGAAGAGACACTTGTGCCAGAGTTTTACATTCTTCTTGAACACTGCTTAAGGAACTTAGATGCCATGTCCATTTGGATCTCTGTCTGCACAGAACTTTGTCATGCCAGCGCTTTGAAATGCATCTTGAAGAGAATTCACTAGCACAGAATGAAAGAGAGTGGAAGGGGTTGGTGGGGCTAACCAGGCCCAACCCCCCTGCCTAAACCAGGATACCTAGAGCCTCTTGCCCAGGATTCTATCTGGGTGTACTTTTAATGTCTTCAAAGATCCAGGCTCCACAATCTTTCTGGGCAGTCTGTGCCGTGGTTCAGTCACCCTGACAGTAAAGAAACATTTACTGATGTTCAAAGGCAATCTCCTGTATTTCAGTGTGTGCCCACTGCCTCTTGTCTTTTCCCTCAGCATCACTGAAAAGACACTGATTCCCTCCCCTTTGCACTATTGCTTCCATATGTATGTGTGATGCCATGTAGAGGTATGTCAAAAACCTCCCTGAAGCCCAGGCAGATAATATTCCCTTCATCTACCAGTCAAGTTGATTCATCAGAGGAGTTTAAAGTGATGTTCAGCATGAAATTCCCCTGAAAAATCATGCTAACTACATTATTTGGTCATCTGTCATGTGCCTGGCAAGGATTTCCAGGAAGAGCTGCTTCATCAACTTCCTGGGGATAAAAAAGAGGCTGGCTGGTTTGTACTATGGCGAGTCCTCTTAATTGCCTTTTTTGAAGATGGGTGTCATTTGCTAACATCCACTCTTTAGCCTCTCTTGTCGTCTACATCTTAGCAAAACGCTTTTCCACTATGTCTGGCTAGGAAAAACTGTGCCAGCACAGAAAACATCTCCCATCGTGTTCTAGAAGTTGCACGGATGTCTGCCAAGTGTTTGGCAGGAAGAAAAGAAAAGTTGTCCAAAACAGCTTCCAATCGAATGTTCCTGTGATTGGAAAAGTCAGGAGAGTGCAAAGGTACTGTTTTCTATCAGTTGGCAAGGTGCGCACACAATCCCAGTGTTGTACAGCTTGCTTCTTCACCTTCCCGAAGCTGCCGCTCTCGCCGGCTGCCGGAGCCCAAGAAGCGGTTTCTTCGCGCAAAGACGATTGTGCCGCTCACAGGGCTCTCCTTAGCGCGGCTTCTGCCGAAAGACGCCCGGCAGCGGCTCTTACCTCCGGAGAGCATCCTACCTTCGTCTTTAGCTCCTCTTCTCATCTACACCTCGGCAAAAAGCTTTTCCACTATGTCTGGCTAGGAAAAACTGTGCCAGCACAGAAAACATCTCCCATCGTGTTCTAGAAGTTGCACGGATGTCTGCCAAGTGTTTGGCAGGAAGAAAAGAAAAGTTGTCCAAAACAGCTTCCAATCGAATGTTCCTGTGATTGGAAAAGTCAGGAGAGTGCAAAGGTACTGTTTTCTATCAGTTGGCAAGGTGCGCACACAATCCCAGTGTTGTACAGCTTGCTTCTTCACCTTACCGAAGCTGCCGCTCTCGCCGGCTGCCGGAGCCCAAGAAGCGGCTTCTTCGCGCAAAGACGATTGTGCCGCTCACAGGGCTCTCCTTAGCGCGGCTTCTGCCGAAAGACGCCCGGCAGCGGCTCTTACCTCCGGAGAGCATCCTACCTTCGTCTTTCGCGTCTTTTCTAGTCTACATCTTAGCAAAACGCTTTTCCACTATGTCTGGCTAGGAAAAACCGTGCCAGCACAGAAAACATCTCCCATCGTTTTCTAGAAGTTGCACGGATGTCTGCCAAGTGTTTGGGAGGAAGAAAAGAAAAGTTGTCCAAAACAGCTTCCAATCGAATGTTCATGTGATTGGAAAAGTCAGGAGTGCAAAGGTACTGTTTTCTATCAGTTGGCAAGGTGTGCACACAATCCCAGTGTTGTACAGCTTGCTTCTTCACCTTCCCGAAGCTGCCACTCTCAGGAGGTAAGAGCCGCTGCCGGGCGTCTTTCGGCAGAAGCCGCGCTAAGGAGAGCACTGTGAGCGGCACAATCGTCTTTGCGCGAAGAAGCCGCTTCTTGGGCTCCGGCAGCCGGCGAGAGCGGCAGCTTCGGGAAGGTGAAGAAGCAAGCTGTACAACACTGGGATTGTGTGCGCACCTTGCCAACTGATAGAAAACAGTACCTTTGCACTCTCCTGACTTTTCCAATCACAGGAACATTTGTTTGGAAGCGTTTTGGACAACTTTTCTTTTCTTCCTGCCAAACACTTGGCAGACATCCGTGCAACTTCTAGAACACGATGGGAGATGTTTTCTGTGCTGGCACAGTTTTTCCTAGCCAGACATAGTGGAAAAGCGTTTTGCTAAGATGTAGACTACAAAAGACGCGAAAGACGAAGGTAGGATGCTCTCCGGAGGTAAGAGCCGCTGCCGGGCGTCTTTCGGCAGAAGCCGCGCTAAGGAGAGCCCTGTGAGCGGCACAACCGTCTTTGCGCGAAGAAGCCGCTTCTTGGGCTCCGGCAGCCGGCGAGAGCGGCAGCTTCGGGAAGGTGAAGAAGCAAGCTGTACAACACTGGGATTGTGTGCGCACCTTGCCAACTGATAGAAAACAGTACCTTTGCACTCTCCTGACTTTTCCAATCACAGGAACATTCGATTGGAAGCTGTTTTGGACAACTTTTCTTTTCTTCCTGCCAAACACTTGGCAGACATCCGTGCAACTTCTAGAACACGATGGGAGATGTTTTCTGTGCTGGCACAGTTTTTCCTAGCCAGACATAGTGGAAAAGCGTTTTGCTAAGATGTAGACTACAAAAGACGCGAAAGACGAAGGTAGGATGCTCTCCGGAGGTAAGAGCCGCTGCCGGGTGTCTTTCGGCAGAAGCCGCGCTAAGCAGAGGCCTGTGAGCGGCACAATCGTCTTTGCGCGAAGAAGCCGCTTCTTCGGCTCCGGCAGCCGGCGAGAGCGGCAGCTTCGGGAAGGTGAAGAAGCAAGCTGTACAACACTGGGATTGTGTGCGCACCTTGCCAACTGATAGAAAACAGTACCTTTGCACTCTCCTGACTTTTCCAATCACAGGAACATTCGATTGGAAGCTGTTTTGGACAACTTTTCTTTTCTTCCTGCCAAACACTTGGCAGACATCCGTGCAACTTCTAGAACACGATGGGAGATGTTTTCTGTGCTGGCACAGTTTTTCCTAGCCAGACATAGTGGAAAAGCTTTTTGCCGAGGTGTAGATGAGAAGAGGAGCTAAAGACGAAGGTAGGATGCTCTCCGGAGGTAAGAGCCGCTGCCGGGCGTCTTTCGGCAGAAGCCGCGCTAAGGAGAGCCCTGTGAGCGGCACAATCGTCTTTGCGCGAAGAAGCCGCTTCTTGGGCTCCGGCAGCCGGCGAGAGCGGCAGCTTCGGGAAGGTGAAGAAGCAAGCTGTACAACACTGGGATTGTGTGCGCACCTTGCCAACTGATAGAAAACAGTACCTTTGCACTCTCCTGACTTTTCCAATCACAGGAACATTCGATTGGAAGCTGTTTTGGACAACTTTTCTTTTCTTCCTGCCAAACACTTGGCAGACATCCGTGCTACATCTAGAACACGATGGGAGATGTTTTCTGTACTGGCACAGTTTTTCCTAGCCAGACATAGTGGAAAAGCTTTTTGCCGAGGTGTAGATGAGAAGAGGAGCTAAAGACGAAGGTAGGATGCTCTCCGGAGGTAAGAGCCGCTGCCGGGCGTCTTTCGGCAGAAGCCGCGCTAAGGAGAGCCCTGTGAGAGGCACAATCGTCTTTGCGCGAAGAAGCCGCTTCTTGGGCTCCGGCAGCCGGCGAGAGCGGCAGCTTCGGGAAGGTGAAGAAGCAAGCTGTACAACACTGGGATTGTGTGCGCACCTTGCCAACTGATAGAAAACAGTACCTTTGCACTCTCCTGACTTTTCCAATCACAGGAACATTCGATTGGAAGCTGTTTTGGACAACTTTTCTTTTCTTCCTGCCAAACACTTGGCAGACATCCGTGCAACGTCTAGAACACGATGGGAGATGTTTTCTGTGCTGGCACAGTTTTTCCTAGCCAGACATAGTGGAAAAGCTTTTTGCCGAGGTGTAGATGAGAAGAGGAGCTAAAGACGAAGGTAGGATGCTCTCCGGAGGTAAGAGCCGCTGCCGGGCGTCTTTCGGCAGAAGCCGCGCTAAGGAGAGCACTGTGAGCGGCACAATCGTCTTTGCGCGAAGAAGCCGCTTCTTGGGCTCCGGCAGCAGGCGAGAGCGGCAGCTTCGGGAAGGTGAAGAAGCAAGCTGTACAACACTGGGATTGTGTGCGCACCTTGCCAACTGATAGAAAACAGTACTTTGCACTCTCCTGACTTTTCCAATCACAGGAACATTCGATTGGAAGCTGTTTTGGACAACTTTTCTTTTCTTCCTGCCAAACACTTGGCAGACATCCGTGAAACTTCTAGAACACGATGGGAGATGTTTTCTGTGCTGGCACAGTTTTTCCTAGCCAGACATAGTGGAAAAGCGTTTTGCTAAGATGTAGACGACAAGAGAGGCTAAAGAGTGGATGTTAGCAAATGACACCCATCTTCAAAAAAGGCAATTAAGAGGACTCGCCATAGTACAAACCAGCCAGCCTCTTTTTTATCCCCAGGAAGTTGATGAAGCAGCTCTTCCTGGAAATCCTTGCCAGGCACATGACAGATGACCAAATAATGTAGTTAGCATGATTTTTCAGGGGAATTTCATGCTGAACATCACTTTAAACTCCTCTGATGAATCAACTTGACTGGTAGATGAAGGGAATATTTTCTGCCTGGGCTTCAGGGAGGTTTTTGACATACCTCTACATGGCATCACACATACATATGGAAGCAATAGTGCAAAGGGGAGGGAATCAGTGTCTTTTCAGTGATGCTGAGGGAAAAGACAAGAGGCAGTGGGCACACACTGAAATACAGGAGATTGCCTTTGAACATCAGTAAATGTTTCTTTACTGTCAGGGTGACTGAACCACGGCACAGACTGCCCAGAAAGATTGTGGAGCCTGGATCTTTGAAGACATTAAAAGTACACCCAGATAGAATCCTGGGCAAGAGGCTCTAGGTATCCTGGTTTAGGCAGGGGGGTTGGGCCTGGTTAGCCCCACCAACCCCTTCCACTCTCTTTCATTCTGTGCTAGTGAATTCTCTTCAAGATGCATTTCAAAGCACTGGCATGACAAAGTTCTGTGCAGACAGAGATCCAAATGGACATGGCATCTAAGTTCCTTAAGCAGTGTTCAAGAAGAATGTAAAACTCTGGCACAAGTGTCTCTTCCCTAACTGAATCCCTTTCATGGGAAAATTCCCAGCTCTAGAAAGATCTTCTGATACGCATGCTTAAGACTGACACTGGCTGAGCAAATTTCTCCCTATGTATATCTAAGACCAGTTAGGATCTTCACCCAAAGTGCTGTCAACATAGTCACAGAATGCCTATTGTTAAGAAGTGACAGCTTCCATCAGAATGGCAGCTATTGGTCCACAAAATGGATTAATGGATGGGAATTATCTACGTGGGTTAAAAACAAAAATAAAGAGTTGGTCTTTATTTATCAATTTCATGGCAATATTGATAAGGGAAGAAAAAGATCTAAGTCCTTGACTTTCTGGACTCGAGGAAAGATTTTAAAAATTCCTTGTAAAAATGTATGATCACAATCAGACTATTGAAACCATTTTAGTTGGGAACAAAGTTCCAAAATTGTCTAGATAGTGGCAAAGAAGCCAAGAAAATAGGAAAGAAACAAAAAGAGAGCAAAAGAGTCAGCTTCAGTGTACAAGCTCGTTCTAGAAGTAGTCTGCTGGGAAAAGGAACCCCCAGCTAAATTTCCAATGTATTCCTGCGCTTGATTCAGTAACTGGTCAATGTAAAAACCAATCCTTTTGTACAACTTCTTCCAGCAACAAAAACTCCAACAGGTTGACACTACCATCATGCCTGTTCCAGACATATTTAAAAGAGAAATGATGATTTTCTTGAAAACCTACTTACATAAAAGTTGCAAGATGGTGGAGGGATTCCCACATCCTCCTTCCTCCATCTGGCTTGAAAGTATATTTGATAAAATATGCAACAAAGCACATGATTTATAAGGGAGAGTCAAATGGATGATTTGGGAATCGATCTCTTGTTGATAGTAAACTTCATATCCACTCGGTGTGACCTTTTTAAAACAAAATGTGGAGCTGAGGCATGAATCTGCCACAACAATTGTAAAGCAAACATACACACTCCCCTTCATATGCCCCCCCCTCCACACACACCTAGGCACACACAGAGATCAGCATAGCAGATCATGAACACCTTGGAAAAGACTGAAATGCTAAATGCCTCTCTTGATGGGCAAAAGAGCTGGTGCAGTAATTCAAATGCCTGGTACAAAAATTCTGTTTAATATTTAGCTCCTATTTAAAACACAGCTTTTCATTTCATTCTATTTACAGAATATTTTCATTTCATTTGTTTCTTTAAAATTACTTAGTTCTCACCTGTTGTATGTCTAGGAATATTTTCTTCCAAAAATAGAAAAAAATAGATGATATCTTTTCAGCAGAAAACATTGGTTGATACAATTTTAAACCATCATGATATGGAAGAATTCTTCTGTCCCTCTCGAAGGTGGAAGAAGCATTTGGATCACAGATCATCTACAATGAAATACTTGACATGTTTAAGATGCTTTCAATCAATTTTGATTGTCAATTGCTTATTTGTTGTAAACAGTAATTTTTCAGTGAAGGGAAAGTGTGTGTGGTATATCTACATGATATGTTCAAAGGCAGTTCCTACTAATGGCCAGGCTGAATTCCAGTAAATAATGTCCCGAATGATATTTTGCCGCCTTCTTTGGCACTTCATGAAATCTTACCCCGATGAAGTGCTGAAACACAGAGATTTTCTCTTAGAGAGTGTCTCATGTTGTAACCTATCCCATGGATTTTATGCTGTAATTCTTATCTCTTTTAAAATTTACTATCTTCTGTACAGTTTTCATGAAACTTTCTGTTACAGTAGTGAATAGCACAGATAAATGTCATTTTGTACAACTTTGAATTTACCCCAAGAGCTGAGAGAAAACTTGATCCTATACTTCAATCCGAGTTTCTTCTATAGTCCAACTTTGTTTCTCTACCATCAAGCTTCTCCTTTGTTGCTGCTCCAAGCCCCGTCCAGGGTGACCTTGAATACTTTCAGGGATGGGACACCCACAACTTCTCTGGGCAACCTGTTCCAGTGTTCCAGCACTCCCACAGTAAAAAAGGCCTTCCTTTCATCTAATATGTGTAGGAAATCATAAATCTAGGCATAGAAGCTTGGAGTGCAAATTTGAAATTCTTTGGATTTGAAGCACATTTTATATGAATACTGACTTACAGATGACTAAAAGATGTTGATGGGCATTTGAGCTGACAAGTTTTGAAAAAGTGCACGGAAATTAAAATTGAAACCACTAAAATTAAAAACTCCTTGCCATTTTCTTTTTCCTCTCCTATTCAAAATTGCATATGTCAGATATCAGTGCTTCATGCAAACCTCTCAGATGCTCTCAGAGAAAAAGCTTTTCTTTCAGACTAAGTTGCGGTTGACGTAGAACACTAGCAGGAGTGAAAGATTTTCTGGGCATCGGGGCAGCCCGTTCTCCTTGGATTTGTGTGCAGAATGCATTTTATCCAAACTGGAAAATAGATCCCAGCTCTGTTCTATTCATCATCCTTACTTCATCAGGCCAGAAGATTCTGTGAAAAGTAGCCTGTGGACCTTGAAGACAGCGCATGTGAACCAGATGAGAGGTGATAGAGAAGTTGAGGGAGAGAAGAAAGAGCATGAGGCTGAAACCAGAAAGTATTTCTCCACGTGATCATGGAAGATTGCAGGAGCCACTTGGTACTATCAAACCAGCCCAACTTGGCACTTGTGCCACCTTGGGTCTGGGAGCCATGTTGCATATCGTGCATTTTAAGGAGCCAGCTGGCCACACCCAGCCATATGCCCCCAAACACAAACCAAGGCCCTTTTCTCTGGCAAACAAAACTCAGCTGCCCTGCTTCTGGATGGCAGATTGCAGGAACCACTTGGTACTATCAAACCAGCCCAACTTGGCACTGGTGCCACCATGGGTCTGGTCACCATCCTGCCTATTGTAGCTTTTCAGGAGCCAGCCGGTCACTCTCAGCCATAGGCCCCCAAACACAAACCTCGGCCCGTTTCCCTGGCAAACAAAAGTAAGCTGCCCCGCTTCTGCATGGCAGATTGCAGGAGCTACTTAGTACTATCAAATCAGCCCGACTTGGCACAGGTGCCACCTTGGATCTGGGAACCATCCTGTGTATCGTGGATTTTCAGGGGCCAGCCGGCCACTCTCAGCCATATGCCCCCAAAAACAAACCACGGACCTTTTCTCTGGCAAACAAAAATCAGCTGCCCCACTTCTGGATGGCAGATTGCAGGAGCCACTTGGGACTATCACACCAGCACAACATGGCACTGCTGCCACCTTGGATCTGGGAACAATCCTGCGTATCGTACATATTCAGGAACCAGCCGAACACTCCCAGCCACAGGCCCCCAAACACAAACAACGGCCCTTTTCTCTGGCAAACAAAACTCAACTGCCCCTCTTCTGGATGGCAAATTGCAGGACGCACTTGGTACTACAAAAAGAGCCCGACTTGGCAGTGGTGCCACCTTGGCTCTGGGAACCATCCTGTGTATCGAGCATTTTAAGGAGCCAGCCGGCAATTCCCAGCCGTATGCCCCAAAAAGAAACCATGGACCTTTTCTCTGGCAAAAAAAACTCAGCTGTCCCGCTTCTGGATGGCAGATTGCAGGAGTTACTTTGAACCATACAACCAGCCTTACTTGGCACTGGTGCCACCTTGGATCTGGGAACCATCCTGCCTATCGTTGATTTTCAGGGGCCAGCCGGCCACTCTCAGCCATAGGCCCCCAAACACAAACCACAGCCCTTTTCTCTAGCAAACAAAATTCAACTGCCCCGCTTCTGGATGGCAAATTGCAGGAGCCACTGGGTACTACAAAAACAGCCTGACTTGGCACTGGTGCCACCTTGCGTCTGGTTACCATGCGGCGTATCGTGCATTTTAAGGAGCCAGGTGGCCACTCCCAGCCATATGCCCCCAAACACAACCCACGGCCCTTTTCTCTGGCAAACAAAACTCAGCTGCCCCGCTTCTGGATGGCAGATTGCAGGAGACACTTGGTACTATCAAACCAGCCCGACTTGGCACTGGTGCCACCTTGGGTCTGGGAACCATCCTGCGTATTGTGGATTGTCAGGAGACAGCCGACCACTCTCGGCCACAGAGCCCAATCAAAAACAAAGGTCCGTTTCCCTGGCAAAAAAAACTCAGCTGCCCCGCTTCTGGATGGCAGATTGCAGGAGCCACTTGGTACTATCAAACCAGCCCGACTTGGCACTGGTGCCACCTTGGGTCTGGGAACCATCCTGCCTATCGTGGATTTTAAGGAGCCAGCCGGCTACTCCCAGCCACAGGCCCCCAACAAAAACCACGGCCCTTTTTTCTCGCAAACAAAACTTAGCTGCCTCACTTCTGGATGGCAGATTGCAGGAGCCACTTGGTGTAATCAAACCAGCCCGACTTGGCACTGGTGCCACCTTGGGTCTGGGAACCATCCTGCGTATCGTGGATTCTAAGGAGCCAGCCGGCCACTCCCAGCCACAGGCCCCCAAACAAAATCAACGGCGCTGTTCCCTGGAAAACAAAACACGCCTGCCAACTTTTTGATGGAGTTTGCAGGAGCCACTTGGTACTATCAAACCAGCCCGACTTGGCACTGGTGCCACTTTGGGTCTGGGAAACATCCTGCGTATCGTGGATTCTTAGGAGCCAGCCGGCCACTCCTAGCCACAGGCCCCCAAACAAAAACCTAGGCCTATTTCTCTGGCAAACAAAAGTAAGCTGCCCTGCTTCTGGATGGCAGATTGCAGGAGACACTTGGTACTATCAAACCAGCCCAACTTGGCACTGGTGCCACCTTGGGTCTGGGAACCATCCTGCGTATCGTGGATTCTAAGGAGCCAGCTGGCCACTCCCAGCCACAGGCCCCCAAACACAAACAACGGCGCTTTTCCCTGGAAAACAAAACTCGCCTGCCAACTTTTTGATGGCAGATTGCAGGAGCCACTTGGTACTATCAAATCAGCCCAACTTGGCACTGGTGCCACCATGGGTCTGGTCACCATCCTGCCTATCGTAGCTTTTCAGGAGCCAGCCGGTCACTCCCAGCCATAGGCCCCCAGACAAAAACCTCGGCCCGTTTCCCTGGCAAACAAAAGTAAGCTGCCCCGCTTCTGGATGGCAGATTGCAGGACGCACTTGGTACTATCAAACCAGCCCAACTTGGAAATGGTGCCACCTTGGGTCTGGGAACCATCCTGCGTATCGTGGATTCTAAGGAGCCAGCGGGCCACTCCCAGCCACAGGCCCCCAAATACAAACAACGGCGCTTTTCCCTGGAAAACAAAACTCGCCTGCCAAATTTTTGATGGCAGATTGCAGGAGCCACTTGGTACTATCAAATCAGCCCAACTTGGCACTGGTGCCACCATGGATCTGGTCACCATCCTGCCTATCGTAGCTGTTCAGGTGCCAGCCGGTCACTCCCAGCCATAGGAACCAAGACACAAACCTCGGCCCGTTTCCCTGGCAAACAAAAGTAAGCTGCCCCGCTTCTGGATGGCAGATTGCAGGAGCCACTTTGCACCATCAAACTGGCCCGACTTGTCACTGGTGCCACCTCAGGTCTGGGAACCCTCCTGCGTATCGTGGATTCCAATTAGCAAGACGGCCACTCCCAGCCACAGGCCCCCAAACACAAACAATGGCGCTTTTCCCTGGAAAACAAAACTCGCCTGCCAACTTTTTGATGGCAGATTGCAGGAGCCACTTGGTACTATCAAACCAGCCCAACTTGGCACTGCTGACACCATGGGTCTGGTCACCTTCCTGCCTATCGTAGCTTTTCAGGAGCCAGCCGGTCACTCCCAGCCATAGGCCCCCAGACACAAAGCTCGGCCCGTTTCCCTGGCAAACAAAAGTAAGCTGCCCCGCTTCTGGATGGCAGATTTCAGGATCCACTTGTTATTATCAAACCAGCCCGACTTGGTACTGGTGCCACCTCTGGTCTGGGAACCATCCTGCGTATCGTGGATTCTAAGGAGCCAGCCGGCCACTCCCAGCCACAGGCCCCCAAAAAAAAACATCGGCGCTTTTCCCTGGAAAACAAAACTCGCCTGCCAACATTTTGATGGCAGATTGCAGGAACCACTTGGTACTATCAAACCAGCCCAACTTGGCACTGGTGCCACCTTGGGTCTGGGAACCATCCGGCGTATCGTGTGTTTAAAGGAGCCAGCCGGCCACTCCAGCCACAGGCCCGCAGACACAAACAACGGCGCTTTTCCCTGGAAAACAAAGCTTGCCTGCTGACTTTTGATGGCAGATTGCAGGAGCCACTTTGTACTTTGAAATCAGCCGAACATGGCTCTGGTGCCACCATGGGTCTGGTCACCATCCTGCCTATCGTAGCTTTTCAGGAGCCAGCCGGTCACTCCCAGCCATAGGCCCCCAGACACAAACCTCGGCCCGTTTCCCTGGCAAACAAAAGTAAGCTACCCCGCTTCTGGATGGCAGATTGCAGGACGCACTTGGTACTATCAAACCAGCCCAACTTATCACTGGTGCCACCTCAGGTCAGGGAACCATCCTGCGTATTGTGGATTCTAAGGAGCCAGCCGGCCACTCCCAGCCACAGGCCCCCAAACACAAACAACGGCGCTTTTCCCTGGAAAACAAAACTCGCCTGCCAACTTTTTGATGGCAGATTGCAGGAGCCACTTGGTACTATCAAACCAGCCCAACTTGGCACTGCTGCCACCATGGGTCTGGTCACCATCATGCCTATCGTAGCTTTTCAGGAGCCAGCCAGTCACTCCCTGCCATAGGCCCCCAAACACAAACCTCGGCCCGTTTCCCTGGCAAACAAAAGTAAGCTGCCCCGCTTCTGGATGGCAGATTGCAGGACGCACTTGGTACTATCAAACCAGCCCGACTTGGCACTGGTGCTACCTCAGGTCTGGGAACCATCCTGCGTATCGTGGAGTCTAGGAGCCAGCCGGCCACTCCCAGCCTCAGGCCCCCAAACACAAACATCGGCGCTTTTCCCTGGAAAACAAAACTCGCCTGCCAACTTTTTGATGGCAGATTGCCGGAGCCACTTGGTACTATCAAACCAGCCCAACTTGGCACTGGTGCCACCATGGGTCTGGTCACCATCCTGCCTATCGTAGCTTTTCAGGAGCCAGCCGGTCACTCCCAGCCATAGACCCCAGACACAAACCTCGGCCCGTTTCCCTGGCAAAAAAAAGTAAGCTGCCCCGCTTCTGGATGGCAGATTGCAGGAGCCACTTTGCACCATGAAACTAGCCCGACTTGGCACTGGTGCCACCTCAGGTCTGGGAACCATCCTGCGTATCGTGGATTCTAAGGAGCCAGCCGGACACTCCCAGCCACAGGCCCTCAAACACAAACAGCGGCGCTTTTCCCTGGAAAACAAAACTCGCCTGCCAAATTTTGATGGCAGATTGCCGGAGCAACTTGGTACTATCAAACCAGCCCAACTTGGCACTGGTGCCACCATGGGTCTGGTCACCATCCTGCCTATCGTAGCTTTTCAGGAGCCAGCCGGTCACTCCAAGCCATAGGCCCCCAGACAAAACCTCGGCCATTTTCCCTGGCAAACAAAAGTAAGCCACCCCGCTTCTGCATGGCTGATTGCAGGAGCCACTTTGCAGCATCCAACTAGCAAGACTTGGCACTGGTGCCACGTCAGGTCTGGGAACCATCCTGCGTATCGTGGATTCCAATTATAAAGCCGGCCACTCCCAGCCACAGGCCCCCAAACACAAACAACGGCGCTTTCCCCTGGAAATCAAAACTCGCCTGCCAAATTTTTGATGGCAGATTGCAGGAGCCACTTGGTACTATCAAACCAGCCCAACTTGGCACTGGTGCCACCATGGGTCTGGTCACCATCCTGCCTATCGTAGCTTTTCAGGACCTAGACGGTCACTCGCAGCCATAGGCCCCCAGACACAAAGCTCGGCCCGTTTCCCTGGCAAACGAGTAAGCTGCCCCGCTTCTGGATGGCAGATTGCAGGAACCACTTGGTACTATCAAACCAGCCCAACTTGGCACTGGTGCCACCTCAGGTCTGGGAACCATCCTCCCGATCGTGGATTCTAAGGAGCCATCCGGCCACTCCCACCCACAGGCCCCCAAACACAAACAACGGCGCTTTTCCCTGGAAAACAAAACTCGCCTGCCAACTTTTTGATGGCGGATTGCAGGAGCCACTTGGTACTATCAAACCAGTCCAACTTGGCACTGGTGCCACCATGGATATGGTCACCATCCTGCCTATCGTAGCTTTTCAGGACCTAGCAGGTCACTCCCAGCCATAGGCCCCCAGACACAAAGCTCTGCCCGTTTCCCTGGCAAACAAAAGTAAGCTGTCCAGCTTCTGGATGGCAGATTGCAGGATCCACTAGGTATTATCAAACCTGCCCGACTTGGCACTGGTGCCACCTCTGGTCTGGGAACCATGCTGCGTATCGTGGATTCTAATTAGCCAGCCGGCCACTCCCACCCACAGGCGCCCAAACACAAACAACGGCGCTTTCCCCTGGAAAACAAAACTCGCCTGCCAACTTTTTGATGGCAGATTGCAGGAGCCACTTGGTACTATCAAACCAGCCCAACTTGGCACTGGTGCCACCATGGGTCTGGTCACCATCCTGCCTATCGTAGCTTTTCAGGAGCCAGCCTGTCACTCCAAGCCATAGGCCCCCAGACAAAAACCTCGGCCCGTTTCCCTGGCAAACAAAAGTAAGCTGCCCCGCTTCTGGATGGAAGATTGCAGGAGCCACTTGGTACTATCAAACCAGCCCTACTTGGCACTGGTGCCACCTCTGGTCTGGGAACCATGCTGCGTATCGTGGATTCTAAGGAGCCAGCCGGCCACTCCCAGCCACAGGCCCCCAAACACAATCAACGGCGCTTTTCCCTGGAAAACAAAACTCGCCTGCCAACTTTTTGATGGCAGATTGCAGGAGCCACTTGGTACTATCAAACCAGCCCAACTTGGCACTGGTGCCACCTTGGGTCTGGTCACCATCCTGCCTATCGTAGCTTTTCAGGAGCCAGCCGGTCACTCCCAGCCATAGGCCCCCAGACACAAACCTCGGCCCGTTTCCCTGGCAAACAAAAGTAAGCTGCCCCGCTTCTGGACGGCAGATTGCAGGAATAACTAGGTACTATGAAACCAGCCCAACTTGGCACTGGTGCCACCTTGGGTCTGGGAACCATCCTGCGTATCGTGGATTCTAAGGAGCCAGCCGGTCACTCCCAGCCACAGGCCCCCAAACACAAACAACGGCGCTTTTCCCTGGAAAACAAAACTGGCCTGCCAATATTTTGATGGCAGATTGCAGGAGCCACTTGGTACTATCAAATCAGCCCAACATGCCACTGGTGCCACCATGGGTCTGGTCACCATCCTGCCTATCGTAGCTTTTCAGGAGCCAGCCGGTCCCTCCCTGCCATAGGCCCCCAGAGAAAAACCTCGGCCCGTTTCCCTGGCAAACAAAAGTAAGCTGCCCCGCTTCTGGATGGCAGATTGCAGGAGCCACTTTGCACCATCAAACTAGCCCGACTTGGCACTGGTGCCACCTCTGGTCTGGGAACCATCCTGCGTATCGTGGAGACTAAGGAACCAGACGGCCACTCCAGCCACAGGCCCCCAGACACAAACAACGGCGCTTTTCCCTGGAAAACAAAACTCGCCTGCCAAGTTTTTGATGGCAGATTGCAGGAGCCACTTGGTACTATCAAACCAGCCCAACTTGGCACTGGTGCCACCATGGGTCTGGTCACCATCCTGCCTATCGTAGCTTTTCAGGAGCCAGCCGGTCACTCGCAGCCATAGGCCCCCAGACACAAAGCTCGGCCCGTTTCCCTGGCAAACAAAAGTAAGCTACCCCGCTTCTGGATGGCAGATTGCAGGAGCCACTTTGCACCATCAAACTAGCCCGACTTGGCACTGGTGCCACCTCAGGTCTGGGAATGAGCCTGGGTATGGTGGATTCTAAGGAGCCAGCCGGCCACTCCCAGCCACAGGCCCCCAAACACAAACAACGGCGCTTTCCCCTGGAAAACAAAACTCGCCTGCCAACTTTTTGATGGCAGATTGCAGGAGCCACTTGGTACTATCCAACCAGCCCAACTTGGCACTGGTGCCACCATGGGTCTGGTCACCTTCCTGCCTATCGTAGCTTTTCAGGAGCCAGCCGGTCACTCCCAGCCATAGGCCCCCAGACACAAAGCTCGGCCCGTTTCCCTGGCAAACAAAAGTAAGCTGCCCCGCTTCTGGATGGCAGATTGCAGGAGCCACTTTACACCATCCAACTAGCCCGACTTGGCACTGGTGCCACCTCAGGTCTGGGAACCATGCTGCGTATCGTGGATTCTAATTAGCCAGCCGGTCAGTCCCTGCCATAGGCCCCCAAACACAAACAAGGGCGCTATTCACTGGAAAACAAAACTCGCCTGCCAAATTTTGATGGCAGATTGCCGGAGCCACTTGGTACTATCAAACCAGCCCAACTTGACAGTGGTGCCACCATGGGTCTGGTCACCATCCTGCCTATCGTAGCTTTTCAGGAGCCAGCCGGTCACTCCCAGCCATAGGCCCCCAGACAAAAACCTCGACCCGTTTCCCTGGCAAACAAAAGTAAGTTATCCCGCATGTGGATGGCAGATTGCAGGAGCCAGTTTTCTCCATCAAACCAGCAAAACTTGGCACTGGTACCACCACTGGTCTGGGAACCATCCTCCGTATTGTGGATTCTAAGGAGCCAGCCGGCCACTCCCAGCCACAGGCCCCCAAACACAAACAACGGCGCTTTTCCCTGGATAACAATCTCGCCTGCCAACTTTTTGATGGCAGATTGCAGGAGCCACTAGGTACTATCAAACGAGCCCAACTTGGCACTGGTGCCACCATGGGTCTGGTCACCATCCTGCCTATCGTAGCTTTTCAGGAGCCAACCGGTCACTCCCAGCCATAGGCCCTTAGACACAAACCTCGGCCCGTTTCCCTGGCAAACAAAAGTTAGCTGCCCCGCTTCTGGATGGCAGATTGCAGGACGCACTTGGTACTATCAAACCAGCCCGACTTGGCACTGGTGCCACGACAAGTCTGGGAACCATCCTGCGTATCGTGGATTCTAAGGAGCCAGCCGGCCACTCCCTGCCACAGGCACCCAAACACAAACAACGGCGCTTTTCCCTGGAAAACAAAACTCGCCTGCCAACTTTTTGATGGCGGATTGCAGGAGCCACTTGGTACTATCAAACCAGCCCAACTTGGCACTGGTGCCACCATGGATGTGGTCACCATCCTGCCTATCGTAGCTTTTCAGTACCTAGCAGGTCACTCCCAGCCATAGGCGCCCAGACACAAAGCTCGGCCCGTTTCCCTGGCAAACAAAATTAAGCTGCCCTGCTTCTGGATGGCAGATTGCATGAACCACTTGGTAGTATAAAACCAGCCCGACTTGGCACTGGTGCCACCTCTGGTCTGGGAACCATCCTGTGTATCGTGGATTCTAAGGAGCCAGCCGGTCACTCCCAGCCACAGGCCCCCAAACACAAACAACAGCGCTTTTCCCTGGAAACCAAAACTCGCCTGCCAACATTTTGATGGCAGATTGCAGGAGCCACTTGGTACTATCAAATCAGCCCAACTTGGCACTGGTGCCACCTTGGGTCTGGTCACCATCCTGCCTATCGTAGCTGTTCAGGCGCCACCCGGTCACTCCCAGCCATAGGCCCCCAGAGAAAAACCTCGGCCCGTTTCCCTGGCAAAGAAAAGTAAGCTACCCCGCTTCTGGATGGCAGATTGCAGGAGCCACTTTGCACCATCAAACTGGCCCGACTTGTCACTGGTGCCACCTCAAGTCTGGGAACCATCCTGCGTATCGTGGATTCCAATTAGCAAGCCGGCCACTCCCAGCCACAGGCCCCCAAACACAAACAACGGCGCTTTTCTCTGGAAAACAAAACTCGCCTGACAAATTTTTGATGGCAGATTGCAGGAGCCACTTGGTACTATCAAACCAGCCCAACTTGGCACTGGTGCCACCATGGGTCTGGTCACCATCCTGCCTATCGTAGCTTTTCAGGAGCCAGCCGGTCACTCCCAGCCATAGGCCCCGTGACACAAAGCTCAGCCCGTTTCCCTGACAAAAAAAAGTAAGCTGTCCCGCTTCTGGATGGCAGATTGCAGGACGCACTTGGTAGTATCAAACCAGCCCGACTTGGCACTGGCGCCACCTCACGTCTGGGAACCATCCTGCGTATCGTGGATTCTAAGCAGCCAGCCGGCCACTCCCAGCCACAGGCCCCCAAACACAAACAACGGCGCTTTTCCCTGGAAAACAAAACTCGCCTGCCAACTTTTTGATGGCAGATTGCAGGAGCCACTTGGTACTATCAAACCAGCCCAACTTGGCACTGGTGCCACCTTGGGTCTGGTCACCATCCTGCCCATCGTAGCTTTTCAGGAGCCAGCCGGTCACTCCCAGCCATAGGCCCCCAGACACAAACCTCGGCCCGTTTCCCTGGCAAACAAAAGTAAGCTGCCCCGCTTCTGGATGGCAGATTGCAGGAATAACTTGGTACTATGAAACCAGCCCAACTTGGCACTGGTGCCACCTTGGGTCTGGGAACCATCCTGCGTATCGTGGATTCTAAGGAGCCAGCCGGTCACTCCCAGCCACAGGCCCCCAAACACAAACAACGGCGCTTTTCCCTGGAAAACAAAACTGGCCTGCCAATATTTTGATGGCAGATTGCAGGAGCCACTTGGTACTATCAAATCAGCCCAACATGCCACTGGTGCCACCATGGGTCTGGTCACCATCCTGCCTATCGTAGCTTTTCAGGAGCCAGCCGGTCCCTCCCTGCCATAGGCCCCCAGAGAAAAACCTCGGCCCGTTTCCCTGGCAAACAAAAGTAAGCTGCCCCGCTTCTGGATGGCAGATTGCAGGAGCCACTTTGCACCATCAAACTAGCCCGACTTGGCACTGGTGCCACCTCTGGTCTGGGAACCATCCTGCGTATCGTGGAGACTAAGGAACCAGACGGCCACTCCAGCCACAGGCCCCCAGACACAAACAACGGCGCTTTTCCCTGGAAAACAAAACTCGCCTGCCAAGTTTTTGATGGCAGATTGCAGGAGCCACTTGGTACTATCAAACCAGCCCAACTTGGCACTGGTGCCACCATGGGTCTGGTCACCATCCTGCCTATCGTAGCTTTTCAGGAGCCAGCCGGTCACTCGCAGCCATAGGCCCCCAGACACAAAGCTCGGCCCGTTTCCCTGGCAAACAAAAGTAAGCTACCCCGCTTCTGGATGGCAGATTGCAGGAGCCACTTTGCACCATCAAACTAGCCCGACTTGGCACTGGTGCCACCTCAGGTCTGGGAATGAGCCTGGGTATGGTGGATTCTAAGCAGCCAGCCGGCCACTCCCAGCCACAGGCCCCCAAACACAAACAACGGCGCTTTCCCCTGGAAAACAAAACTCGCCTGCCAACTTTTTGATGGCAGATTGCAGGAGCCACTTGGTACTATCCAACCAGCCCAACTTGGCACTGGTGCCACCATGGGTCTGGTCACCTTCCTGCCTATCGTAGCTTTTCAGGAGCCAGCCGGTCACTCCCAGCCATAGGCCCCCAGACACAAAGCTCGGCCCGTTTCCCTGGCAAACAAAAGTAAGCTGCCCCGCTTCTGGATGGCAGATTGCAGGAGCCACTTTACACCATCAAACTAGCCCGACTTGGCACTGGTGCCACCTCAGGTCTGGGAACCATGCTGCGTATCGTGGATTCTAATTAGCCAGCCGGTCAGTCCCTGCCATAGGCCCCCAAACACAAACAAGGGCGCTATTCACTGGAAAACAAAACTCGCCTGCCAAATTTTGATGGCAGATTGCCGGAGCCACTTGGTACTATCAAACCAGCCCAACTTGACAGTGGTGCCACCATGGGTCTGGTCACCATCCTGCCTATCGTAGCTTTTCAGGAGCCAGCCGGTCACTCCCAGCCATAGGCCCCCAGACAAAAACCTCGACCCGTTTCCCTGGCAAACAAAAGTAAGTTATCCCGCATGAGGATGGCAGATTGCAGGAGCCAGTTTTCTCCATCAAACCAGCAAAACTTGGCACTGGTACCACCACTGGTCTGGGAACCATCCTCCGTATCGTGGATTCTAAGGAGCCAGCCGGCCACTCCCAGCCACAGGCCCCCAAACACAAACAACGGCGCTTTTCCCTGGATAACAAACTCGCCTGCCAACTTTTTGATGGCAGATTGCAGGAGCCACTAGGTACTATCAAACCAGCCCAACTTGGCACTGGTGCCACCATGGGTCTGGTCACCATCCTGCCTATCGTAGCTTTTCAGGAGCCAACCGGTCACTCCCAGCCATAGGCCCTTAGACACAAACCTCGGCCCGTTTCCCTGGCAAACAAAAGTTAGCTGCCCCGCTTCTGGATGGCAGATTGCAGGACGCACTTGGTACTATCAAACCAGCCCGACTTGGCACTGGTGCCACGACAAGTCTGGGAACCATCCTGCGTATCGTGGATTCTAAGGAGCCAGCCGGCCACTCCCTGCCACAGGCACCCAAACACAAACAACGGCGCTTTTCCCTGGAAAACAAAACTCGCCTGCCAACTTTTTGATGGCGGATTGCAGGAGCCACTTGGTACTATCAAACCAGCCCAACTTGGCACTGGTGCCACCATGGATGTGGTCACCATCCTGCCTATCGTAGCTTTTCAGTACCTAGCAGGTCACTCCCAGCCATAGGCGCCCAGACACAAAGCTCGGCCCGTTTCCCTGGCAAACAAAATTAAGCTGCCCCGCTTCTGGATGGCAGATTGCATGAACCACTTGGTAGTATAAAACCAGCCCGACTTGGCACTGGTGCCACCTCTGGTCTGGGAACCATCCTGCCTATCGTAGCTGTTCAGGCGCCACCCGGTCACTCCCAGCCATAGGCCCCCAGAGAAAAACCTCGGCCCGTTTCCCTGGCAAAGAAAAGTAAGCTACCCCGCTTCTGGATGGCAGATTGCAGGAGCCACTTTGCACCATCAAACTGGCCCGACTTGTCACTGGTGCCACCTCAAGTCTGGGAACCATCCTGCGTATCGTGGATTCCAATTAGCAAGCCGGCCACTCCCAGCCACAGGCCCCCAAACACAAACAACGGCGCTTTTCCCTGGAAAACAAAACTCGCCTGACAAATTTTTGATGGCAGATTGCAGGAGCCACTTGGTACTATCAAACCAGCCCAACTTGGCACTGGTGCCACCATGGGTCTGGTCACCATCCTGCCTATCGTAGCTTTTCAGGACCTAGACGGTCACTCCCAGCCATAGGCCCCGTGACACAAAGCTCAGCCCGTTTCCCTGACAAAAAAAAGTAAGCTGTCCCGCTTCTGGATGGCAGATTGCAGGACGCACTTGGTAGTATCAAACCAGCCCGACTTGGCACTGGCGCCACCTCACGTCTGGGAACCATCCTGCGTATCGTGGATTCTAAGCAGCCAGCCGGCCACTCCCAGCCACAGGCCCCCAAACACAAACAACGGCGCTTTTCCCTGGAAAACAAAACTCGCCTGCCAACTTTTTGATGGCAGATTGCAGGAGCCACTTGGTACTATCAAACCAGCCCAACTTGGCACTGGTGCCACCATGGGTCTGGTCACCATCCTGCCTATCATAGCTTTTCAGGAGCCAGCCGGTCACTCGCAGCCATAGGCCCCCAGACACAAACCTCGGCCCGTTTCCCTGGCAAACAAAAGCAAGCTGCCCCGCTTCTGGATGGCAGATTGCAGGAGCCACTTCGCACCATCAAACTAGCCCGACTTGGCACTGGTGCCACCTCAGGTCTGGGAACCATGCTGCGTATCGTGGATTCTAATTAGCCATCCGGCCACTCCCACCCACAGGCCCCCAAACACAAACAACGGCGCTTTTCCCTGGAAAACAAAACTCGCCTGCCAAATTTTGATGGCAGATTGCCGGAGCCACTTGGAACTATCAAACCAGCCCAACTTGGCACTGGTGCCACCATGGGTCTGGTCACCATCCTGCCTATCGTAGCTTTTCAGGAGCCAGCCGGCAACTCCCTGCCACAGGCCCCCAAACACAAACAACTGCGCTTTTCCCTGGATAACAAAATTCGCCTGCCAATTTTTTGATGGCAGATTGCAGGAGCCACTTGGTACTATCAAACCAGCCCAACTTGGCACTGGTGCCACCTCTGGTCTGGGAACCATGCTGAGTATCGTGGATTCTAAGGAGCCATCCGGCCACTCCCAGCCACAGGCCCCCAAACACAAACAACGGCGCTTTTCCCTGGAAAACAAAACTCGCCTACCAAGTTTTTGATGGCAGATTGCAGGAGCCACTTGGTACTATCAAACCAGCCCAACTTGGCACTGGTGCCGTCATGGGTCTGGTCACCATCCTGCCTATCGTAGCTTTTCACGAGCCAGCCGGTCACTTCCAGGCTTAGGCCCCCAGACACAATCCTCGGACCGTTTCCCTGGCAAACAAAAGTAAGCTGCCCCGCTTCTGGATGGCAGATTGCAGGAACCACTTAGTACTATCAAACCAGCCCAACTTGGCACTGGTGCCACCTCTGGTCTGGGAACCATCCTGCGTATCGTGGATTCTAAGGAGCCATCCGGCCACTCCCACCCACAGGCCCCCAAACACAAACAACGGCGCTTTTCCCTGGAAAACAAAAGTAAGCTGCCCCGCTTCTGGATGGCAGATTGCAGGAGCCACTTTGCACCATCCAACTAGCCCGACTTGGCACTGGTGCCACCTCAGGTCTGGGAACCATGCTGCGTATCGTGGATTCTAATTAGCCATCCGGCCACTTCCACCCACAGGCCCCTAAACACAAACAACGGCGCTTTTCCCTGGAAAACAAAACTCGCCTGCCAATTTTTGATGGCAGATTGCAGGAGCCACTTGGTACTATCAAACCAGCCCAACTTGGCACTGGTGCCACCATGGGTCTGGTCACCATCCTGCCTATCGTAGCTTTTCAGGAGCCAGCCGGTCACTCCCAGCCATAGGCCCCCAGACACAAAGCTCGGCCCGTTTCCCTGGCAAGGAAAAGTAAGCTGTCCCGCTTCTGGATGGCAGATTGCAGGAGCCACTTTGCACCATCAAACTAGCCCGACTTGGCACTGGTGCCACCTCAGGTCTGGGAATGAGCATGGGTATCGTGGATTCTAAGGAGCCAGCCGGCCACTCCCAGCCACAGGCCCCCAAACACAAACAACGGCGCTTTTCCCTGGAAAACAAAACTCGCCTGCCAACTTTTTGATGGCAGATTGCAGGAGCCACTTGGTACTATCAAACCAGCCCAACTTGGCACTGGTGCCACCTTGGGTCTGGTCACCATCCTGCCTATCGTAGCTTTTCAGGAGCCAGCCGGTCACTCCCAGCCATAGGCCCCAGACACAAACCTCGGCCCGTTTCCCTGGCAAACAAAAGCAAGCTGCCCCGCTTCTGGATGGCAGATTGCAGGAGCCACTTTGCACCATCAAACTAGCCCGACTTGGCACTGGTGCCACCTCAGGTCTGGGAACCATGCTGCGTATCGTGGATTCTAATTAGCCATCCGGCCACTCCCAGCCACAGGCCCCCAAACAAAAACAACGGCGCTTTTCCCTGGAAAACAAAACTCGCCTGCCAAATTTTGATGGCAGATTGCCGGAGCCACTTGGTACTATCAAACCAGCCCACCTTGACACTGGTGCCACCATGGGTCTGGTCACCATCCTGCCTATCGTAGCTTTTCAGGAGCCAGCCGGTCACTCCCAGCCATAGGCCCCCAGACACAAAGCTCGGCCCGTTTCCCTGGCAAACAAAAGTAAGCTGCCCCGCTTCTGGATGGCAGATTGCAGGAGCCACTTTTCACCATCAAACCAGCCCAACTTGGCACTGGTGCCACCTCTGGTCTGGGAACCATCCTGCGTATCATGGATTCTAAGGAGCCAGCCGGCCACTCCCAGCCACAGGCCCCCAAACACAAACAACGGCGCTTTTCCCTGGATAACAAACTCGCCTGCCAAGTTTTTGATGGCAGATTGCAGGAGCCACTTGGTACTATCCAACCAGCCCAACTTGGCACTGGTGCCACCATGGGTCTGGTCACCATCCTGCCTATCGTAGCTTTTCAGGAGCCAGCCGGTCACTCCCAGCCATAGGCCCCGAGACACAAACCTCGGCCCGTTTCCCTGGCAAACAAAAGTAAGCTACCCCGCTTCTGGATGGCAGATTGCAGGACGCACTTGGTACTATCAAACCAGCCCAACTTGGCACTGGTGCCACCTCAGGTCTGGGAACCATCCTGCGTATCGTGGATTCTAAGGAGCCAGCCGGCCACTCCCAGCCATAGGCCCCCAAAAAAAAACAACGGCACTTTTCCCTGGAAAACAAAACTTGCCTGCCAAATTTTTGATGGCAGATTGCAGGAGCCACTTGGTACTATCAAACCAGCCCAACTTGGCACTGGTGCCACCATGGGTCTAGTCACCATCCTGCCTATCGTAGCTTTTCAGGAGCCAGCCGGTCACTCCCAGCCGTAGGCCCACAGACACAAAGCTCGGCCCGTTTCCCTGACAAACAAAAGTAAGCTGTCCCGCTTCTGGATGGCAGATTGCAGGACGCACTTGGTACTATCAAACCAGCCCGACTTGGCACTGGTGCCACCTCTGGTCTGGGAACCATCCTGCGTATGGTAGATTCTAAGCAGCCAGCCGGCCACTCCCAGCCACAGGCCCCCAAACACAAACAACGGCGCTTTTCCCTTGAAAACAAAACTCGTCTGCCAACTTTTTGATGGCAGATTGCCGGAGCCACTTGGTACTATCAAACCAGCCCAACTTGGCACTGGTGCCACCATGGGTCTGGTCACCATCCTGCCTATCGTAGCTTTTCAGGAGCCAGCCGGCCACTCCCTGCCACAGGCCCCCAAACACAAACAACGGCGCTTTTCCCTGGAAAACAAAATTCGCCTGCCAACTTTTTGATGGCAGATTGCAGGAGCCACTTGGTACAATCAAATCAGCCCAACTTGGCACTGGTGCCACCATGGGTCTGGTCACCATCCTGCCTATCGTAGCTTTTCAGGAGCCAGCCGGTCACTCCCAGCCATAGGCCCCCAGACACAAACCTCGGCCCGTTTCCCTGGCCAACAAATGTAAGCTGCCCCGCTTCTGGATGGCAGATTGCAGGAACCACTTGGTACTATCAAACCAGCCCAACTTGGCACTGGTGCCACCTTTGGTCTGGGAACCATGCTGAGTATCGTGGATTCTAAGGAGCCAGCCGGCCACTCCCAGCCACAGGCCCCCAAACACAAACAACGGCGCTTTTCCCTGGAAAACAAAACTCGCCTGCCAAGTTTTTGATGGCAGATTGCAGGAGCCACTTGGTACTATCAAACCAGCCCAACTTGGCACTGGTGCCGTCATGGGTCTGGTCACCATCCTGCCTATCGTAGCTTTTCACGAGCCAGCCGGTCACTTCCAGGCTTAGGACCCCAGACACAAACCTCGGACCGTTTCCCTGGCAAACAAAAGTAAGCTGCCCCGCTTCTGGATGGCAGATTGCAGGAACCACTTGGTACTATCAAACCAGCCCAACTTGGCACTGGTGCCACCATGGGTCTGGGAACCATCCTGTGTATCGTGGATTCTAATTAGCCATCCGTCCACTCCAGGCGATAGGGCCCCAGGCACAAACAACGGCGCTTTTCCCTGGATAACAAACTCGCCTGCCAACTTTTTGATGGCAGATTGCAGGAGCCACTTGGTACTATCAAACCAGCCCAACTTGGCACTGGTGCCACCATGGGTCTGGTCACCATCCTGCCTATCGTAGCTTTTCAGGAGCCAGCCGGTCACTCCCAGCCATATGCCCCGAGACACAAACCTCGGCCCGTTTCCCTGGCAAACAAAAGTAAGCTACCCCACTTCTGGATGGCAGATTGCAGGACGCACTTGGTACTATCAAACCAGCCCAACTTGGCACTGGTGCCACGTCAAGTCTAGGAACCATCCTGCGTATGGTGGATTCTAAGGAGCCAGCCGGCCACTCCCAGCCATAGGCCCCCAAACAAAAACAACGGCGCTTTTCCCTGGTAAAGAAAACTTGCCTGCCAACTTTTTGATGGCAGATTGCAGGAGCCACTTGGTACTATCAAACCAGCCCAACTTGGCACTGGTGCCACCATGGGTCTGGTCACCATCCTGCCTATCGTAGCTTTTCAGGAGCCAGCCGGTCACTCCCAGCCATAGGCCCCCAGACACAAAGCTCGGCCCGTTTCCCTGGCAAACAAAAGTAAGCTGCCCCGATTCTGGATGGCAGATTGCAGGAGCCACTTGGTACTATCAAATCAGCCCAACTTGGCACTGGTGCCACCATGGGTCTGGTAAACATCCTGCCTATCGTAGCTTTTCAGGAGCCAGCCGGCCACTCTCAGCCATATGCCCCCAAAAACAAACCACGGCCCTTTTCTCTGGCAAACAAAACTCAACTGCCCCTCTTCTGGATGGCAAATTTTAGGACGCACTTTGTACTACGAAAACCGCCCGACGTGGCACTGGTGCCACCTTGTGTCAGGGAACCATCCTGCATATCGAGCTTTTTAAGGAGCCAGCCGGCCACACCCAGCCATAAACCCCCAAAAACAAACCACGGACCATTTCTCTTGGAAACAAAAATCCGCTGCCCCGCGTCTGTATGGCAGATTGCAGGAGCCACTTTGCACCATCAAACCAGCCCGACTTGGCACTGGTGCCACCTTGGGTCTGGGAACAATCCTGCATATCGTGGATTCTAAGGAGCCAGCCGGCCACTCCCAGCCACAGGCCCCCAAACACAAACAACTTTTGTTTTCCCTGGAAAACAAAATTCGCCTGCCAAATTTTGATGGCAGATTGCAGGAGCCACTTGGTACTATCAAATCATCCCAACTTGGCACTGGTGCCACCATGGGTCTGGGAACCATCCTGCCTATTGTAGCATTTCAGGAGCCAGCCGGTCACTCCCAGCCATAGGCCCCCAGACACAAACCTCGGACCGTTTCCCTGGCAAACAAAATTAAGCTGCCCTGATTCTGGATGGCAGATTGCAGGAGCCACTTGGTTGTGTCAAACCAGCCCGACTTGGCACTGGTGCCACCTTGGGTCTGGGAACCATCCTGCGTATCGTGGATTCTAAGCAGCCACCCGGCCACTCTGAGCCACAGGCCCCCAAACAAAAACTACGGCGCTTTTCCCTGGAAAACAAAACTCGCCTGCCAACTTTTTGATGGCAGATTGCAGGAGCCACTTGGTACTATCAAACCAGCCCAACATTGGCACTGGTGCCACCACTGGTCTGGGAACCATCCTGCCTATCGTAGCTTTTCACGAGCCAGCCGGTCACTCCCAGCCATAGACCCCCAGACACAAACCTCGGCCCGTTTCCCTGGCAAACAAAAGTAAGCTGCCCCGCTTTTGGATGGCAGATTGCAGGAGCCACGTTGCACCATCAAACCAGCCCCACTTGGCACTGGTGCCACTTTGGGTCTGGGAACAAGTTGGGCTGGTTTGATAGTACCAAGTGGCTCCTGCAATCTGCCATCCAGAAGCGGGACAGCTTACTTTTGTTTCCCAGGGAAACGGGCCGAGGTATTTGTCTGGGGGCCTATGGCTGGGAGTGACCGGCTGACTACTGAAAAGCTACGATAGGCAGGATGGTTACCAGACTCATGGTGCCACCAGTGCCAAGTCGGGCTGGTTTGATAATACTAAATAGCTCCTGCAATCTGCCATCCAGACGCGGGGCAGCGGATTTTTGTTTGCTGGAGGAAAGTTCCGTGGTTTTTTTTTTGGGGGTATATGACTGGACGTGGCCGGCTGGCTCCATAAAAAGCTCTATACACAGGATTGTTCCCTGACCCAAGGTGGCATCAGTGCCAAGTCGGGCTGTTTTCGTAGTACCAAGTGCGTCCTGCAATTTGCCATCCAGAAGCGGGGCAGCCTACTTTTGTTTGCCAGGGAAACGTGCCGAGGTATTTGTCTGGGGGCCTATGGCTGGGAGTGAGCGGCTGGCTCCTGAAAAGCTACGATAGGCAGGATGGTGACCAGACCCATGGTGGCACCAGTGCCAAGTTGGGCTGGTTTGATAGTACCAAGTGGCTCCTGCAATCTGCCATCAAGAAGTTGGCAGGCGAGTTTTGTTTTCCAGGGAAAAGCGCCGTTGTTTTTGTTTAGAGGCCTGTGGCTGGGAGTGGCCGCCTGTCCTCGTAGAATCTACGTTACGCAGCATGGTTCCCAGACCAGAGGTGGCACCAGGGCCAAGTCGGGCTGGTTTGTAAGTACCAACTGCATCCTGCAATCTGCCATCCAAAAGCGGGGCAGCTTACTTTTGTTTGCCAGGGAAACGGGCCGAGGTTTGTGTCCGGGGGCCTATGGCAGGGAGTGACCGGCTGGCTCCTGAAAAGCTACGATAGGCAGGATGTTTACCAGACCCATGGTGGCACCAGTGCCAAGTTGGGCTGATTTGAAAGTACCAAGTGGCTCCTGCAATCTGCCATCCAGAATCGGCGTAACTTACTTTTGTTTTCCAGGGAAACGGGCCGAGGTTTGTGTCTGGGGGTCTATGGCTGGGAGTGACCGGCTGGCTCCTGAAAAGCTACGATAGGCAGGACGGTTCCCAGACCAGAGGTGGCACCAGTGCCAAGTTGGGCTGGTTTGATAGTACCAAGTGGCTCCTGCAATCTGCCATCAAAAAGTTGGCAGGCGAGTTTTGTTTTCCAGGGAAAAGCGCCGTTGTTTGTGTTTGGGGGCTTGTGGCTCAGAGTGGCCGGGTGGCTGCTTAGAATCCACGTTACGCAGGATGGTTCCCAGACCCAAGGTGGCACCAGTTCCAAGTCGGGCTGGTTTGACACAACCAAGTGGCTCCTGCAATCTGCCATCCAGAATCGGGGCAGCTTAATTTTGTTTGCCAGGGAAACGGTCCGAGGTTTGTGTCTGGGGGCCTATGGCTGGGAGTGACCGGCTGGCTCCTGAAATGCTACAATAGGCAGGATGGTTCCCAGACCCATAGTGGCACCAGTGCCAAGTTGGGATGATTTGATAGTACCAAGTGGCTCCTGCAATCTGCCATCAAAATGCTGGCAGGCGAATTTTGTTTTCCAGGGAAAAGCGCCGTTGTTTTTGTTTGGGGGCCTATGGCAGGGAGTGGCCGGCTGGCTCCTTAGAATCCACGATATGCAGGATTGTTCCCAGACCCAAGGTGGCACCAGTGCCAAGTCGGGCTGGTTTGATGGTGCAAAGTGGCTCCTGCAATCTGCCATCCAGACGCGGGGCAGCGGATTTTTGTTTCCAAGAGAAATGGTCCGTGGTTTGTTTTTGGGGGTATATGGCTGGGCGTGGCCGGCTGGCTCCTTAAAAAGCTCGATATGCAGGATGGTTCCCTGACACAAGGTGGCACCAGTGCCACGTCGGGCGGTTTTCGTAGTACAAAGTGCGTCCTAAAATTTGCCATCCAGAAGAGGGGCAGTTGAGTTTTGTTTGCCAGAGAAAAGGGCCGTGGTTTGTTTTTGGGGCATATGGCTGAGAGTGGCCGGCTGGCCCCTGAAAATCCACGATAGGCAGGATGGTTCCCAGACCAGAGGTGTCACCAGTGCCAAGTCGGGCTGGTTTGATAGTACTAAGTAGCTCCTGCAATCTGCCATGCAGAAGCGGGGCAGCTTACTTTTGTTTGCCAGGGAAACGGGCCGAGGTTTGTGTCTGGGGGCCTATGGCTGGGAGTGACCGGCTGGCTCCTGAAAAGCTACGATAGGCAGGATGGTGACCAGACCCATGGTGGCACCAGTGCCAAGTTGGGCTGGTTTGATAGTACCAAGTGGCTCCTGCAATCTGCCATCAAAAAGTTGGCAGGCGAGTTTTGTTTTCCAGGGAAAAGCGCCGTTGTTTGTGTTTGGGGGCCTATGGCTGGGAGTGGCCAGCTGGCTCCTTAGAACCCACGATAGGCAGGATGGTTCCCAGACCTGAGTTGGCACCAGTGCCAAGTTGGGCTGGTTTGATGGTACCAAGTGGCTCCTGCAATCTGCCATCCAGAAGCGGGGCAGCTTACTTTTGTTTGCCAGGGAAACGGGCCGAAATATTTGTCTGGGGGCCTCTGGCTGGGGGTGGCTGGCTGGCTCCTGAAAAGCTACGATAGGCAGGATGGTGACCAGACCCATGGTGGCACCAGTGCCAAGTTGGGCTGGTTTGATAATACCAAGTGGCTCCTGCAATCTGCCATCAAAAGTTTGGCAGGCGAGTTTTGTTTTCCAGGGAAAAGCACCGTTGTGTGTGTTTTGGGGCCTGTGGCTGGGAGTGGCCAGCTGGCTCCTTAGAATCCACGATACGCAGGATGGTTCCCAGACCCAAGGTGGCATCAGTGCCAAGTCGGGCTGGTTTGTTAGTACCAAGTGGTTCCTGCAATCTGCCATCCAGAAGCGGGGAAGCTGAATTTTGTTTGCCAGACAAAAAGGCTGTTGTTTGTGTTTCGGGGCCTGTGGCTGGCAGTGGCCGGCTGGCTCCTGAAAATCCATGATACGCAGCATGGTTCCCAGATGCAATGTGGCACCAGTGCCAAGTAGGGCTGGTTTCATAGTACCCAGTGGCTCCTGCAATCTCCCATCCAGAAGCGGGGCAGCTGAGTTTTGTTTGCCTGTGAAACGGGCCGTTGTTTTTAATTGGGGTCTGTGGCCGAGAGTGTTCGGCTGGCTCCTGACAACCCACAATACGCAGGATGGTTCCCAGACCCAAGGTGGCACCAGTGCCAAGTCGGGCTGGTTTGATAGTACCAAGTGGCTCCTGCAATCTGCCATCCAGAAGCGGTGCAGTTGAGTTTTGTTTGCCAGAGAAAAGGGCCGTGGGTTGTGTTTGGGGGCATATGGCTGGGAGTGGCCGGCTGTCTCATTAAAAAGATCGATACGCAGGATGGTTCCCAGACCCAAGGGGGCACCAGTGCCAAGTCGGGCTGTTTTTATAGTACCAAGTGCGTCCTGCAATTTGCCATCCAGAAGAGGGGCAGTTGAGTTTTGTTTGCCAGAGAATAGCGCCGTTGTTTGTGTTTGGGGGCTTGTGGCTCGTAGTGGCCGACTGGCGCCTTAGAATCTGTGTTACGCAGCATGGTTCCCAGACCCAAGGTGGCACCAGTGCCAAGTTGGGCTGGTTTGATAGTACCAAGTGGCTCCTGCAATCTGCCATCCAGAAGCGGGGTAGCTTACTTTTGTTTGCCAGGGAAACGGGCCGAGGTTTGTGTCTGGGGACCTATGGCTGGGAGTGACCGGCTGGCTCCTGGAAAGCTACGATAGGCAGGATGGTTACCAGACCCATGGTGGCACCAGTGCCAAGTTGGGCTGGTTTGATAGTACCAAGTGGGTCCTGCAATCTGCCATCAAAAAGTTGGCAGGCGAGTTTTGTTTTCCAGGGAAAAGCGACATTGTTTGTATTTGGGGGCCTGTGGCTGGGAGTGACCGGCTGGCTCCTTTGAACCCACGATACGCAGGATGGTTCCCAGACCCAAGGTGGCACCAGTGCCAAGTTTTGCTGGTTTGATACTACCAAGTGCGTCCTGCAATCTGCCATCCAGAAGCGGGGCAGCTTAATTTTGTTTGCCAGGGAAACGGGCCGTGGGTTTTGTTTGGGGGCATATAGCTGAGAGTGGCCGGCTGGCTCCTGAAAATCCACGCTAGGCAGCATGGTTCCCAGATGCAATGTGGCACCAGTGCCAAGTCGGGCTGGTTTGATGGCGCAAAGTGGCTCCTGCAATCTGCCATCCAGAAGCGAGGCAGCTGATTTTTGTTTGCCAGAGGAAAATTCCGTGGATTGTTTTTGGGGGCATATTGCTGGGAGTGGCCGGCTGGCTCCTTAAAATGCTCGATACGCATGATGGTTCCCAGGCCCAAGGTGTCACCACTACCAAGTCGGCCTGCGGTTTTAGTATCAAGTTCATCCTGCAATTTGCCATCCAGAAGAGGGGCAGTTGAGTTTTGTTTGCCAGAGAAACGGGCCGAGGTTTCTGTTTGGGGACATATGGCTAAAAGCGGCCGGCTGGCCCCTGAATATCCACGATACAGAGCATGGTTCCCAGATCCAAGGTGGCACCAGTGCCAAGTTGGGCTGGTTTGATAGTACCAAGTGTCTCCTGCAATCTGCCATCCAGAAGCAGGGCAGCTTACTTTTGTTTGCCAGAGAAATAGGCCTAGGTTTTTGTTTGGGGGCCTGTGGCTGGGAGTGACCGGCTGGCACCTGAAAAGCTACGATAGGCAGGATGGTGACCAGATCCATGGTGGCACCAGTGCCAAGTTGGGCTGATTTGATAGTACCAAGTGGCTCCTGCAATCTGCCATCAAAAATTTGGCAGGCGAGTTTTGTTTTCCAGGGAAAAGCGCCGTTGTTTGTATTTGGGGGCCTGTGGCTGGGAGTGGCCCGCTGGCTCCTTAGAATCCACGATACGCAGGATGGTTCCCAGACCCAAGGTGGCACCATTTCCAAGTTGGGCTGGTTTGATAGTACCAAGTGCGTACTGCAATCTGCCATCCAGAAGCGGGGCAGCTTACTTTTGTTTGCCAGGGAAACGGGCCGAGGTTTTTGTCTGGGGGCCTATGGCTGGGAGTGACCGGCTGGCTCCTGAAAAGCTACGATACGCAGGATGGTGACCAGACCCATGGTGGCACCAGTGCCAAGTTGGGCTGATTTGATAGTACCAAGTGGCTCCTGCAATCTGCCATCAAAAAGTTGGCAGGCGAGTTTTGTTTTCCAGGGAAAAGCGCCGTTGTTTGTGTTTGGGGGCCTGTGGCTGGGAGTGGCCAGCTGGCTGCTTAGAATCCACGATACGCAGGATGGTTCCCAGACCCAAGGTGGCACCAGTGCCAAGTTGGGCTGGTTTGATAGTACCAAGTGTCTCCTGCAATCTGCCATCCAGAAGCAGGGCAGCTTACTTTTGTTTGCCAGAGAAATAGGCCTAGGTTTTTGTTTGGGGGCCTGTGGCTAGGAGTGGCCGGCTGGCTCCTAAGAATCCACGATACGCAGGATGTTTCCCAGACCCAAGGTGGCACCAGTGCCAAGTCGGGCTGGTTTGATAGTACCAAGTGGCTCCTGCAAACTCCATCAAAAAGTTGGCAGGCGTGTTTTGTTTTCCAGGGAACAGCGCCGTTGATTTTGTTTGGGGGCCTGTGGCTCAGAGTGGCCGGGTGGCTCCTTAGAATCCACGATACGCAGGATGGTTCCCAGACCCAAGGTGGCACCAGTGCCAAGTCGGGCTGGTTTGATTACACCAAGTGGCTCCTGCAATCTGCCATCCAGAAGTGAGGCAGCTAAGTTTTGTTTGCGAGAAAAAAGGGCCGTGGTTTTTGTTGGGGGCCTGTGGCTGGGAGTAGCCGGCTGGCTCCTTAAAATCCACGATAGGCAGGATGGTTCCCAGACCCAAGGTGGCACCAGTGCCAAGTCGGGCTGGTTTGATAGTACCAAGTGGCTCCTGCAATCTGCCATCCAGAAGCGGGGCAGCTGAGTTTTGTTTGCCAGAGAAAAAGGCTGTGGTTTGTGTTTGGGGGCCTGTGGCTGGCAGTGGCCGGCTGGCTCCTGAAAATCCACGATACGCAGCATGGTTCCCAGACCCAAGGTGGCACCAGTGCCAAGTGGGGCTCGTTTGACAGTGTCAAGTGCCTCCTGCAATCTCCCATCCAGAAGCGGGGCAGCTGAGTTTTTTTTGCCAGGGAAACGGACCTTTGTTTTTGATTGGGCTCTGTGGCCGAGAGTGGTCGGCTGTCTCCTGACAATCCACAATACGCAGGATGGTTCCCAGACCCAAGGTGGCACCAGTGCCAAGTCGGGCTGGTTTGATAGTACCAAGTGTCTCCTGCAATCTGCCATCCAGAAGCGGGGCAGCTGAGTTTTGTTTGCCAGAGAAAAGGGCCGTGGGTTGTGTTTGGGGGCATATGGCTGGGAGTGGCCACCTGGCTCCTTAAAATGCACGATACGCCGCATGGTAACCAGGCGCAAGGTGGCACCAGTGCCAAGTCAGGCTGTTTTTGTAGTACCCAGTGGCTCCTGCAATTTGCCATCCAGAAGCGGGGCAGTTGAATTTTGTTTGCTAGAGAAAAGGGCTGTGGTTTGTGTTTGGGGGCCTATGGCTGAGAGTGGCCGGCTGGCCCCTGAAAATCAACGATAGGCAGGATGGTTCCCAGATCCAAGGTGGCACCAGTGCCAAGTAAGGCTGGTTGTATGGTTCAAAGTAACTCCTGCAATCTGCCATCCAGAAGCGGGACAGCTGAGTTTTTTTTGCCAGAGAAAAGGTCCATGGTTTCTTTTTGGGGCATACGGCTGGGAATTGCCGG
Organism: Melospiza melodia melodia; assembly: GCF_035770615.1. Taxonomy (NCBI): domain Eukaryota; kingdom Metazoa; phylum Chordata; class Aves; order Passeriformes; family Passerellidae; genus Melospiza; species Melospiza melodia. The sequence goes on along the minus strand of NC_086194.1, from coordinate 72,302,920 downwards.
CTGGCTCCTTAAAATGCTCGATACGCAGGATGGTTCCCAGAGCCAAGGTGGCACCACTGCCAAGTCGGGCTCTTTTTGTAGTACCAAGTGCGTCCTGCAATTTGCCATCCAGAAGAGGGGCAGTTGAGTTTTGTTTGCCAGAGAAAAGGGCCGTTGTTTGTGTTTGGGGGCCTGTGGCTGGGAGTGTTCGGCTGGTTCCTGAATATGTACGATACGCAGGATTGTTCCCAGATCCAAGGTGGCAGCAGTGCCATGTTGTGCTGGTGTGATAGTCCCAAGTGGCTCCTGCAATCTGCCATCCAGAAGTGGGGCAGCTGATTTTTGTTTGCCAGAGGAAAGGTCCGTGGTTTGTTTTTGGGGGCATATGGCTGAGAGTGGCCGGCTGGCCCCTGAAAATCCACGATACACAGGATGGTTCCCAGATCCAAGGTGGCACCTGTGCCAAGTCGGGCTGATTTGATAGTACTAAGTAGCTCCTGCAATCTGCCATGCAGAAGCGGGGCAGCTTACTTTTGTTTGCCAGGGAAACGGGCCGAGGTTTGTGTTTGGGGGCCTATGGCTGAGAGTGACCGGCTGGCTCCTGAAAAGCTACAATAGGCAGGATGGTGACCAGACCCATGGTGGCACCAGTGCCAAGTTGGGCTGGTTTGATAGTACCAAGTGGTTCCTGCAATCTGCCATCCAGAAGCAGGGCAGCTGAGTTTTGTTTGCCAGAGAAAAGGGCCTTGGTTTGTGTTTGGGGGCATATGGCTGGGTGTGGCCAGCTGGCTCCTTAAAATGCACGATATGCAACATGGCTCCCAGACCCAAGGTGGCACAAGTGCCAAGTTGGGCTGGTTTGATAGTACCAAGTGGCTCCTGCAATCTTCCATGATCACGTGGAGAAATACTTTCTGGTTTCAGCCTCATGCTCTTTCTTCTCTCCCTCAACTTCTCTATCACCTCTCATCTGGTTCACATGCGCTGTCTTCAAGGTCCACAGGCTACTTTTCACAGAATCTTCTGGCCTGATGAAGTAAGGATGATGAATAGAACAGAGCTGGGATCTATTTTCCAGTTTGGATAAAATGCATTCTGCACACAAATCCAAGGAGAACGGGCTGCCCCGATGCCCAGAAAATCTTTCACTCCTGCTAGTGTTCTACGTCAACCGCAACTTAGTCTGAAAGAAAAGCTTTTTCTCTGAGAGCATCTGAGAGGTTTGCATGAAGCACTGATATCTGACATATGCAATTTTGAATAGGAGAGGAAAAAGAAAATGGCAAGGAGTTTTTAATTTTAGTGGTTTCAATTTTAATTTCCGTGCACTTTTTCAAAACTTGTCAGCTCAAATGCCCATCAACATCTTTTAGTCATCTGTAAGTCAGTATTCATATAAAATGTGCTTCAAATCCAAAGAATTTCAAATTTGCACTCCAAGCTTCTATGCCTAGATTTATGATTTCCTACACATATTAGATGAAAGGAAGGCCTTTTTTACTGTGGGAGTGCTGGAACACTGGAACAGGTTGCCCAGAGAAGTTGTGGGTGTCCCATCCCTGAAAGTATTCAAGGTCACCCTGGACGGGGCTTGGAGCAGCAACAAAGGAGAAGCTTGATGGTAGAGAAACAAAGTTGGACTATAGAAGAAACTCGGATTGAAGTATAGGATCAAGTTTTCTCTCAGCTCTTGGGGTAAATTCAAAGTTGTACAAAATGACATTTATCTGTGCTATTCACTACTGTAACAGAAAGTTTCATGAAAACTGTACAGAAGATAGTAAATTTTAAAAGAGATAAGAATTACAGCATAAAATCCATGGGATAGGTTACAACATGAGACACTCTCTAAGAGAAAATCTCTGTGTTTCAGCACTTCATCGGGGTAAGATTTCATGAAGTGCCAAAGAAGGCGGCAAAATATCATTCGGGACATTATTTACTGGAATTCAGCCTGGCCATTAGTAGGAACTGCCTTTGAACATATCATGTAGATATACCACACACACTTTCCCTTCACTGAAAAATTACTGTTTACAACAAATAAGCAATTGACAATCAAAATTGATTGAAAGCATCTTAAACATGTCAAGTATTTCATTGTAGATGATCTGTGATCCAAATGCTTCTTCCACCTTCGAGAGGGACAGAAGAATTCTTCCATATCATGATGGTTTAAAATTGTATCAACCAATGTTTTCTGCTGAAAAGATATCATCTATTTTTTTCTATTTTTGGAAGAAAATATTCCTAGACATACAACAGGTGAGAACTAAGTAATTTTAAAGAAACAAATGAAATGAAAATATTCTGTAAATAGAATGAAATGAAAAGCTGTGTTTTAAATAGGAGCTAAATATTAAACAGAATTTTTGTACCAGGCATTTGAATTACTGCACCAGCTCTTTTGCCCATCAAGAGAGGCATTTAGCATTTCAGTCTTTTCCAAGGTGTTCATGATCTGCTATGCTGATCTCTGTGTGTGCCTAGGTGTGTGTGGAGGGGGGGGCATATGAAGGGGAGTGTGTATGTTTGCTTTACAATTGTTGTGGCAGATTCATGCCTCAGCTCCACATTTTGTTTTAAAAAGGTCACACCGAGTGGATATGAAGTTTACTATCAACAAGAGATCGATTCCCAAATCATCCATTTGACTCTCCCTTATAAATCATGTGCTTTGTTGCATATTTTATCAAATATACTTTCAAGCCAGATGGAGGAAGGAGGATGTGGGAATCCCTCCACCATCTTGCAACTTTTATGTAAGTAGGTTTTCAAGAAAATCATCATTTCTCTTTTAAATATGTCTGGAACAGGCATGATGGTAGTGTCAACCTGTTGGAGTTTTTGTTGCTGGAAGAAGTTGTACAAAAGGATTGGTTTTTACGTTGACCAGTTACTGAATCAAGCGCAGGAATACATTGGAAATTTAGCTGGGGGTTCCTTTTCCCAGCAGACTACTTCTAGAACGAGCTTGTACACTGAAGCTGACTCTTTTGCTCTCTTTTTGTTTCTTTCCTATTTTCTTGGCTTCTTTGCCACTATCTAGACAATTTTGGAACTTTGTTCCCAACTAAAATGGTTTCAATAGTCTGATTGTGATCATACATTTTTACAAGGAATTTTTAAAATCTTTCCTCGAGTCCAGAAAGTCAAGGACTTAGATCTTTTTCTTCCCTTATCAATATTGCCATGAAATTGATAAATAAAGACCAACTCTTTATTTTTGTTTTTAACCCACGTAGATAATTCCCATCCATTAATCCATTTTGTGGACCAATAGCTGCCATTCTGATGGAAGCTGTCACTTCTTAACAATAGGCATTCTGTGACTATGTTGACAGCACTTTGGGTGAAGATCCTAACTGGTCTTAGATATACATAGGGAGAAATTTGCTCAGCCAGTGTCAGTCTTAAGCATGCGTATCAGAAGATCTTTCTAGAGCTGGGAATTTTCCCATGAAAGGGATTCAGTTAGGGAAGAGACACTTGTGCCAGAGTTTTACATTCTTCTTGAACACTGCTTAAGGAACTTAGATGCCATGTCCATTTGGATCTCTGTCTGCACAGAACTTTGTCATGCCAGTGCTTTGAAATGCATCTTGAAGAGAATTCACTAGCACAGAATGAAAGAGAGTGGAAGGGGTTGGTGGGGCTAACCAGGCCCAACCCCCCTGCCTAAACCAGGATACCTAGAGCCTCTTGCCCAGGATTCTATCTGGGTGTACTTTTAATGTCTTCAAAGATCCAGGCTCCACAATCTTTCTGGGCAGTCTGTGCCGTGGTTCAGTCACCCTGACAGTAAAGAAACATTTACTGATGTTCAAAGGCAATCTCCTGTATTTCAGTGTGTGCCCACTGCCTCTTGTCTTTTCCCTCAGCATCACTGAAAAGACACTGATTCCCTCCCCTTTGCACTATTGCTTCCATATGTATGTGTGATGCCATGTAGAGGTATGTCAAAAACCTCCCTGAAGCCCAGGCAGATAATATTCCCTTCATCTACCAGTCAAGTTGATTCATCAGAGGAGTTTAAAGTGATGTTCAGCATGAAATTCCCCTGAAAAATCATGCTAACTACATTATTTGGTCATCTGTCGTGTGCCTGGCAAGGATTTCCAGGAAGAGCTGCTTCATCAACTTCCTGGGGATAAAAAAGAGGCTGGCTGGTTTGTACTATGGCGAGTCCTCTTAATTGCCTTTTTTGAAGATGGGTGTCATTTGCTAACATCCACTCTTTAGCCTCTCTTGTCGTCTACATCTTAGCAAAACGCTTTTCCACTATGTCTGGCTAGGAAAAACTGTGCCAGCACAGAAAACATCTCCCATCGTGTTCTAGAAGTTGCACGGATGTCTGCCAAGTGTTTGGCAGGAAGAAAAGAAAAGTTGTCCAAAACAGCTTCCAATCGAATGTTCCTGTGATTGGAAAAGTCAGGAGAGTGCAAAGGTACTGTTTTCTATCAGTTGGCAAGGTGCGCACACAATCCCAGTGTTGTACAGCTTGCTTCTTCACCTTCCCGAAGCTGCCGCTCTCGCCGGCTGCCGGAGCCCAAGAAGCGGCTTCTTCGCGCAAAGACGATTGTGCCGCTCACAGGGCTCTCCTTAGCGCGGCTTCTGCCGAAAGACGCCCGGCAGCGGCTCTTACCTCCGGAGAGCATCCTACCTTCGTCTTTAGCTCCTCTTCTCATCTACACCTCGGCAAAAAGCTTTTCCACTATGTCTGGCTAGGAAAAACTGTGCCAGCACAGAAAACATCTCCCATCGTGTTCTAGAAGTTGCACGGATGTCTGCCAAGTGTTTGGCAGGAAGAAAAGAAAAGTTGTCCAAAACAGCTTCCAATCGAATGTTCCTGTGATTGGAAAAGTCAGGAGAGTGCAAAGGTACTGTTTTCTATCAGTTGGCAAGGTGCGCACACAATCCCAGTGTTGTACAGCTTGCTTCTTCACCTTCCCGAAGCTGCCGCTCTCGCCGGCTGCCGGAGCCCAAGAAGCGGCTTCTTCGCGCAAAGACGATTGTGCCGCTCACAGTGCTCTCCTTAGCGCGGCTTCTGCCGAAAGACGCCCGGCAGCGGCTCTTACCTCCGGAGAGCATCCTACCTTCGTCTTTCGCGTCTTTTGTAGTCTACATCTTAGCAAAACGCTTTTCCACTATGTCTGGCTAGGAAAAACTGTGCCAGCACAGAAAACATCTCCCATCGTGTTCTAGAAGTTGCACGGATGTCTGCCAAGTGTTTGGCAGGAAGAAAAGAAAAGTTGTCCAAAACAGCTTCCAATCGAATGTTCCTGTGATTGGAAAAGTCAGGAGAGTGCAAAGGTACTGTTTTCTATCAGTTGGCAAGGTGCGCACACAATCCCAGTGTTGTACAGCTTGCTTCTTCACCTTCCCGAAGCTGCCGCTCTCGCCGGCTGCCGGAGCCCAAGAAGCGGCTTCTTCGCGCAAAGACGATTGTGCCGCTCACAGTGCTCTCCTTAGCGCGGCTTCTGCCGAAAGACGCCCGGCAGCGGCTCTTACCTCCGGAGAGCATCCTACCTTCGTCTTTCGCGTCTTTTGTAGTCTACATCTTAGCAAAACGCTTTTCCACTATGTCTGGCTAGTAAAAACTGTGCCAGCACAGAAAACATCTCCCATCGTGTTCTAGAAGTTGCACGGATGTCTGCCAAGTGTTTGGCAGGAAGAAAAGAAAAGTTGTCCAAAACAGCTTCCAATCGAATGTTCCTGTGATTGGAAACGTCAGGAGAGTGCAAAGGTACTGTTTTCTATCAGTTGGCAAGGTGCGCACACAATCCCAGTGTTGTACAGCTTGCTTCTTCACCTTCCCGAAGCTGCCGCTCTCGCCGGCTGCCGGAGCCCAAGAAGCGGCTTCTTCGCGCAAAGACGATTGTGCCGCTCACAGTGCTCTCCTTAGCGCGGCTTCTGCCGAAAGACGCCCGGCAGCGGCTCTTACCTCCGGAGAGCATCCTACCTTCGTCTTTCGCGTCTTTTGTAGTCTACATCTTAGCAAAACGCTTTTCCACTATGTCTGGCTAGGAAAAACTGTGCCAGCACAGAAAACATCTCCCATCGTGTTCTAGAAGTTGCACGGATGTCTGCCAAGTGTTTGGCAGGAAGAAAAGAAAAGTTGTCCAAAACAGCTTCCAATCGAATGTTCCTGTGATTGGAAAAGTCAGGAGAGTGCAAAGGTACTGTTTTCTATCAGTTGGCAAGGTGCGCACACAATCCCAGTGTTGTACAGCTTGCTTCTTCACCTTCCCGAAGCTGCCACTCTCAGGAGGTAAGAGCCGCTGCCGGGCGTCTTTCGGCAGAAGCCGCGCTAAGGAGAGCACTGTGAGCGGCACAATCGTCTTTGCGCGAAGAAGCCGCTTCTTGGGCTCCGGCAGCCGGCGAGAGCGGCAGCTTCGGGAAGGTGAAGAAGCAAGCTGTACAACACTGGGATTGTGTGCGCACCTTGCCAACTGATAGAAAACAGTACCTTTGCACTCTCCTGACTTTTCCAATCACAGGAACATTCGATTGGAAGCTGTTTTGGACAACTTTTCTTTTCTTCCTGCCAAACACTTGGCAGACATCCGTGCAACTTCTAGAACACGATGGGAGATGTTTTCTGTGCTGGCACAGTTTTTCCTAGCCAGACATAGTGGAAAAGCGTTTTGCTAAGATGTAGACTACAAAAGACGCGAAAGACGAAGGTAGGATGCTCTCCGGAGGTAAGAGCCGCTGCCGGGCGTCTTTCGGCAGAAGCCGCGCTAAGGAGAGCCCTGTGAGCGGCACAATCGTCTTTGCGCGAAGAAGCCGCTTCTTGGGCTCCGGCAGCCGGCGAGAGCGGCAGCTTCGGGAAGGTGAAGAAGCAAGCTGTACAACACTGGGATTGTGTGCGCACCTTGCCAACTGATAGAAAACAGTACCTTTGCACTCTCCTGACTTTTCCAATCACAGGAACATTCGATTGGAAGCTGTTTTGGACAACTTTTCTTTTCTTCCTGCCAAACACTTGGCAGACATCCGTGCAACTTCTAGAACACGATGGGAGATGTTTTCTGTGCTGGCACAGTTTTTACTAGCCAGACATAGTGGAAAAGCGTTTTGCTAAGATGTAGACTACAAAAGACGCGAAAGACGAAGGTAGGATGCTCTCCGGAGGTAAGAGCCGCTGCCGGGCGTCTTTCGGCAGAAGCCGCGCTAAGGAGAGCACTGTGAGCGGCACAATCGTCTTTGCGCGAAGAAGCCGCTTCTTGGGCTCCGGCAGCCGGCGAGAGCGGCAGCTTCGGGAAGGTGAAGAAGCAAGCTGTACAACACTGGGATTGTGTGCGCACCTTGCCAACTGATAGAAAACAGTACCTTTGCACTCTCCTGACTTTTCCAATCACAGGAACATTCGATTGGAAGCTGTTTTGGACAACTTTTCTTTTCTTCCTGCCAAACACTTGGCAGACATCCGTGCAACTTCTAGAACACGATGGGAGATGTTTTCTGTGCTGGCACAGTTTTTCCTAGCCAGACATAGTGGAAAAGCGTTTTGCTAAGATGTAGACTACAAAAGACGCGAAAGACGAAGGTAGGATGCTCTCCGGAGGTAAGAGCCGCTGCCGGGCGTCTTTCGGCAGAAGCCGCGCTAAGGAGAGCCCTGTGAGCGGCACAATCGTCTTTGCGCGAAGAAGCCGCTTCTTGGGCTCCGGCAGCCGGCGAGAGCGGCAGCTTCGGGAAGGTGAAGAAGCAAGCTGTACAACACTGGGATTGTGTGCGCACCTTGCCAACTGATAGAAAACAGTACCTTTGCACTCTCCTGACTTTTCCAATCACAGGAACATTCGATTGGAAGCTGTTTTGGACAACTTTTCTTTTCTTCCTGCCAAACACTTGGCAGACATCCGTGCAACTTCTAGAACACGATGGGAGATGTTTTCTGTGCTGGCACAGTTTTTCCTAGCCAGACATAGTGGAAAAGCGTTTTGCTAAGATGTAGACTACAAAAGACGCGAAAGACGAAGGTAGGATGCTCTCCGGAGGTAAGAGCCGCTGCCGGGCGTCTTTCGGCAGAAGCCGCGCTAAGGAGAGCACTGTGAGCGGCACAATCGTCTTTGCGCGAAGAAGCCGCTTCTTGGGCTCCGGCAGCCGGCGAGAGCGGCAGCTTCGGGAAGGTGAAGAAGCAAGCTGTACAACACTGGGATTGTGTGCGCACCTTGCCAACTGATAGAAAACAGTACCTTTGCACTCTCCTGACTTTTCCAATCACAGGAACATTCGATTGGAAGCTGTTTTGGACAACTTTTCTTTTCTTCCTGCCAAACACTTGGCAGACATCCGTGCAACTTCTAGAACACGATGGGAGATGTTTTCTGTGCTGGCACAGTTTTTCCTAGCCAGACATAGTGGAAAAGCGTTTTGCTAAGATGTAGACTACAAAAGACGCGAAAGACGAAGGTAGGATGCTCTCCGGAGGTAAGAGCCGCTGCCGGGCGTCTTTCGGCAGAAGCCGCGCTAAGGAGAGCACTGTGAGCGGCACAATCGTCTTTGCGCGAAGAAGCCGCTTCTTGGGCTCCGGCAGCCGGCGAGAGCGGCAGCTTCGGGAAGGTGAAGAAGCAAGCTGTACAACACTGGGATTGTGTGCGCACCTTGCCAACTGATAGAAAACAGTACCTTTGCACTCTCCTGACTTTTCCAATCACAGGAACATTCGATTGGAAGCTGTTTTGGACAACTTTTCTTTTCTTCCTGCCAAACACTTGGCAGACATCCGTGCAACTTCTAGAACACGATGGGAGATGTTTTCTGTGCTGGCACAGTTTTTCCTAGCCAGACATAGTGGAAAAGCGTTTTGCTAAGATGTAGACTACAAAAGACGCGAAAGACGAAGGTAGGATGCTCTCCGGAGGTAAGAGCCGCTGCCGGGCGTCTTTCGGCAGAAGCCGCGCTAAGGAGAGCCCTGTGAGCGGCACAATCGTCTTTGCGCGAAGAAGCCGCTTCTTGGGCTCCGGCAGCCGGCGAGAGCGGCAGCTTCGGGAAGGTGAAGAAGCAAGCTGTACAACACTGGGATTGTGTGCGCACCTTGCCAACTGATAGAAAACAGTACCTTTGCACTCTCCTGACTTTTCCAATCACAGGAACATTCGATTGGAAGCTGTTTTGGACAACTTTTCTTTTCTTCCTGCCAAACACTTGGCAGACATCCGTGCAACTTCTAGAACACGATGGGAGATGTTTTCTGTGCTGGCACAGTTTTTACTAGCCAGACATAGTGGAAAAGCGTTTTGCTAAGATGTAGACTACAAAAGACGCGAAAGACGAAGGTAGGATGCTCTCCGGAGGTAAGAGCCGCTGCCGGGCGTCTTTCGGCAGAAGCCGCGCTAAGGAGAGCACTGTGAGCGGCACAATCGTCTTTGCGCGAAGAAGCCGCTTCTTGGGCTCCGGCAGCCGGCGAGAGCGGCAGCTTCGGGAAGGTGAAGAAGCAAGCTGTACAACACTGGGATTGTGTGCGCACCTTGCCAACTGATAGAAAACAGTACCTTTGCACTCTCCTGACTTTTCCAATCACAGGAACATTCGATTGGAAGCTGTTTTGGACAACTTTTCTTTTCTTCCTGCCAAACACTTGGCAGACATCCGTGCAACTTCTAGAACACGATGGGAGATGTTTTCTGTGCTGGCACAGTTTTTCCTAGCCAGACATAGTGGAAAAGCGTTTTGCTAAGATGTAGACTACAAAAGACGCGAAAGACGAAGGTAGGATGCTCTCCGGAGGTAAGAGCCGCTGCCGGGCGTCTTTCGGCAGAAGCCGCGCTAAGGAGAGCACTGTGAGCGGCACAATCGTCTTTGCGCGAAGAAGCCGCTTCTTGGGCTCCGGCAGCCGGCGAGAGCGGCAGCTTCGGGAAGGTGAAGAAGCAAGCTGTACAACACTGGGATTGTGTGCGCACCTTGCCAACTGATAGAAAACAGTACCTTTGCACTCTCCTGACTTTTCCAATCACAGGAACATTCGATTGGAAGCTGTTTTGGACAACTTTTCTTTTCTTCCTGCCAAACACTTGGCAGACATCCGTGCAACTTCTAGAACACGATGGGAGATGTTTTCTGTGCTGGCACAGTTTTTCCTAGCCAGACATAGTGGAAAAGCGTTTTGCTAAGATGTAGACTACAAAAGACGCGAAAGACGAAGGTAGGATGCTCTCCGGAGGTAAGAGCCGCTGCCGGGCGTCTTTCGGCAGAAGCCGCGCTAAGGAGAGCACTGTGAGCGGCACAATCGTCTTTGCGCGAAGAAGCCGCTTCTTGGGCTCCGGCAGCCGGCGAGAGCGGCAGCTTCGGGAAGGTGAAGAAGCAAGCTGTACAACACTGGGATTGTGTGCGCACCTTGCCAACTGATAGAAAACAGTACCTTTGCACTCTCCTGACTTTTCCAATCACAGGAACATTCGATTGGAAGCTGTTTTGGACAACTTTTCTTTTCTTCCTGCCAAACACTTGGCAGACATCCGTGCAACTTCTAGAACACGATGGGAGATGTTTTCTGTGCTGGCACAGTTTTTCCTAGCCAGACATAGTGGAAAAGCGTTTTGCTAAGATGTAGACTACAAAAGACGCGAAAGACGAAGGTAGGATGCTCTCCGGAGGTAAGAGCCGCTGCCGGGCGTCTTTCGGCAGAAGCCGCGCTAAGGAGAGCCCTGTGAGCGGCACAATCGTCTTTGCGCGAAGAAGCCGCTTCTTGGGCTCCGGCAGCCGGCGAGAGCGGCAGCTTCGGGAAGGTGAAGAAGCAAGCTGTACAACACTGGGATTGTGTGCGCACCTTGCCAACTGATAGAAAACAGTACCTTTGCACTCTCCTGACTTTTCCAATCACAGGAACATTCGATTGGAAGCTGTTTTGGACAACTTTTCTTTTCTTCCTGCCAAACACTTGGCAGACATCCGTGCAACTTCTAGAACACGATGGGAGATGTTTTCTGTGCTGGCACAGTTTTTCCTAGCCAGACATAGTGGAAAAGCGTTTTGCTAAGATGTAGACTACAAAAGACGCGAAAGACGAAGGTAGGATGCTCTCCGGAGGTAAGAGCCGCTGCCGGGCGTCTTTCGGCAGAAGCCGCGCTAAGGAGAGCCCTGTGAGCGGCACAATCGTCTTTGCGCGAAGAAGCCGCTTCTTGGGCTCCGGCAGCCGGCGAGAGCGGCAGCTTCGGGAAGGTGAAGAAGCAAGCTGTACAACACTGGGATTGTGTGCGCACCTTGCCAACTGATAGAAAACAGTACCTTTGCACTCTCCTGACTTTTCCAATCACAGGAACATTCGATTGGAAGCTGTTTTGGACAACTTTTCTTTTCTTCCTGCCAAACACTTGGCAGACATCCGTGCAACTTCTAGAACACGATGGGAGATGTTTTCTGTGCTGGCACAGTTTTTCCTAGCCAGACATAGTGGAAAAGCTTTTTGCCGAGGTGTAGATGAGAAGAGGAGCTAAAGACGAAGGTAGGATGCTCTCCGGAGGTAAGAGCCGCTGCCGGGCGTCTTTCGGCAGAAGCCGCGCTAAGGAGAGCCCTGTGAGCGGCACAATCGTCTTTGCGCGAAGAAGCCGCTTCTTGGGCTCCGGCAGCCGGCGAGAGCGGCAGCTTCGGGAAGGTGAAGAAGCAAGCTGTACAACACTGGGATTGTGTGCGCACCTTGCCAACTGATAGAAAACAGTACCTTTGCACTCTCCTGACTTTTCCAATCACAGGAACATTCGATTGGAAGCTGTTTTGGACAACTTTTCTTTTCTTCCTGCCAAACACTTGGCAGACATCCGTGCAACTTCTAGAACACGATGGGAGATGTTTTCTGTGCTGGCACAGTTTTTCCTAGCCAGACATAGTGGAAAAGCGTTTTGCTAAGATGTAGACGACAAGAGAGGCTAAAGAGTGGATGTTAGCAAATGACACCCATCTTCAAAAAAGGCAATTAAGAGGACTCGCCATAGTACAAACCAGCCAGCCTCTTTTTTATCCCCAGGAAGTTGATGAAGCAGCTCTTCCTGGAAATCCTTGCCAGGCACATGACAGATGACCAAATAATGTAGTTAGCATGATTTTTCAGGGGAATTTCATGCTGAACATCACTTTAAACTCCTCTGATGAATCAACTTGACTGGTAGATGAAGGGAATATTATCTGCCTGGGCTTCAGGGAGGTTTTTGACATACCTCTACATGGCATCACACATACATATGGAAGCAATAGTGCAAAGGGGAGGGAATCAGTGTCTTTTCAGTGATGCTGAGGGAAAAGACAAGAGGCAGTGGGCACACACTGAAATACAGGAGATTGCCTTTGAACATCAGTAAATGTTTCTTTACTGTCAGGGTGACTGAACCACGGCACAGACTGCCCAGAAAGATTGTGGAGCCTGGATCTTTGAAGACATTAAAAGTACACCCAGATAGAATCCTGGGCAAGAGGCTCTAGGTATCCTGGTTTAGGCAGGGGGGTTGGGCCTGGTTAGCCCCACCAACCCCTTCCACTCTCTTTCATTCTGTGCTAGTGAATTCTCTTCAAGATGCATTTCAAAGCACTGGCATGACAAAGTTCTGTGCAGACAGAGATCCAAATGGACATGGCATCTAAGTTCCTTAAGCAGTGTTCAAGAAGAATGTAAAACTCTGGCACAAGTGTCTCTTCCCTAACTGAATCCCTTTCATGGGAAAATTCCCAGCTCTAGAAAGATCTTCTGATACGCATGCTTAAGACTGACACTGGCTGAGCAAATTTCTCCCTATGTATATCTAAGACCAGTTAGGATCTTCACCCAAAGTGCTGTCAACATAGTCACAGAATGCCTATTGTTAAGAAGTGACAGCTTCCATCAGAATGGCAGCTATTGGTCCACAAAATGGATTAATGGATGGGAATTATCTACGTGGGTTAAAAACAAAAATAAAGAGTTGGTCTTTATTTATCAATTTCATGGCAATATTGATAAGGGAAGAAAAAGATCTAAGTCCTTGACTTTCTGGACTCGAGGAAAGATTTTAAAAATTCCTTGTAAAAATGTATGATCACAATCAGACTATTGAAACCATTTTAGTTGGGAACAAAGTTCCAAAATTGTCTAGATAGTGGCAAAGAAGCCAAGAAAATAGGAAAGAAACAAAAAGAGAGCAAAAGAGTCAGCTTCAGTGTACAAGCTCGTTCTAGAAGTAGTCTGCTGGGAAAAGGAACCCCCAGCTAAATTTCCAATGTATTCCTGCGCTTGATTCAGTAACTGGTCAATGTAAAAACCAATCCTTTTGTACAACTTCTTCCAGCAACAAAAACTCCAACAGGTTGACACTACCATCATGCCTGTTCCAGACATATTTAAAAGAGAAATGATTATTTTCTTGAAAACCTACTTACATAAAAGTTGCAAGATGGTGGAGGGATTCCCACATCCTCCTTCCTCCATCTGGCTTGAAAGTATATTTGATAAAATATGCAACAAAGCACATGATTTATAAGGGAGAGTCAAATGGATGATTTGGGAATCGATCTCTTGTTGATAGTAAACTTCATATCCACTCGGTGTGACCTTTTTAAAACAAAATGTGGAGCTGAGGCATGAATCTGCCACAACAATTGTAAAGCAAACATACACACTCCCCTTCATATGCCCCCCCCTCCACACACACCTAGGCACACACAGAGATCAGCATAGCAGATCATGAACACCTTGGAAAAGACTGAAATGCTAAATGCCTCTCTTGATGGGCAAAAGAGCTGGTGCAGTAATTCAAATGCCTGGTACAAAAATTCTGTTTAATATTTAGCTCCTATTTAAAACACAGCTTTTCATTTCATTCTATTTACAGAATATTTTCATTTCATTTGTTTCTTTAAAATTACTTAGTTCTCACCTGTTGTATGTCTAGGAATATTTTCTTCCAAAAATAGAAAAAAATAGATGATATCTTTTCAGCAGAAAACATTGGTTGATACAATTTTAAACCATCATGATATGGAAGAATTCTTCTGTCCCTCTCGAAGGTGGAAGAAGCATTTGGATCACAGATCATCTACAATGAAATACTTGACATGTTTAAGATGCTTTCAATCAATTTTGATTGTCAATTGCTTATTTGTTGTAAACAGTAATTTTTCAGTGAAGGGAAAGTGTGTGTGGTATATCTACATGATATGTTCAAAGGCAGTTCCTACTAATGGCCAGGCTGAATTCCAGTAAATAATGTCCCGAATGATATTTTGCCGCCTTCTTTGGCACTTCATGAAATCTTACCCCGATGAAGTGCTGAAACACAGAGATTTTCTCTTAGAGAGTGTCTCATGTTGTAACCTATCCCATGGATTTTATGCTGTAATTCTTATCTCTTTTAAAATTTACTATCTTCTGTACAGTTTTCATGAAACTTTCTGTTACAGTAGTGAATAGCACAGATAAATGTCATTTTGTACAACTTTGAATTTACCCCAAGAGCTGAGAGAAAACTTGATCCTATACTTCAATCCGAGTTTCTTCTATAGTCCAACTTTGTTTCTCTACCATCAAGCTTCTCCTTTGTTGCTGCTCCAAGCCCCGTCCAGGGTGACCTTGAATACTTTCAGGGATGGGACACCCACAACTTCTCTGGGCAACCTGTTCCAGTGTTCCAGCACTCCCACAGTAAAAAAGGCCTTCCTTTCATCTAATATGTGTAGGAAATCATAAATCTAGGCATAGAAGCTTGGAGTGCAAATTTGAAATTCTTTGGATTTGAAGCACATTTTATATGAATACTGACTTACAGATGACTAAAAGATGTTGATGGGCATTTGAGCTGACAAGTTTTGAAAAAGTGCACGGAAATTAAAATTGAAACCACTAAAATTAAAAACTCCTTGCCATTTTCTTTTTCCTCTCCTATTCAAAATTGCATATGTCAGATATCAGTGCTTCATGCAAACCTCTCAGATGCTCTCAGAGAAAAAGCTTTTCTTTCAGACTAAGTTGCGGTTGACGTAGAACACTAGCAGGAGTGAAAGATTTTCTGGGCATCGGGGCAGCCCGTTCTCCTTGGATTTGTGTGCAGAATGCATTTTATCCAAACTGGAAAATAGATCCCAGCTCTGTTCTATTCATCATCCTTACTTCATCAGGCCAGAAGATTCTGTGAAAAGTAGCCTGTGGACCTTGAAGACAGCGCATGTGAACCAGATGAGAGGTGATAGAGAAGTTGAGGGAGAGAAGAAAGAGCATGAGGCTGAAACCAGAAAGTATTTCTCCACGTGATCATGGAAGATTGCAGGAGCCACTTGGTACTATCAAACCAGCCCAACTTGGCACTTGTGCCACCTTGGGTCTGGGAGCCATGTTGCATATCGTGCATTTTAAGGAGCCAGCTGGCCACACCCAGCCATATGCCCCCAAACACAAACCAAGGCCCTTTTCTCTGGCAAACAAAACTCAGCTGCCCTGCTTCTGGATGGCAGATTGCAGGAACCACTTGGTACTATCAAACCAGCCCAACTTGGCACTGGTGCCACCATGGGTCTGGTCACCATCCTGCCTATTGTAGCTTTTCAGGAGCCAGCCGGTCACTCTCAGCCATAGGCCCCCAAACACAAACCTCGGCCCGTTTCCCTGGCAAACAAAAGTAAGCTGCCCCGCTTCTGCATGGCAGATTGCAGGAGCTACTTAGTACTATCAAATCAGCCCGACTTGGCACAGGTGCCACCTTGGATCTGGGAACCATCCTGTGTATCGTGGATTTTCAGGGGCCAGCCGGCCACTCTCAGCCATATGCCCCCAAAAACAAACCACGGACCTTTTCTCTGGCAAACAAAAATCAGCTGCCCCACTTCTGGATGGCAGATTGCAGGAGCCACTTGGGACTATCACACCAGCACAACATGGCACTGCTGCCACCTTGGATCTGGGAACAATCCTGCGTATCGTACATATTCAGGAACCAGCCGAACACTCCCAGCCACAGGCCCCCAAACACAAACAACGGCCCTTTTCTCTGGCAAACAAAACTCAACTGCCCCTCTTCTGGATGGCAAATTGCAGGACGCACTTGGTACTACAAAAAGAGCCCGACTTGGCAGTGGTGCCACCTTGGCTCTGGGAACCATCCTGCGTATCGAGCATTTTAAGGAGCCAGCCGGCAATTCCCAGCCGTATGCCCCAAAAAGAAACCATGGACCTTTTCTCTGGCAAAAAAAACTCAGCTGTCCCGCTTCTGGATGGCAGATTGCAGGAGTTACTTTGAACCATACAACCAGCCTTACTTGGCACTGGTGCCACCTTGGATCTGGGAACCATCCTGCCTATCGTTGATTTTCAGGGGCCAGCCGGCCACTCTCAGCCATAGGCCCCCAAACACAAACCACAGCCCTTTTCTCTAGCAAACAAAATTCAACTGCCCCGCTTCTGGATGGCAAATTGCAGGAGCCACTGGGTACTACAAAAACAGCCTGACTTGGCACTGGTGCCACCTTGCGCCTGGTTACCATGCGGCGTATCGTGCATTTTAAGGAGCCAGGTGGCCACTCCCAGCCATATGCCCCCAAACACAACCCACGGCCCTTTTCTCTGGCAAACAAAACTCAGCTGCCCCGCTTCTGGATGGCAGATTGCAGGAGACACTTGGTACTATCAAACCAGCCCGACTTGGCACTGGTGCCACCTTGGGTCTGGGAACCATGCTGCGTATCGTGGATTTTCAGGAGCCAGCCGGCCACTGCCAGCCACAGGCCCCCAAACACAAACCACAGCCTTTTTCTCTGGCAAACAAAACTCAGCTGCCCCGCTTCTGGATGGCAGATTGCAGGAGCCACTTGGTACTATCAAACCAGCCCGACTTGGCACTGGTGCCACCTTGGGTCTGGGAACCATCCTGCCTATCGTGGATTTTAAGGAGCCAGCCGGCTACTCCCAGCCACAGGCCCCCAACAAAAACCACGGCCCTTTTTTCTCGCAAACAAAACTTAGCTGCCTCACTTCTGGATGGCAGATTGCAGGAGCCACTTGGTGTAATCAAACCAGCCCGACTTGGCACTGGTGCCACCTTGGGTCTGGGAACCATCCTGCGTATCGTGGATTCTAAGGAGCCACCCGGCCACTCTGAGCCACAGGCCCCCCAACAAAATCAACGGCGCTGTTCCCTGGAAAACAAAACTCGCCTGCCAACTTTTTGATGGAGTTTGCAGGAGCCACTTGGTACTATCAAACCAGCCCGACTTGGCACTGGTGCCACCTTGGGTCTGGGAAACATCCTGCGTATCGTGGATTCTTAGGAGCCAGCCGGCCACTCCTAGCCACAGGCCCCCAAACAAAAACCTAGGCCTATTTCTCTGGCAAACAAAAGTAAGCTGCCCTGCTTCTGGATGGCAGATTGCAGGAGACACTTGGTACTATCAAACCAGCCCAACTTGGAAATGGTGCCACCTTGGGTCTGGGAACCATCCTGCGTATCGTGGATTCTAAGGAGCCAGCGGGCCACTCCCAGCCACAGGCCCCCAAATACAAACAACGGCGCTTTTCCCTGGAAAACAAAACTCGCCTGCCAAATTTTTGATGGCAGATTGCAGGAGCCACTTGGTACTATCAAATCAGCCCAACTTGGCACTGGTGCCACCATGGATCTGGTCACCATCCTGCCTATCGTAGCTTTTCAGGTGCCAGCCGGTCACTCCCAGCCATAGGAACCCAGACACAAACCTCGGCCCGTTTCCCTGGCAAACAAAAGTAAGCTGCCCCGCTTCTGGATGGCAGATTGCAGGAGCCACTTTGCACCATCAAACTGGCCCGACTTGTCACTGGTGCCACCTCAGGTCTGGGAACCCTCCTGCGTATCGTGGATTCCAATTAGCAAGACGGCCACTCCCAGCCACAGGCCCCCAAACACAAACAACGGCGCTTTTCCCTGGAAAACAAAACTCGCCTGCCAACTTTTTGATGGCAGATTGCAGGAGCCACTTGGTACTATCAAACCAGCCCAACTTGGCACTGCTGACACCATGGGTCTGGTCACCTTCCTGCCTATCGTAGCTTTTCAGGAGCCAGCCGGTCACTCCCAGCCATAGGCCCCCAGACACAAAGCTCTGCCCGTTTCCCTGGCAAACAAAAGTAAGCTGCCCCGCTTCTGGATGGCAGATTTCAGGATCCACTTGTTATTATCAAACCAGCCCGACTTGGTACTGGTGCCACCTCTGGTCTGGGAACCATCCTGCGTATCTTGGATTCTAAGGAGCCAGCCGGCCACTCCCAGCCACAGGCCCCCAAAAAAAAACATCGGCGCTTTTCCCTGGAAAACAAAACTCGCCTGCCAACATTTTGATTGCAGATTGCAGGAACCACTTGGTACTATCAAACCAGCCCAACTTGGCACTGGTGCCACCTTGGGTCTGGGAACCATCCGGCGTATCGTGTGTTTAAAGGAGCCAGCCGGCCACTCCAGCCACAGGCCCGCAGACACAAACAACGGCGCTTTTCCCTGGAAAACAAAGCTTGCCTGCTGACTTTTGATGGCAGATTGCAGGAGCCACTTTGTACTTTGAAATCAGCCGAACATGGCTCTGGTGCCACCATGGGTCTGGTCACCATCCTGCCTATCGTAGCTTTTCACGAGCCAGCCGGTCACTCCCAGCCATAGGCCCCCAGACACAAAGCTCGGCCCGTTTCCCTGGCAAACAAAAGTAAGCTACCCCGCTTCTGGATGGCAGATTGCAGGACGCACTTGGTACTATCAAACCAGCCCAACTTATCACTGGTGCCACCTCAGGTCAGGGAACCATCCTGCGTATTGTGGATTCTAAGGAGCCAGCCGGCCACTCCCAGCCACAGGCCCCCAAACACAAACAACGGCGCTTTTCCCTGGAAAACAAAACTCGCCTGCCAATATTTTGATGGCAGATTGCAGGAGCCACTTGGTACTATCAAACCAGCCCAACTTGGCACTGGTGCCACCATGGGTCTGGTCACCATCCTGCCTATCGTAGCTTTTCAGGAGCCAGCCGGTCACTCCCTGCCATAGGCCCCCAGACAAAAACCTCGGCCCGTTTCCCTGGCAAACAAAAGTAAGCTGCCCCGCTTCTGGATGGCAGATTGCAGGACGCACTTGGTACTATCAAACCAGCCCGACTTGGCACTGGTGCCACCTCAGGTCTGGGAACCATCCTGCGTATCGTGGATTCTAAGGAGCCAGCCGGCCACTCCCAGCCACAGGCCCCCAAACACAAACAACGGCGCTTTTCCCTGGAAAACAAAACTCGCCTGCCAACTTTTTGATGGCAGATTGCCGGAGCCACTTGGTACTATCAAACCAGCCCAACTTGGCACTGGTGCCACCATGGGTCTGGTCACCATCCTGCCTATCGTAGCTTTTCAGGAGCCAGCCGGTCACTCCCAGCCATAGACCCCAGACACAAACCTCGGCCCGTTTCCCTGGCAAAAAAAAGTAAGCTGCCCCGCTTCTGGATGGCAGATTGCAGGAGCCACTTTGCACCATCAAACTAGCCCGACTTGGCACTGGTGCCACCTCAGGTCTGGGAACCATCCTGCGTATCGTGGATTCTAAGGAGCCAGCCGGACACTCCCAGCCACAGGCCCTCAAACACAAACAGCGGCGCTTTTCCCTGGAAAACAAAACTCGCCTGCCAAATTTTGATGGCAGATTGCCGGAGCAACTTGGTACTATCAAACCAGCCCAACTTGGCACTGGTGCCACCATGGGTCTGGTCACCATCCTGCCTATCGTAGATTTTCAGGACCTAGCCGGTCACTCCCAGCCATAGGCCCCCAGACACAAACCTCGGCCCGTTTCCGTGGCAAACAAAACTAAGCGGCGCCGCTTGTGGATGGCAGATTGCAGGACGCACTTGGTACTATCAAACCAGCCCGACTTGGCACTGGTGCCACCTCTGGTCTGGGAACCATCCTGCGTATCGTAGCTGTTCAGGCGCCAGCCGGTCACTCCCAGCCATAGGCCCCCAAACACAAACAACGGCGCTTTTCCCTGGAAAACAAAACTCGCCTGCCAACATTTTGATGGCAGATTGCAGGAGCCACTTGGTACTATCAAATCAGCCGAACATGGCACTGGTGCCACCATGGGTCTTGGAACCATCCTGCCTATCGTAGCTGTTCAGGCGCCAGCCGGTCACTCCCAGCCATAGGCCCCCAGAGAAAAACCTCGGCCCTTTTCCCTGGAAAACAAAAGTAAGCTGCCCCGCTTCTGGATGGCAGATTGCAGGAATAACTTGGTACTATCAAACCAGCCCAACTTGGCACTGGTGCCACCTTGGGTCTGGGAACCATCCGGCGTATCGTGGATTCTAAGGAGCCAGCCGGTCACTCCCAGCCACAGGCCCCCAAACACAAACAACGGCGCTTTTCCCTGGAAAACAAAACTCGCCTGCCAACATTTTGATGGCAGATTGCAGGAGCCACTTGCTACTATCAAATCAGCCCAACTTGGCACTGGTGCCACCATGGGTCTGGTCACCATCCTGCCTATCGTAGCTTTTCAGGAGCCAGCCGGTCACTCCCAGCCATAGGCCCCCAGACACAAAGCTCGGCCCGTTTCCCTGGCAAACAAAAGTAAGCTGCCCCGCTTCTGGATGGCAGATTGCAGGACACGCTTGGTAGTATCAAACCAGCCCGACTTGTCACTGGTGCCAACTCTGGTCTGGGAACCATCCTGCGTATCGTTGATTCTAATTAGCCAGCCGGCCACTCCCAGCCACAGGCCCCCAAACACAAACAAGGGCGCTTTTCCCTGGAAAACAAAACTCGCCTGCCAAATTTTTGATGGCAGATTGCAGGAGCCACTTGGTACTATCAAATCAGCCCAACTCGGCACTGGTGCCACCATGGGTCTGGTTACCATCCTGCCTATCGTAGCTTTTCAGGAGCCAGCCGGTCACCCCCAGCCACAGGCCCCGAGACAAAAACCTCGGCCCGTTTCCCTGGCAAAAAAAAGTAAGCTACCCCGCTTCTGGATGGCAGATTGCAGGACGCACTTCGTAGTATCAAACCAGCCAAACTTGGCACTGGTGCCACCTTGGGTCTGGGAACCATCCTGCGTAACGTGGATTCTAAGCAGCCAGCCGGCCACTCCCTGCCACAGGCACTCAAACACAAACAACGGCGCTTTTCCCTGGAAAACAAAACTCGCCTGCCAACTTTTTGATGGCGGATTGCAGGAGCCACTTGATACTATCAAACCAGCCCAACTTGGCACTGGTGCCACCATGGGTCTGGTCACCATCCTGCCTATCGTAGCTTTTCAGGAGCCAGCCGGTCACCCCCAGCCACAGGCGCCGAGACAAACACCTCGGCCCGTTTCCCTGGCAAACAATAGTAAGCTACCCCGCTTCTGGATGGCCGATTGCAGGACGCACTTGGTAGTATCAAACCAGCCCGACTTGTCACTGGGGTCACCTCTGGTCTGGGAACCATCCTGCGTATCGTGGATTCTAATTAGCCAGCCGGCCACTCCCAGCCACAGGCCCCCAAACACAAACAACGGCGCTTTTCCCTGGAAAACAAAACTCGCCTGCCAAATTTTTGATGGCAGATTGCAGGAGCCACTTGGTACTATCAAACCAGCCCAACTTGGCACTGGTGCCACCATGGGTCTGGTCACCATCCTGCCTATCGTAGCTTTTCAGGAGCCAGCCGGTCACCCCCAGACTTATACCCCGAGACAAAAACCTCGGCCCGTTTCCCTGGCAAAAAAAAGTAAGCTACCCCGCTTCTGGATGGCAGATTGCAGGACGCACTTGGTAGTATCAAACCAGCCCAACTTGGCACTGGTGCCACCTTGGGTCTGGGAACCATCCTGCGTATCGTGGATTCTAAGGAGCCAGCCGGCCACTCCCTGCCACAGGCACCCAAACACAAACAACGGCGCTTTTCCCTGGAAAACAAAACTCGCCTGCCAACTTTTTGATGGCGGATTGCAGGAGCCACTTGGTACTATCAAACCAGCCCAACTTGGCACTGGTGCCACCATGGATGTGGTCACCATCCTGCCTATCGTAGCTTTTCAGTACCTAGCAGGTCACTCCCAGCCATAGGCGCCCAGACACAAAGCTCGGCCCGTTTCCCTGGCAAACAAAATTAAGCTGCCCCGCTTCTGGATGGCAGATTGCATGAACCACTTGGTACTATAAAACCAGCCCGACTTGGCACTGGTGCCACCTCTGGTCTGGGAACCATCCTGCGTATCGTGGATTCTAAGGAGCCATCCGGTCACTCCCAGCCACAGGCCCCCAAACACAAACAACAGCGCTTTTCCCTGGAAAACAAAACTCGCCTGCCAACATTTTGATGGCAGATTGCAGGAGCCACTTGGTACTATCAAACCAGCCCAACTTGGCACTGGTGCCACCATGGGTCTGGTCACCATCCTGCCTATCGTAGCTGTTCAGGCGCCACCCGGTCACTCCCAGCCATAGGCCCCCAGAGAAAAACCTCGGCCCGTTTCCCTGGCAAAGAAAAGTAAGCTACCCCGCTTCTGGATGGCAGATTGCAGGAGCCACTTTGCACCATCAAACTGTCCCGACTTGTCACTGGTGCCACCTCAAGTCTGGGAACCATCCTGCGTATCGTGGATTCTAAGGAGCCAGCCGGCCACTCCCACCCACAGGCCCCCAGTCACAAACAACGGCGCATTTCCCTGGAAAACAAAACTCGCCTGCCGACTATTTGATGGCAGATTGCAGGAGCCACTTGGTACTATCAAATCAGCCCAACTTGGCTCTGGTGCCACCATGGGTCTGGTCACCATCCTGCCTATCGTAGCTTTTCAGGAGCCAGCCGGTCACTCCCAGCCATAGGCCCCCAGACACAAACCTCGGCCAGTTTCCCTGGAAAACAAAAGTAAGCTGCCCCGCTTCTGGATGGCAGATTGCAGGAGCCACTTTGCACCATCCAACTAGCCCGACTTGGCACTGGTGCCACCTCAGGTCTGGGAACCATGCTGCGTATCGTGGATTCTAATTAGCCATCCGGCCACTCCCACCCACAGGCCCCTAAACACAAACAACGGCGCTTTTCCCTGGAAAACAAAACTCGCCTGCCAATTTTTGATGGCAGATTGCAGGAGCCACTTGGTACTATCAAACCAGCCCAACTTGGCACTGGTGCCACCATGGGTCTGGTCACCATCCTGCCTATCGTAGCTTTTCAGGAGCCAGCCGGTCACTCCCAGCCATAGGCGCCCAGACCCAAAGCTCGGCCCGTTTCCCTGGCAAGCAAAAGTAAGCTGTCCCGCTTCTGGATGGCAGAATGCAGGACGCACTTGGTAGTATCAAACCAGCCCGACTTGGCACTGGCGCCGCCTCACGTCTGGGAACCATCCTGCGTATCGTGGATTCTAAGCAACCAGCCGGCCACTCCCAGCCACAGGCCCCCAAACACAAACAACGGCGCTTTTCCCTGGAAAACAAAACTCGCCTGCCAACTTTTTGATGGCAGATTGCAGGAGCCACTTGGTACTATCAAACCAGCCCAACTTGGCACTGGTGCCACCTTGGGTCTGGTCACCATCCTGCCTATCATAGCTTTTCAGGAGCCAGCCGGTCACTCCCAGCCATAGGCCCCCAGACACAAACCTCGGCCCGTTTCCCTGGCAAACAAAAGCAAGCTGCCCCGCTTCTGGATGGCAGATTGCAGGAGCCACTTTGCACCATCAAACTAGCCCGACTTGGCACTGGTGCCACCTCAGGTCTGGGAACCATGCTGCGTATCGTGGATTCTAATTAGCCATCCGGCCACTCCCACCCACAGGCCCCCAAACAAAAACAACGGCGCTTTTCCCTGGAAAACAAAACTCGCCTGCCAAATTTTGATGGCAGACTGCCGGAGCCACTTGGTACTATCAAAGCAGCCCACCTTGACACTGGTGCCACCATGGGTCTGGTCACCATCCTGCCTATCGTAGCTTTTCAGGAGCCAGCCGGTCACTCCCAGCCATAAACCCCCAGACACAAACCTCGGCCCGTTTCCCTGGCAAACAAAAGTAAGCTGCCCCGCTTCTGGATGGCAGATTGCAGGAGCCACTTTTCACCATCAAACCAGCCCGACTTGGCACTGGTGCCACCTCAGGTCTGGGAACCATCCTGCGTATCGTGGATTCTAAGGAGCCAGCCGGCCACTCCCAGCCATAGGCCCCCAAACAAAACAACGGCACTTTTCCCTGGAAAACAAAACTTGCCTGCCAAATTTTTGATGGCAGATTGCAGGAGCCACTTGGTACTATCAAACCAGCCCAACTTGGCACTGGTTCCACCATGGGTCTGGTCACCATCCTGCCTATCGTAGCTTTTCAGGAGCCAGCCGGTCACTCCCAGCCGTAGGCCCACAGACACAAAGCTCGGCCCGTTTCCGTGACAAACAAAAGTAAGCTGTCCCGCTTCTGGATGGCAGATTGCAGGACGCACTTGGTACTATCAAACCAGCCCGACTTGGCACTGGTGCCACCTCTGGTCTGGGAACCATCCTGCGTATGGTAGATTCTAAGCAGCCAGCCGGCCACTCCCAGCCACAGGCCCCCAAACACAAACAACGGCGCTTTTCCCTTGAAAACAAAACTCGTCTGCCAACTTTTTGATGGCAGATTGCCGGAGCCACTTGGTACTATCAAACCAACCCAACTTGGCACTGGTGCCACCATGGGTCTCGTCACCATCCTGCCTATCGTAGCTTTTCAGGAGCCAGCCGGCCACTCCCTGCCACAGGCCCCCAAACACAAACAACGGCGCTTTTCCCTGGAAAACAAAATTCGCCTGCCAACTTTTTGATGGCAGATTGCAGGAGCCACTTGGTACAATCAAATCAGCCCAACTTGCCACTGGTGCCACCTTTGGTCTGGGAACCATGCTGAGTATCGTGGATTCT
The DNA here is from genome assembly GCF_035770615.1 of Melospiza melodia melodia. Classification (NCBI taxonomy): domain Eukaryota; kingdom Metazoa; phylum Chordata; class Aves; order Passeriformes; family Passerellidae; genus Melospiza; species Melospiza melodia. Next base: position 72,278,106 of record NC_086194.1, on the reverse strand, counting down.
AAGGAGCCAGCCGGCCACTCCCAGCCACAGGCCCCCAAACACAAACAACGGCGCTTTTCCCTGGAAAACAAAACTCGCCTGCCAACTTCTTGATGGCAGATTGCAGGAGCCACTTGGTACTATCAAACCAGCCCAACTTGGCACTGCTGCCACCATGGGTCTGGTCACCATCCTGCCTATCGTAGCTTTTCACGAGCCAGCCGGTCACTTCCAGGCTTAGGCCCCCAGACACAATCCTCGGACCGTTTCCCTGGCAAACAAAAGTAAGCTGCCCCGCTTCTGGATGGCAGATTGCAGGAACCACTTGGTACTATCAAACCAGCCCAACTTGGCACTGGTGCCACCATGGGTCTGGGAACCATCCTGTGTATCGTGGATTCTAATTAGCCATCCGTCCACTCCAGGCGATAGGGCCCCAGGCACAAACAACGGCGCTTTTCCCTGGATAACAAACTCGCCTGCCAACTTTTTGATGGCAGATTGCAGGAGCCACTTGGTACTATCAAACCAGCCCAACTTGGCACTGGTGCCACCATGGGTCTGGTCACCATCATGCCTATCGTAGCTTTTCAGGAGCCAGCCGGTCACTCCCAGCCATATGCCCCGAGACACAAACCTCGGCCCGTTTCCCTGGCAAACAAAAGTAAGCTACCCCACTTCTGGATGGCAGATTGCAGGACGCACTTGGTACTATCAAACCAGCCCAACTTGGCACTGGTGCCACGTCAAGTCTAGGAACCATCCTGCGTATCGTGGATTCTAAGGAGCCAGCCGGCCACTCCCAGCCATAGGCCCCCAAACAAAAACAACGGCGCTTTTCCCTGGTAAAGAAAACTTCCCTGCCAACTTTTTGATGGCAGATTGCAGGAGCCACTTGGTACTATCAAACCAGCCCAACTTGGCACTGGTGCCACCATGGGTCTGGTCACCATCCTGCCTATCGTAGCTTTTCAGGAGCCAGCCGGTCACTCCCAGCCATAGGCCCCCAGACACAAAGCTCGGCCCGTTTCCCTGGCAAACAAAAGTAAGCTGCCCCGCTTCTGGATGGCAGATTGCAGGAGCCACTTGGTACTATCAAACCAGCCCGACTTGGCACTGGTGCCACCTCTGGTCTGGGAACCATCCTGCGTATCGTGGATTCTAAGGAGCCAGCCGGCCACTCCCAGCCACAGGCCCCCAAACACAAACAACGGCGCTTTTCCCTGGAAAACAAAACTCGCCTGCCAACTTTTTGATGGCAGATTGCAGGAGCCACTTGGTACTATCAAACCAGCCCAACTTGGCACTGGTGCCGCCATGGGTCTGGTCACCATCCTGCCTATCGTAGCTTTTCACGAGCCAGCCGGTCACTCCCAGCCATAGGCCCCCAAACAAAAACCTCGGCCCGTTTCCCTGGAAAACAAAAGTAAGCTGCCCCGCTTCTGGATGGCAGATTGTAGGACGCACTTGTTACTATCAAACCCGCCCGACTTGGCACTGGTGCCACCACTGGTCTGGGAACCATCCTGCGTATCGTGGTTTCTAAGGAGCCAGCCGGCCACTCCCACCACAGGCACCCAAACACAAACAACGGCGCTTTTCCCTGGAAAACAAAACTCGCCTGCCAAGTTTTTGATGGCAGATTGCAGGAGCCACTTGGTACTATCAAACCAGCCCAACTTGGCACTGCTGCCACCATGGGTCTGGTCACCATCCTGCCTATCGTAGCTTTTCAGGAGCCAGCCGGTCACTCCCAGCCATAGGCCCCCAGACAAAAACCTCGGCCCGTTTCCCTGGCAAACAAAAGTAAGCTGCCCCGCTTCTGGATGGCAGATTGCAGGATCCACTTGGTACTATCAAACCAGCCGGACTTGGCACTGGTGCCACGACAAGTCTGGGAACCATCCTGCGTATCGTGGATTCTAAGGAGCCAGCCGGCCACTCACAGCCACAGGCCCCCAAACACAAACAACGGCGCTTTTCCCTGGAAAACAAAACTTCCCTGCCAAATTTTGATGGCAGATTGCAGGAGCCACTTGGTACTATCAAACCAGCCGTAGTTGGCACTGGTGCCACCATGGGTCTGGTCACCATCCTGCCTATCGTAGCTTTTCAGGAGCCAGCCGGTCACTCCCAGCCTTAGGCCCCCAGACACAAATCTCGGCCCGTTTCCCTGGCAAAGAAAATTAAGCTGCCCCGCTTCTGGATGGCAGATTGCAGGAGCCACTTGGTACTATCAAACCAGCCCGACTTGGCACTGGTGCCACCTCTGGTCTGGGAACCATCCTGCGTATCGTGGATTCTAAGGAGCCAGTCGGCCACTCCCAGCCACAGGCCCCCAAACACAAACAACGGCCCGTTTCCGTGGCAAACAAAAGTAAGCTGCCCCGCTTCTGGATGGCAGATTGCAGGAGCCACTTGGTACTATCAAACCAGCCCGACTTGGCACTGGTGCCACCTCTGGTCTGGGAACCATCCTGCGTATCGTGGTTTCTAAGGAGCCAGCCGGCCACTCCCACCACAGGCACCCAAACACAAACAACGGCGCTTTTCCCTGGAAAACAAAACTCGCCTGCCAACTTTTTGATGGCAGATTGCAGGAGCCACTTGGTACTATCAAACCAGCCCAACTTGGCACTGGTGCCACCATGGGTCTGGTCACCATCCTGCCTATCGTAGCTTTTCAGGAGCCAGCCGGTCACTCCCAGCCATAGGCCCCCAGACACAAAGCTCGGCCCGTTTCCCTGGCAAACAAAAGTAAGCTGCCCCGCTTCTGGATGGCAGATTGCAGGAGCCACTTGGTACTATCAAACCAGCCCGACTTGGCACTGGTGCCACCTCTGGTCTGGGAACCATCCTGCGTATCGTGGATTCTAAGGAGCCAGCCGGCCACTCCCAGCCACAGGCCCCCAAACACAAACAACGGCGCTTTTCCCTGGAAAACAAAACTCGCCTGCCAACTTTTTGATGGCAGATTGCAGGAGCCACTTGGTACTATCAAACCAGCCCAACTTGGCACTGGTGCCGCCATGGGTCTGGTCACCATCCTGCCTATCGTAGCTTTTCAGGAGCCAGCCGGTCACTCCCAGCCATAGGCCCCCAGACAAAAACCTCGGCCCGTTTCCCTGGCAAACAAAAGTAAGCTGCCCCGCTTCTGGATGGCAGATTGTAGGACGCACTTGTTACTATCAAACCCGCCCGACTTGGCACTGGTGCCACCACTGGTCTGGGAACCATCCTGCGTATCGTGGATTCTAAAGAGCCAGCCGGCCACTCCCACCACAGGCACCCAAACACAAACAACGGCGCTTTTCCCTGGAAAACAAAACTCGCCTGCCAACTTCTTGAAGGCAGATTGCAGGAGCCACTTGGTACTATCAAACCAGCCCAACTTGGCACTGCTGCCACCATGGGTCTGGTCACCATCCTGCCTATCGTAGCTTTTCAGGAGCCAGCCGGTCACTCCCAGCCATAGGCCCCCAGACAAAAACCTCGGCCCGTTTCCCTGGCAAACAAAAGTAAGCTGCCCCGCTTCTGGATGGCAGATTGCAGGATCCACTTGGTACTATCAAACCAGCCGGACTTGGCACTGGTGCCACGACAAGTCTGGGAACCATCCTGCGTATCGTGGATTCTAAGGAGCCAGCCGGCCACTCACAGCCACAGGCCCCCAAACACAAACAACGGCGCTTTTCCCTGGAAAACAAAACTCGCCTACCAACGTTTTGATGGCAGATTGCAGGAGCCACTTGGTACTATCAAATCAGCCCAACTTGGCACTGGTGCCACCATGGGTCTGGTCACCATCCTGCCTATCGTAACTTTTCAGGAGCCAGCCGGTCACTCCCAGCCATAGGCCCCCAGACACAAAGCTCGGCCCGTTTCCCTGGCAAAGAAAATTAAGCTGCCCCGCTTCTGGATGGCAGATTGCAGGAGCCACTTGGTACTATCAAACCAGCCCGACTTGGCACTGGTGCCACCTCTGGTCTGGGAACCATCCTGCGTATCGTGGATTCTAAGGAGCCAGTCGGCCACTCCCAGCCACAGGCCCCCAAAGACAAACAACGGCCCGTTTCCGTGGCAAACAAAAGTAAGCTGCCCCGCTTCTGGATGGCAGATTGCAGGAGCCACTTGGTACTATCAAACCAGCCCGACTTGGCACTGGTGCCACCTCTGGTCTGGGAACCATCCTGCGTATCGTGGTTTCTAAGGAGCCAGCCGGCCACTCCCACCACAGGCCCCCAAACAAAAACAACGGCGCTTTTCCCTGGAAAACAAAACTCGCCTGCCAACTTTTTGATGGCAGATTGCAGGAGCCACTTGGTACTATCAAACCAGCCCAACTTGGCACTGGTGCCACCATGGGTCTGGTCACCATCCTGCCTATCGTAGCTTTTCAGGAGCCAGCCGGTCACTGCCTGCCATAGGCCCCGAGACACAAACCTCGGCCCGTTTCCCTGGCAAACAAAAGTAAGCTGCCCCGCTTCTGGATGGCAGATTGCAGGAGCCACTTGGTACTATCAAACCAGCCCGACTTGGCACTGGTGCCACCTCTGGTCTGGGAACCATCCTGCGTATCGTGGATTTTATGGAGCCAGCCGGTCAGTCCCAGCCATAGGCCCCCAAACACAAACAACGATCCGTTTCCCTGGCAAACAAAAGTAAGCTGCCCCGCTTCTGGATGGCAGATTGCAGGAACCACTTGGTAGTATCAAACCAGCCCGACTTGGCACTGGTGGCACCTCTTGTCTGGGAACCATGCTGCGTATCGTGGTTTCTAAGGAGCCAGCCGGCCACTCCCAACCATAGACCCCCAGACACAAACCTCGGCCCGTTTCCCTGGAAAACAAAAGTAAGCTACCCCGATTCTGGATGGCAGATTGCAGGAGCCACTTGGTACTATCAAATCAACCCAACTTGGCACTGGTGCCACCATGGGTCTGGTAAACATCCTGCCTATCGTAGCTTTTCAGGAGCCAGCCGGCCACTCTCAGCCATATGCCCCCAAAAACAAACCACGGCCCTTTTCTCTGGCAAACAAAACTCAACTGCCCCTCTTCTGGATGGCAAATTTTAGGACGCACTTTGTACTACGAAAACCGCCCGACGTGGCACTGGTGCCACCTTGTGTCAGGGAACCATCCTGCATATCGAGCTTTTTAAGGAGCCAGCCGGCCACGCCCAGCCATAAACCCCCCAAAAACAAACCACGGACCATTTCTCTTGGAAACAAAAATCCGCTGCCCCGCGTCTGTATGGCATATTGCACGAGCCACTTTGCACCATCAAACCAGCCCGACTTGGCACTGGTGCCACCTTGGGTCTGGGAACCATCCTGCGTATCGTGGATTCTAAGCAGCCACCCGGCCACTCTGAGCCACAGGCCCCCAAACAAAAACTACGGCGCTTTTCCCTGGAAAACAAAACTCGCCTGCCAACTTTTTGATGGCAGATTGCAGGAGCCACTTGGTACTATCAAACCAGCCCAACTTGGCACTGGTGCCACCTCTGGTCTGGGAACCATGCTGCCTATCGTAGCTTTTCAGGAGCCAGCCGGTCACTCCCAGCCATAGACCCCCAGACACAAACCTCGGCCCGTTTCCCTGGCAAACAAAAGTAAGCTGCCCCGCTTTTGGATGGCAGATTGCAGGAGCCACGTTGCACCATCAAACCAGCCGGACTTGGCACTGGTGCCACCTTGGGTCTGGGAAAAAGTTGGGCTGGTTTGATAGTACCAAGTGGCTCCTGCAATCTGCCATCCAGAAGCGGGACAGCTTACTTTTGTTTCCCAGGGAAACGGGCCGAGGTATTTGTCTGGGGGCCTATGGCTGGGAGTGACCGGCTGACTACTGAAAAGCTACGATAGGCAGGATGGTTACCAGACTCATGGTGCCACCAGTGCCAAGTCGGGCTGGTTTGATATTACTAAATAGCTCCTGCAATCTGCCATCCAGACGCGGGGCAGCGGATTTTTGTTTGCTGGAGAAAAGTTCCGTGGTTTTTTTTTTGGGGGTATATGACTGGACGTGGCCGGCTGGCTCCTTAAAAAGCTCTATACACAGGATTGTTCCCTGACCCAAGGTGGCATCAGTGCCAAGTCGGGCTGTTTTCGTAGTACCAAGTGCGTCCTGCAATTTGCCATCCAGAAGCGGGGCAGCCTACTTTTGTTTGCCAGGGAAACGTGCCGAGGTATTTGTCTGGGGGCCTATGGCTGGGAGTGAGCGGCTGGCTCCTGAAAAGCTACGATAGGCAGGATGGTGACCAGACCCATGGTGGCACCAGTGCCAAGTTGGGCTGGTTTGATAGTACCAAGTGGCTCCTGCAATCTGCCATCAAGAAGTTGGCAGGCGAGTTTTGTTTTCCAGGGAAAAGCGCCGTTGTTTTTGTTTAGAGGCCTGTGGCTGGGAGTGGCCGCCTGTCCTCGTAGAATCTACGTTACGCAGCATGGTTCCCAGAGCCAAGGTGGCACCAGGGCCAAGTCGGGCTGGTTTCGTAGTACCAAGTGCATCCTGCAATCTGCCATCCAAAAGCGGGGCAGCTTACTTTTGTTTGCCAGGGAAACGGGCCGAGGTTTGTGTCCGGGGGCCTATGGCAGGGAGTGACCGGCTGGCTCCTGAAAAGCTACGATAGGCAGGATGTTTACCAGACCCATGGTGGCACCAGTGCCAAGTTGGGCTGATTTGATAGTACCAAGTGGCTCCTGCAATCTGCCATCCAGAATCGGGGTAACTTACTTTTGTTTTCCAGGGAAACGGGCCGAGGTTTGTGTCTGGGTGTCTATGGCTGGGAGTGACCGGCTGGCTCCTGAAAAGCTACGATAGGCAGGATGGTTCCCAGACCAGAGGTGGCACCAGTGCCAAGTTGGGCTGGTTTGATAGTACCAAGTGGCTCCTGCAATCTGCCATCAAAAAGTTGGCAGGCGAGTTTTGTTTTCCAGGGAAAAGCGCCGTTGTTTGTGTTTGGGGGCCTGTGGCAGGGAGTGGCCGGCTGGCTCCTTAGAATCCACGATATGCAGGATTGTTCCCAGACCCAAGGTGGCACCAGTGCCAAGTCGGGCTGGTTTGATGGTGCAAAGTGGCTCCTGCAATCTGCCATACAGACGCGGGGCAGCGGATTTTTGTTTCCAAGAGAAATGGTCCGTGGTTTGTTTTTGGGGGTTTATGGCTGGGCGTGGCCGGCTGGCTCCTTAAAAAGCTCGATATGCAGGATGGTTCCCTGACACAAGGTGGCACCAGTGCCACGTCGGGCGGTTTTCGTAGTACAAAGTGCGTCCTAAAATTTGCCATCCAGAAGAGGGGCAGTTGAGTTTTGTTTGCCAGAGAAAAGGGCCGTGGTTTGTTTTTGGGGGCATATGGCTGAGAGTGGCCGGCTGGCTCCTGAAAAGCTACGATAGGCAGGATGTTTACCAGACCCATGGTGGCACCAGTGCCAAGTTGGGCTGATTTGATAGTACCAAGTGGCTCCTGCAATCTGCCATCCAGAATCGGGGTAGCTTACTTTTGTTTTCCAGGGAAACGGGCCGAGGTTTGTGTCTGGGGGTCTATGGTTGGGAGTGGCCGGCTGGCTCCTTAGAAACCACGATACGCAGCATGGTTCCCAGACAAGAGGTGCCACCAGTGCCAAGTTGGGCTGGTTTGATACTACCAAGTGGTTCCTGCAATCTGCCATCCAGAAGCGGGGCAGCTTACTTTTGTTTGCCAGGGAAACGGATCGTTGTTTGTGTTTGGGGGCCTATGGCTGGGACTGACCGGCTGGCTCCATAAAATCCACGATACGCAGGATGGTTCCCAGACCAGAGGTGGCACCAGTGCCAAGTCGGGCTGGTTTGATAGTACCAAGTGGCTCCTGCAATCTGCCATCCAGAAGCGGGGCAGCTTACTTTTGTTTGCCAGGGAAACGGGCCGAGGTTTGTGTCTCGGGGCCTATGGCAGGCAGTGACCGGCTGGCTCCTGAAAAGCTACGATAGGCAGGATGGTGACCAGACCCATGGTGGCACCAGTGCCAAGTTGGGCTGGTTTGATAGTACCAAGTGGCTCCTGCAATCTGCCATCAAAAAGTTGGCAGGCGAGTTTTGTTTTCCAGGGAAAAGCGCCGTTGTTTGTGTTTGGGGGCCTGTGGTTGGGAGTGGCCGGCTGGCTCCTTAGAAACCACGATACGCAGGATGGTTCCCAGACCAGAGGTGGCACCAGTGCCAAGTCGGGCTGGTTTGATAGTACCAAGTGGCTCCTGCAATCTGCCATCCAGAAGCGGGGCAGCTTACTTTTGTTTGCCACGGAAACGGGCCGTTGTTTGTGTTTGGGGGCCTGTGGCTGGGAGTGGCCGACTGGCTCCTTAGAATCCACGATACGCATGATGGTTCCCAGACCAGAGGTGGCACCAGTGCCAAGTCGGGCTGGTTTGATAGTACCAAGTGGCTCCTGCAATCTGCCATCCAGAAGCGGGGCAGCTTAATTTTCTTTGCCAGGGAAACAGGCCGAGATTTGTGTCTGGGGGCCTATGGCTGGGAGTGACCGGCTGGCTCCTGAAAAGTTACGATAGGCAGGATGGTGACCAGACCCATGGTGGCACCAGTGCCAAGTTGGGCTGATTTGATAGTACCAAGTGGCTCCTGCAATCTGCCATCAAAACGTTGGTAGGCGAGTTTTGTTTTCCAGGGAAAAGCGCCGTTGTTTGTGTTTGGGGGCCTGTGGCTGTGAGTGGCCGGCTGGCTCCTTAGAATCCACGATACGCAGGATGGTTCCCAGACTTGTCGTGGCACCAGTGCCAAGTCCGGCTGGTTTGATAGTACCAAGTGGCTCCTGCAATCTGCCATCCAGAAGCGGGGCAGCTTACTTTTGTTTGCCAGGGAAACGGGCCGAGGTTTTTGTCTGGGGGCCTATGGCTGGGAGTGACCGGCTGGCTCCTGAAAAGCTACGATAGGCAGGATGGTGACCAGACCCATGGTGGCAGCAGTGCCAAGTTGGGCTGGTTTGATAGTACCAAGTGGCTCCTGCAATCTGCCATCAAAAAGTTGGCAGGCGAGTTTTGTTTTCCAGGGAAAAGCGCCGTTGTTTGTGTTTGGGTGCCTGTGGTGGGAGTGGCCGGCTGGCTCTTTAGAATCCACGATACGCAGGATGGTTCCCAGACCAGTGGTGGCACCAGTGCCAAGTCGGGCGGGTTTGATAGTAACAAGTGCGTCCTACAATCTGCCATCCAGAAGCGGGGCAGCTTACTTTTGTTTGCCAGGGAAACGGGCCGAGGTTTTTGTCTGGGGGCCTATGGCTGGGAGTGACCGGCTGGCTCGTGAAAAGCTACGATAGGCAGGATGGTGACCAGACCCATGGCGGCACCAGTGCCAAGTTGGGCTGGTTTGATAGTACCAAGTGGCTCCTGCAATCTGCCATCAAAAAGTTGGCAGGCGAGTTTTGTTTTCCAGGGAAAAGCGCCGTTGTTTTTGTTTGGGGGCCTGTGGCTGGGAGTGGCCGGCTGGCTCCTTAGAATCCACGATACGCAGGATGGTTCCCAGACCATAGGTGGCACCAGTGCCAAGTCGGGCTGGTTTGATAGTACCAAGTGGCTCCTGCAATCTGCCATCCAGAAGCGGGGCAGCTTACTTTTGTTTGCCAGGGAAACGGGCCGAGCTTTGTGTCTGGGGGCCTATGGCTGGGAGTGACCGGCTGGCTCCTGAAAAGCTACGATAGGCAGGATGGTGACCAGACCCATGGTGGCACCAGTGCCAAGTTGGGCTGGTTTGATAGTACCAAGTGGCTCCTGCAATCTGCCATCAAAAAGTTGGCAGGCGAGTTTTGTTTTCCAGGGAAAAGCGCCGTTGTTTGTGTTTGGGGGCCTGTGGTTGGGAGTGGCCGGCTGGCTCCTTAGAAACCACGATACGCAGGATGGTTCCCAGACCAGAGGTGGCACCAGTGCCAAGTCGGGCTGGTTTGATAGTACCAAGTGGCTCCTGCAATCTGCCATCCAGAAGCGGGGCAGCTTACTTTTGTTTGCCACGGAAACGGGCCGTTGTTTGTGTTTGGGGGCCTGTGGCTGGGAGTGGCCGACTGGCTCCTTAGAATCCACGATACGCAGGATGGTTCCCAGACCAGAGGTGGCACCAGTGCCAAGTCGGGCTGGTTTGATAGTACCAAGTGGCTCCTGCAATCTGCCATCCAGAAGCGGGGCAGCTTAATTTTCTTTGCCAGGGAAACGGGCCGAGATTTGTGTCTGGGGGCCTAGGGCTGGGAGTGACCGGCTGGCTCCTGAAAAGTTACGATAGGCAGGATGGTGACCAGACCCATGGTGGCACGAGTGCCAAGTTGGGCTGATTTGATAGTACCAAGTGGCTCCTGCAATCTGCCATCAAAACGTTGGTAGGCGAGTTTTGTTTTCCAGGGAAAAGCGCCGTTGTTTGTGTTTGGGGGCCTGTGGCTGTGAGTGGCCGGCTGGCTCCTTAGAATCCACGATACGCAGGATGGTTCCCAGACTTGTCGTGGCACCAGTGCCAAGTCCGGCTGGTTTGATAGTACCAAGTGGATCCTGCAATCTGCCATCCAGAAGCGGGGCAGCTTACTTTTGTTTGCCAGGGAAACGGGCCGAGGTTTTTGTCTGGGGGCCTATGGCTGGGAGTGACCGGCTGGCTCCTGAAAAGCTACGATAGGCAGGATGGTGACCAGACCCATGGTGGCAGCAGTGCCAAGTTGGGCTGGTTTGATAGTACCAAGTGGCTCCTGCAATCTGCCATCAAAAAGTTGGCAGGCGAGTTTTGTTTTCCAGGGAAAAGCGCCGTTGTTTGTGTTTGGGTGCCTGTGGTGGGAGTGGCCGGCTGGCTCTTTAGAATCCACGATACGCAGGATGGTTCCCAGACCAGTGGTGGCACCAGTGCCAAGTCGGGCGGGTTTGATAGTAACAAGTGCGTCCTACAATCTGCCATCCAGAAGCGGGGCAGCTTACTTTTGTTTGCCAGGGAAACGGGCCGAGGTTTGTGTCTGGGGGCCTATGGCTGGGAGTGACCGGCTGGCTCCTGAAAAGCTACGATAGGCAGGATGGTGACCAGACCCATGGCGGCACCAGTGCCAAGTTGGGCTGGTTTGATAGTACCAAGTGGCTCCTGCAATCTGCCATCAAAAAGTTGGCAGGCGAGTTTTGTTTTCCAGGGAAAAGCGCCGCTGTTTGTGTTTGGGGGCCTGTGGCTGGGAGTGGCCGGCTGGCTCCTTAGAATCCACGATACGCAGGATGGTTCCCAGACCAGAGGTGGCACCAGTGCCAAGTCGGGCTGGTTTGATAGTACCAAGTGGCTCCTGCAATCTGCCATCCAGAAGCGGGGCAGCTTACTTTTGTTTGCCAGGGAAACGGGCCGAGCTTTGTGTCTGGGGGCCTATGGCTGGGAGTGACCGGCTGGCTCCTGAAAAGCTACGATAGGCAGGATGGTGACCAGACCCATGGTGGCACCAGTGCCAAGTTGGGCTGGTTTGATAGTACCAAGTGGCTCCTGCAATCTGCCATCAAAAAGTTGGCAGGGAAGTTTTCTTTACCAGGGAAAAGCGCCGTTGTTTTTGTTTGGGGGCCTATGGCTGGGAGTGGCCGGCTGGCTCCTTAGAATCCACGATACGCAGGATGGTTCCTAGACTTGACGTGGCACCAGTGCCAAGTTGGGCTGGTTTAATAGTACCAAGTGCGTCCTGCAATCTGCCATCCAGAAGTGGGGTAGCTTACTTTTGTTTGCCAGGGAAACGGGCCGAGGTTTGTGTCTGGGGGCCTATGGCTGGGAGTGACCGGCTGGCTCCTGAAAAGCTACGATAGGCAGGATGGTGACCAGACCCATGGTGGCACCAGTGCCAAGTTGGGCTGGTTTGATAGTACCAAGTGGCTCCTGCAATCTGCCATCAAAAAGTTGGCAGGCGAGTTTGTTATCCAGGGAAAAGCGCCGTTGTTTGTGCCTGGGGCCCTCTCGCCTGGAGTGGACGGATGGCTAATTAGAATCCACGATACACAGGATGGTTCCCAGACCCATGGTGGCACCAGTGCCAAGTTGGGCTGGTTTGATAGTACCAAGTGGTTCCTGCAATCTGCCATCCAGAAGCGGGGCAGCTTACTTTTGTTTGCCAGGGAAACGGTCCGAGGATTGTGTCTGGGGGCCTAAGCCTGGAAGTGACCGGCTGGCTCGTGAAAAGCTACGATAGGCAGGATGGTGACCAGACCCATGACGGCACCAGTGCCAAGTTGGGCTGGTTTGATAGTACCAAGTGGCTCCTGCAATCTGCCATCAAGAAGTTGGCAGGCGAGTTTTGTTTTCCAGGGAAAAGCGCCGTTGTTTGTGTTTGGGGGCCTGTGGCTGGGAGTGGCCGGCTGGCTCCTTAGAATCCACGATACTCAGCATGGTTCCCAGACCAAAGGTGGCACCAGTGCCAAGTTGGGCTGGTTGGATAGTACCACGTGGTTCCTGCAATCTGCCATCCAGAAGCGGGGCAGCTTACTTTTGTTGGCCAGGGAAACGGGCCGAGGTTTGTGTCTGGGGGCCTATGGCTGGGAGTGACCGGCTGGCTCCTGAAAAGCTACGATAGGCAGGATGGTGACCAGACCCATGGTGGCACCAGTGGCAAGTTGGGCTGATTTGATTGTACCAAGTGGCTCCTGCAATCTGCCATCAAAAAGTTGGCAGGCGAATTTTGTTTTCCAGGGAAAAGCGCCGTTGTTTGTGTTTGGGGGCCTGTGGCAGGGAGTGGCCGGCTGGCTCCTGAAAAGCTACGATAGGCAGGATGGTGACGAGACCCATGGTGGCACCAGTGCCAAGTTGGGTTGGTTTGATAGTACCAAGTGGCTCCGGCAATCTGCCATCCAAAAGTTGGCAGACGAGTTTTGTTTTCAAGGGAAAAGCGCCGTTGTTTGTGTTTGGGGGCCTGTGGCTGGGAGTGGCCGGCTGGCTGCTTAGAATCTACCATACGCAGGATGGTTCCCAGACCAGAGGTGGCACCAGTGCCAAGTCGGGCTGGTTTGATAGTACCAAGTGCGTCCTGCAATCTGCCATCCAGAAGCGGGACAGCTTACTTTTGTTTGTCAGGGAAACGGGCCGAGCTTTGTGTCTGTGGGCCTACGGCTGGGAGTGACCGGCTGGCTCCTGAAAAGCTACGATAGGCAGGATGGTGACCAGACCCATGGTGGCACCAGTGCCAAGTTGGGCTGGTTTGATAGTACCAAGTGGCTCCTGCAATCTGCCATCAAAAATTTGGCAGGCAAGTTTTGTTTTCCAGGGAAAAGTGCCGTTGTTTTGTTTGGGGGCCTATGGCTGGGAGTGGCCGGCTGGCTCCTTAGAATCCACGATACGCAGGATGGTTCCCAGACCTGAGCTGGCACCAGTGCCAAGTTGGGCTGGTTTGATAGTACCAAGTGCGTCCTGCAATCTGCCATCCAGAAGCGGGGTAGCTTACTTTTGTTTGCCAGGGAAACGGGCCGAGCTTTGTGTCTCGGGGCCTATGGCTGGGAGTGACCGGCTGGCTCCTGAAAAGCTACGATAGGCAGGATGGTGACCAGACCCATGGTGGCACCAGTGCCAAGTTGGGCTGGTTTGATAGTACCAAGTGGCTCCTGCAATCTGCCATCAAAAACTTGGCAGGCGAGTTTGTTATCCAGGGAAAAGCGCCGTTGTTTTTGTTTGGGGGCCTGTGGCTGGGAGTGGCCGGCTGGCTCCTTAGAATCCATGATACGCAGGATGGTTCCCAGACCAGAGGTGGCACCAGTGCCAAGTCGGGCTGGTTTGATGGTAAAAAGTGGCTCCTGCAATCTGCCATCCAGAAGCGGGGCAGCTTACTTTTGTTTGCCAGGGAAACGGGCCGAGGTTTGTGTCTGGGGTTTTATGGCAGGCAGTGACCGGCTGGCTCCTGAAAAGCTACGATAGGCAGGATGGTGACCAGACCCATGGTGGCACCAGTGCCAAGTTGGGCTGGTTTGATAGTACCAAGTGGCTCCTGCAATCTGCCATCAAAAAGTTGGCAGGCGAGTTTTGTTTTCCAGGGAAAAGCGCCGTTGTTTGTGTTTGGGGGCCTGTGGCTGGGAGTGGCCGGCTGGCTCCTTAGAATCCACGATACTCAGCATGGTTCCCAGACCAAAGGTGGCACCAGTGCCAAGTTGGGCTGGTTGGATAGTACCAAGTGGTTCCTGCAATCTGCCATCCAGAAGCGGGGCAGCTTACTTTTGTTGGCCAGGGAAACGGGCCGAGGTTTGTGTCTGGGGGCCTATGGCTGGGAGTGACCGGCTGGCTCCTGAAAAGCTACGATAGGCAGGATGGTGACCAGACCCATGGTGGCACCAGTGGCAAGTTGGGCTGATTTGATTGTACCAAGTGGCTCCTGCAATCTGCCATCAAAAAGTTGGCAGGCGAATTTTGTTTTCCAGGGAAAAGCGCCGTTGTTTGTGTTTGGGGGCCTGTGGCAGGGAGTGGCCGGCTGGCTCCTGAAAAGCTACGATAGGCAGGATGGTGACGAGACCCATGGTGGCACCAGTGCCAAGTTGGGTTGGTTTGATAGTACCAAGTGGCTCCGGCAATCTGCCATCCAAAAGTTGGCAGACGAGTTTTGTTTTCAAGGGAAAAGCGCCGTTGTTTTTGTTTGGGGGCCTGTGGCTGGGAGTGGCCGGCTGGCTCCTTAGAATCCATGATACGCAGGATGGTTCCCAGACCAGAGGTGGCACCAGTGCCAAGTCGGGCTGGTTTGATGGTGAAAAGTGGCTCCTGCAATCTGCCATCCAGAAGCGGGGCAGCTTACTTTTGTTTGCCAGGGAAACGGGCCGAGGTTTGTGTCTGGGGGTTTATGGCTGGGAGTGACCGGCTGGCTCCTGAAAAGCTACGATAGGCAGGATGGTGACCAGACCCATGGTGGCACCAGTGTCAAGGTGGGCTGGTTTGATAGTACCAAGTGGCTCCTGCAATCTGCCATCCAGAATCGGGGTAACTTACTTTTGTTTTCCAGGGAAACGGGCCGAGGTTTGTGTCTGGGTGTCTATGGCTGGGAGTGACCGGCTGGCTCCTGAAAAGCTACGATAGGCAGGATGGTTCCCAGACCAGAGGTGGCACCAGTGCCAAGTTGGGCTGGTTTGATAGTACCAAGTGGCTCCTGCAATCTGCCATCAAAAAGTTGGCAGGCGAGTTTTGTTTTCCAGGGAAAAGCGCCGTTGTTTGTGTTTGGGGGCCTGTGGCAGGGAGTGGCCGGCTGGCTCCTTAGAATCCACGATATGCAGGATTGTTCCCAGACCCAAGGTGGCACCAGTGCCAAGTCGGGCTGGTTTGATGGTGCAAAGTGGCTCCTGCAATCTGCCATACAGACGCGGGGCAGCGGATTTTTGTTTCCAAGAGAAATGGTCCGTGGTTTGTTTTTGGGGGTTTATGGCTGGGCGTGGCCGGCTGGCTCCTTAAAAAGCTCGATATGCAGGATGGTTCCCTGACACAAGGTGGCACCAGTGCCACGTCGGGTGGTTTTCGTAGTACAAAGTGCGTCCTAAAATTTGCCATCCAGAAGAGGGGCAGTTGAGTTTTGTTTGCCAGAGAAAAGGGCCGTGGTTTGTTTTTGGGGGCATATGGCTGAGAGTGGCCGGCTGGCTCCTGAAAAGCTACGATAGGCAGGATGTTTACCAGACCCATGGTGGCACCAGTGCCAAGTTGGGCTGATTTGATAGTACCAAGTGGCTCCTGCAATCTGCCATCCAGAATCGGGGTAGCTTACTTTTGTTTTCCAGGGAAACGGGCCGAGGTTTGTGTCTGGGGGTCTATGGTTGGGAGTGGCCGGCTGGCTCCTTAGAAACCACGATACGCAGCATGGTTCCCAGACAAGAGGTGCCACCAGTGCCAAGTTGGGCTGGTTTGATACTACCAAGTGGTTCCTGCAATCTGCCATCCAGAAGCGGGGCAGCTTACTTTTGTTTGCCAGGGAAACGGATCGTTGTTTGTGTTTGGGGGCCTATGGCTGGGACTGACCGGCTGGCTCCATAAAATCCACGATACGCAGGATGGTTCCCAGACCAGAGGTGGCACCAGTGCCAAGTCGGGCTGGTTTGATAGTACCAAGTGGCTCCTGCAATCTGCCATCCAGAAGCGGGGCAGCTTACTTTTGTTTGCCAGGGAAACGGGCCGAGGTTTGTGTCTCGGGGCCTATGGCAGGCAGTGACCGGCTGGCTCCTGAAAAGCTACGATAGGCAGGATGGTGACCAGACCCATGGTGGCACCAGTGCCAAGTTGGGCTGGTTTGATAGTACCAAGTGGCTCCTGCAATCTGCCATCAAAAAGTTGGCAGGCGAGTTTTGTTTTCCAGGGAAAAGCGCCGTTGTTTGTGTTTGGGGGCCTGTGGTTGGGAGTGGCCGGCTGGCTCCTTAGAAACCACGATACGCAGGATGGTTCCCAGACCAGAGGTGGCACCAGTGCCAAGTCGGGCTGGTTTGATAGTACCAAGTGGCTCCTGCAATCTGCCATCCAGAAGCGGGGCAGCTTACTTTTGTTTGCCACGGAAACGGGCCGTTGTTTGTGTTTGGGGGCCTGTGGCTGGGAGTGGCCGACTGGCTCCTTAGAATCCACGATACGCATGATGGTTCCCAGACCAGAGGTGGCACCAGTGCCAAGTCGGGCTGGTTTGATAGTACCAAGTGGCTCCTGCAATCTGCCATCCAGAAGCGGGGCAGCTTAATTTTCTTTGCCAGGGAAACAGGCCGAGATTTGTGTCTGGGGGCCTATGGCTGGGAGTGACCGGCTGGCTCCTGAAAAGTTACGATAGGCAGGATGGTGACCAGACCCATGGTGGCACCAGTGCCAAGTTGGGCTGATTTGATAGTACCAAGTGGCTCCTGCAATCTGCCATCAAAACGTTGGTAGGCGAGTTTTGTTTTCCAGGGAAAAGCGCCGTTGTTTGTGTTTGGGGGCCTGTGGCTGTGAGTGGCCGGCTGGCTCCTTAGAATCCACGATACGCAGGATGGTTCCCAGACTTGTCGTGGCACCAGTGCCAAGTCCGGCTGGTTTGATAGTACCAAGTGGCTCCTGCAATCTGCCATCCAGAAGCGGGGCAGCTTACTTTTGTTTGCCAGGGAAACGGGCCGAGGTTTTTGTCTGGGGGCCTATGGCTGGGAGTGACCGGCTGGCTCCTGAAAAGCTACGATAGGCAGGATGGTGACCAGACCCATGGTGGCAGCAGTGCCAAGTTGGGCTGGTTTGATAGTACCAAGTGGCTCCTGCAATCTGCCATCAAAAAGTTGGCAGGCGAGTTTTGTTTTCCAGGGAAAAGCGCCGTTGTTTGTGTTTGGGTGCCTGTGGTGGGAGTGGCCGGCTGGCTCTTTAGAATCCACGATACGCAGGATGGTTCCCAGACCAGTGGTGGCACCAGTGCCAAGTCGGGCGGGTTTGATAGTAACAAGTGCGTCCTACAATCTGCCATCCAGAAGCGGGGCAGCTTACTTTTGTTTGCCAGGGAAACGGGCCGAGGTTTTTGTCTGGGGGCCTATGGCTGGGAGTGACCGGCTGGCTCGTGAAAAGCTACGATAGGCAGGATGGTGACCAGACCCATGGCGGCACCAGTGCCAAGTTGGGCTGGTTTGATAGTACCAAGTGGCTCCTGCAATCTGCCATCAAAAAGTTGGCAGGCGAGTTTTGTTTTCCAGGGAAAAGCGCCGTTGTTTTTGTTTGGGGGCCTGTGGCTGGGAGTGGCCGGCTGGCTCCTTAGAATCCACGATACGCAGGATGGTTCCCAGACCATAGGTGGCACCAGTGCCAAGTCGGGCTGGTTTGATAGTACCAAGTGGCTCCTGCAATCTGCCATCCAGCAGCGGGGCAGCTTACTTTTGTTTGCCAGGGAAACGGGCCGAGCTTTGTGTCTGGGGGCCTATGGCTGGGAGTGACCGGCTGGCTCCTGAAAAGCTACGATAGGCAGGATGGTGACCAGACCCATGGTGGCACCAGTGCCAAGTTGGGCTGGTTTGATAGTACCAAGTGGCTCCTGCAATCTGCCATCAAAAAGTTGGCAGGCGAGTTTTGTTTTCCAGGGAAAAGCGCCGTTGTTTGTGTTTGGGGGCCTGTGGTTGGGAGTGGCCGGCTGGCTCCTTAGAAACCACGATACGCAGGATGGTTCCCAGACCAGAGGTGGCACCAGTGCCAAGTCGGGCTGGTTTGATAGTACCAAGTGGCTCCTGCAATCTGCCATCCAGAAGCGGGGCAGCTTACTTTTGTTTGCCACGGAAACGGGCCGTTGTTTGTGTTTGGGGGCCTGTGGCTGGGAGTGGCCGACTGGCTCCTTAGAATCCACGATACGCAGGATGGTTCCCAGACCAGAGGTGGCACCAGTGCCAAGTCGGGCTGGTTTGATAGTACCAAGTGGCTCCTGCAATCTGCCATCCAGAAGCGGGGCAGCTTAATTTTCTTTGCCAGGGAAACGGGCCGAGATTTGTGTCTGGGGGCCTAGGGCTGGGAGTGACCGGCTGGCTCCTGAAAAGTTACGATAGGCAGGATGGTGACCAGACCCATGGTGGCACGAGTGCCAAGTTGGGCTGATTTGATAGTACCAAGTGGCTCCTGCAATCTGCCATCAAAACGTTGGTAGGCGAGTTTTGTTTTCCAGGGAAAAGCGCCGTTGTTTGTGTTTGGGGGCCTGTGGCTGTGAGTGGCCGGCTGGCTCCTTAGAATCCACGATACGCAGGATGGTTCCCAGACTTGTCGTGGCACCAGTGCCAAGTCCGGCTGGTTTGATAGTACCAAGTGGATCCTGCAATCTGCCATCCAGAAGCGGGGCAGCTTACTTTTGTTTGCCAGGGAAACGGGCCGAGGTTTTTGTCTGGGGGCCTATGGCTGGGAGTGACCGGCTGGCTCCTGAAAAGCTACGATAGGCAGGATGGTGACCAGACCCATGGTGGCAGCAGTGCCAAGTTGGGCTGGTTTGATAGTACCAAGTGGCTCCTGCAATCTGCCATCAAAAAGTTGGCAGGCGAGTTTTGTTTTCCAGGGAAAAGCGCCGTTGTTTGTGTTTGGGTGCCTGTGGTGGGAGTGGCCGGCTGGCTCTTTAGAATCCACGATACGCAGGATGGTTCCCAGACCAGTGGTGGCACCAGTGCCAAGTCGGGCGGGTTTGATAGTAACAAGTGCGTCCTACAATCTGCCATCCAGAAGCGGGGCAGCTTACTTTTGTTTGCCAGGGAAACGGGCCGAGGTTTGTGTCTGGGGGCCTATGGCTGGGAGTGACCGGCTGGCTCCTGAAAAGCTACGATAGGCAGGATGGTGACCAGACCCATGGCGGCACCAGTGCCAAGTTGGGCTGGTTTGATAGTACCAAGTGGCTCCTGCAATCTGCCATCAAAAAGTTGGCAGGCGAGTTTTGTTTTCCAGGGAAAAGCGCCGCTGTTTGTGTTTGGGGGCCTGTGGCTGGGAGTGGCCGGCTGGCTCCTTAGAATCCACGATACGCAGGATGGTTCCCAGACCAGAGGTGGCACCAGTGCCAAGTCGGGCTGGTTTGATAGTACCAAGTGGCTCCTGCAATCTGCCATCCAGAAGCGGGGCAGCTTACTTTTGTTTGCCAGGGAAACGGGCCGAGCTTTGTGTCTGGGGGCCTATGGCTGGGAGTGACCGGCTGGCTCCTGAAAAGCTACGATAGGCAGGATGGTGACCAGACCCATGGTGGCACCAGTGCCAAGTTGGGCTGGTTTGATAGTACCAAGTGGCTCCTGCAATCTGCCATCAAAAAGTTGGCAGGGAAGTTTTCTTTACCAGGGAAAAGCGCCGTTGTTTTTGTTTGGGGGCCTATGGCTGGGAGTGGCCGGCTGGCTCCTTAGAATCCACGATACGCAGGATGGTTCCTAGACTTGACGTGGCACCAGTGCCAAGTTGGGCTGGTTTAATAGTACCAAGTGCGTCCTGCAATCTGCCATCCAGAAGTGGGGTAGCTTACTTTTGTTTGCCAGGGAAACGGGCCGAGGTTTGTGTCTGGGGGCCTATGGCTGGGAGTGACCGGCTGGCTCCTGAAAAGCTACGATAGGCAGGATGGTGACCAGACCCATGGTGGCACCAGTGCCAAGTTGGGCTGGTTTGATAGTACCAAGTGGCTCCTGCAATCTGCCATCAAAAAGTTGGCAGGCGAGTTTGTTATCCAGGGAAAAGCGCCGTTGTTTGTGCCTGGGGCCCTCTCGCCTGGAGTGGACGGATGGCTAATTAGAATCCACGATACACAGGATGGTTCCCAGACCCATGGTGGCACCAGTGCCAAGTTGGGCTGGTTTGATAGTACCAAGTGGTTCCTGCAATCTGCCATCCAGAAGCGGGGCAGCTTACTTTTGTTTGCCAGGGAAACGGTCCGAGGATTGTGTCTGGGGGCCTAAGCCTGGAAGTGACCGGCTGGCTCGTGAAAAGCTACGATAGGCAGGATGGTGACCAGACCCATGACGGCACCAGTGCCAAGTTGGGCTGGTTTGATAGTACCAAGTGGCTCCTGCAATCTGCCATCAAGAAGTTGGCAGGCGAGTTTTGTTTTCCAGGGAAAAGCGCCGTTGTTTGTGTTTGGGGGCCTGTGGCTGGGAGTGGCCGGCTGGCTCCTTAGAATCCACGATACTCAGCATGGTTCCCAGACCAAAGGTGGCACCAGTGCCAAGTTGGGCTGGTTGGATAGTACCAAGTGGTTCCTGCAATCTGCCATCCAGAAGCGGGGCAGCTTACTTTTGTTGGCCAGGGAAACGGGCCGAGGTTTGTGTCTGGGGGCCTATGGCTGGGAGTGACCGGCTGGCTCCTGAAAAGCTACGATAGGCAGGATGGTGACCAGACCCATGGTGGCACCAGTGGCAAGTTGGGCTGATTTGATTGTACCAAGTGGCTCCTGCAATCTGCCATCAAAAAGTTGGCAGGCGAATTTTGTTTTCCAGGGAAAAGCGCCGTTGTTTGTGTTTGGGGGCCTGTGGCAGGGAGTGGCCGGCTGGCTCCTGAAAAGCTACGATAGGCAGGATGGTGACGAGACCCATGGTGGCACCAGTGCCAAGTTGGGTTGGTTTGATAGTACCAAGTGGCTCCGGCAATCTGCCATCCAAAAGTTGGCAGACGAGTTTTGTTTTCAAGGGAAAAGCGCCGTTGTTTGTGTTTGGGGGCCTGTGGCTGGGAGTGGCCGGCTGGCTGCTTAGAATCTACCATACGCAGGATGGTTCCCAGACCAGAGGTGGCACCAGTGCCAAGTCGGGCTGGTTTGATAGTACCAAGTGCGTCCTGCAATCTGCCATCCAGAAGCGGGACAGCTTACTTTTGTTTGTCAGGGAAACGGGCCGAGCTTTGTGTCTGTGGGCCTACGGCTGGGAGTGACCGGCTGGCTCCTGAAAAGCTACGATAGGCAGGATGGTGACCAGACCCATGGTGGCACCAGTGCCAAGTTGGGCTGGTTTGATAGTACCAAGTGGCTCCTGCAATCTGCCATCAAAAATTTGGCAGGCAAGTTTTGTTTTCCAGGGAAAAGTGCCGTTGTTTTGTTTGGGGGCCTATGGCTGGGAGTGGCCGGCTGGCTCCTTAGAATCCACGATACGCAGGATGGTTCCCAGACCTGAGCTGGCACCAGTGCCAAGTTGGGCTGGTTTGATAGTACCAAGTGCGTCCTGCAATCTGCCATCCAGAAGCGGGGTAGCTTACTTTTGTTTGCCAGGGAAACGGGCCGAGCTTTGTGTCTCGGGGCCTATGGCTGGGAGTGACCGGCTGGCTCCTGAAAAGCTACGATAGGCAGGATGGTGACCAGACCCATGGTGGCACCAGTGCCAAGTTGGGCTGGTTTGATAGTACCAAGTGGCTCCTGCAATCTGCCATCAAAAACTTGGCAGGCGAGTTTGTTATCCAGGGAAAAGCGCCGTTGTTTTTGTTTGGGGGCCTGTGGCTGGGAGTGGCCGGCTGGCTCCTTAGAATCCATGATACGCAGGATGGTTCCCAGACCAGAGGTGGCACCAGTGCCAAGTCGGGCTGGTTTGATGGTAAAAAGTGGCTCCTGCAATCTGCCATCCAGAAGCGGGGCAGCTTACTTTTGTTTGCCAGGGAAACGGGCCGAGGTTTGTGTCTGGGGGTTTATGGCAGGCAGTGACCGGCTGGCTCCTGAAAAGCTACGATAGGCAGGATGGTGACCAGACCCATGGTGGCACCAGTGCCAAGTTGGGCTGGTTTGATAGTACCAAGTGGCTCCTGCAATCTGCCATCAAAAAGTTGGCAGGCGAGTTTTGTTTTCCAGGGAAAAGCGCCGTTGTTTGTGTTTGGGGGCCTGTGGCTGGGAGTGGCCGGCTGGCTCCTTAGAATCCACGATACTCAGCATGGTTCCCAGACCAAAGGTGGCACCAGTGCCAAGTTGGGCTGGTTGGATAGTACCAAGTGGTTCCTGCAATCTGCCATCCAGAAGCGGGGCAGCTTACTTTTGTTGGCCAGGGAAACGGGCCGAGGTTTGTGTCTGGGGGCCTATGGCTGGGAGTGACCGGCTGGCTCCTGAAAAGCTACGATAGGCAGGATGGTGACCAGACCCATGGTGGCACCAGTGGCAAGTTGGGCTGATTTGATTGTACCAAGTGGCTCCTGCAATCTGCCATCAAAAAGTTGGCAGGCGAATTTTGTTTTCCAGGGAAAAGCGCCGTTGTTTGTGTTTGGGGGCCTGTGGCAGGGAGTGGCCGGCTGGCTCCTGAAAAGCTACGATAGGCAGGATGGTGACGAGACCCATGGTGGCACCAGTGCCAAGTTGGGTTGGTTTGATAGTACCAAGTGGCTCCGGCAATCTGCCATCCAAAAGTTGGCAGACGAGTTTTGTTTTCAAGGGAAAAGCGCCGTTGTTTTTGTTTGGGGGCCTGTGGCTGGGAGTGGCCGGCTGGCTCCTTAGAATCCATGATACGCAGGATGGTTCCCAGACCAGAGGTGGCACCAGTGCCAAGTCGGGCTGGTTTGATGGTGAAAAGTGGCTCCTGCAATCTGCCATCCAGAAGCGGGGCAGCTTACTTTTGTTTGCCAGGGAAACGGGCCGAGGTTTGTGTCTGGGGGCCTATGGCTGGGAGTGACCGGCTGGCTCCTGAAAAGCTACGATAGGCAGGATGGTGACCAGACCCATGGTGGCACCAGTGTCAAGGTGGGCTGGTTTGATAGTACCAAGTGGCTCCGGCAGTCTGCCATCAAAATTTGGCAGGCGAGTTTTGTTTTCCAGGGAAAAGCGCCGTTGTTTTTGTTTGGGGGCCTGTGGGTGGGAGTGGCCGGATGGCTAATTAGAATCCACGATACGCAGCATGGTTCCCAGACCTGAGGTGGCACCAGTGCCAAGTCGGGCTAGTTTGATGGTGCAAAGTGGCTCCTGCAATCTGCCATCCAGAAGCGGGGCAGCTTGCTTTTGTTTGCCAGGGAAACGGGCCGAGGTTTGTGTCTGGGGGCCTATGGCTGGGAGTGACCGGCTGGCTCCTGAAAAGCTATGATAGGCAGGATGGTGACCAGACCCAAGGTGGCACCAGTGCCAAGTTGGGCTGGTTTGATAGTACCAAGTGGCTCCTGCAATCTGCCATCAAAAACTTGGCAGGCGAGTTTTGTTTTCCAGGGAAAAGCGCCGTTGTTTGTGTTTGGGGGCCTGTGGCTGGGAGTGGCCGGCTGGTTGCTTAGAATCCACGATACGCAGGATGGTTCCCAGACGTGAGGCGGCGCCAGTGCCAAGTCGGGCTGGTTTGATACTACCAAGTGCGTCCTGCATTCTGCCATCCAGAAGCGGGACAGCTTACTTTTGCTTGCCAGGGAAACGGGCCGAGCTTTGGGTCTGGGCGCCTATGGCTGGGAGTGACCGGCTGGCTCCTGAAAAGCTACGATAGGCAGGATGGTGACCAGACCCATGGTGGCACCAGTGCCAAGTTGGGCTGGTTTGATAGTACCAAGTGGCTCCTGCAATCTGCCATCAAAAATTGGCAGGCGAGTTTTGTTTTCCAGGGAAAAGCGCCGTTGTTTGTGTTTAGGGGCCTGTGGGTGGGAGTGGCCGGATGGCTAATTAGAATCCACGATACGCAGCATGGTTCCCAGACCTGAGGTGGCACCAGTGCCAAGTCGGGCTAGTTGGATGGTGAAAAGTGGCTCCTGCAATCTGCCATCCAGAAGCGGGGCAGCTTACTTTTGTTTTCCAGGGAAACTGGCCGAGGTTTGTGTCTGGGGGCCTATGGCTGGGAGTGACCGGCTGGCTCCTGAAAAGCTACGATAGGCAGGATGGTGACCAGACCCATGGTGGCACCAGAGCCAAGTTGGGCTGATTTGATAGTACCAAGTGGCTCCTGCAATCTGCCATCAAATAGTCGGCAGGCGAGTTTTGTTTTCCAGGGAAAAGCGCCGTTGTTTGTGACTGGGGGCCTGTGGGTGGGAGTGACCGGCTGGCTCCTTAGAATCCACGATACGCAGGATGGTTCCCAGACTTGAGGTGGCACCAGTGACAAGTCGGGCCAGTTTGATGGTGCAAAGTGGCTCCTGCAATCTGCCATCCAGAAGCGGGGTAGCTTACTTTTCTTTGCCAGGGAAACGGGCCGAGGTTTTTCTCTGGGGGCCTATGGCTGGGAGTGACCGGGTGGCGCCTGAACAGCTACGATAGGCAGGATGGTGACCAGACCCATGGTGGCACCAGTGCCAAGTTGGGCTGGTTTGATAGTACCAAGTGGCTCCTGCAATCTGCCATCAAAATGTTGGCAGGCGAGTTTTGTTTTCCAGGGAAAAGCGCTGTTGTTTGTGTTTGGGGGCCTGTGGCTGGGAGTGACCGGCTGGCTCCTTAGAATCCACGATACGCAGGATGGTTCCCAGACCAGAGGTGGCACCAGTGCCAAGTCGGGCTGGTTTTATAGTACCAAGTGTTTCATGCA
This sequence comes from Melospiza melodia melodia, assembly GCF_035770615.1. Taxonomy (NCBI): domain Eukaryota; kingdom Metazoa; phylum Chordata; class Aves; order Passeriformes; family Passerellidae; genus Melospiza; species Melospiza melodia. The sequence goes on along the minus strand of NC_086194.1, from coordinate 72,253,332 downwards.
ATCTGCCATCCAGAAGCGGGGCAGCTTAATTTTGTTTGCCAGGGAAACGGGCCGAGCTTTGTGTCTGGGCGCCTATGGCTGGGAGTGACCTGCTAGGTACTGAAAAGCTACGATAGGCAGGATGGTGACCACATCCATGGTGGCACCAGTGCCAAGTTGGGCTGGTTTGATAGTACCAAGTGGCTCCTGCAATCCGCCATGAAAAAGTTGGCAGGCGAGTTTTGTTTTCCAGGGAAAAGCGCCGTTGTTTGTGTTTGGGTGCCTGTGGCAGGGAGTGGCCGGCTGGCTCCTTAGAATCCACGATACGCAGGATGGTTCCCAGACCCAAGGTGGCACCAGTGCCAAGTTGGGCTGGTTTGATACTACCAAGTGCGTCCTGCAATCTGCCATCCAGAAGCGGGGTAGCTTACTTTTTTTTGCCAGGGAAACGGGCCGAGGTTTTTGTCTCGGGGTATAAGGCTGGGGGTGACCGGCTGGCTCCTGAAAAGCTACGATAGGCAGGATGGTGACCAGACCCATGGTGGCACCAGTGCCAAGTTGGGCTGGTTTGATAGTACCAAGTGGCTCCTGCAATCTGCCATCAAAAATTTGGCAGGCGAGTTTTGTTTTCCAGGGAAAAGCGCCGTTGTTTGTGTTTGGGGGCCTGTGGCTGGGAGTGGCCGGCTGGCTAATTAGAATCCACGATACGCAGGATGGTTCCCAGACCAGAGGTGACCCCAGTGACAAGTCGGGCTGGTTTGATACTACCAAGTGCGTCCTGCAATCTGCCATCCAGAAGCGGGGTAGCTTACTATTGTTTGCCAGGGAAACGGGCCGAGGTGTTTGTCTCGGCGCCTGTGGCTGGGGGTGACCGGCTGGCTCCTGAAAAGCTACGATAGGCAGGATGGTGACCAGACCCATGGTGGCACCAGTGCCATGTTGGGCTGGTTTGATAGTATCAAGTGGCTCCTGCAATCCGCCATCAAAAAGTTGGCAGGCGAGTTTTGTTTTCCAGGGAAAAGCGCCGTTGTTTGTGTTTGAGTGCCTGTGGCAGGGAGTGGCCGGCTGGCTGCTTAGAATCCACGATACGCAGGATGGTTCCCAGACCCAAGGTGGCACCAGTGCCAAGTTGGGCTGGTTTGATATTACGAAGTGCGTCCTGCAATCTGCCATCCAGAAGCGGGGTAGCTTACTTTTTTTTGCCAGGGAAACGGGCCGAGGTTTTTGTCTCGGGGCCTGTGGCTGGGGGTGACCTGCTGGCTCCTGAAAAGCTACGATAGGCAGGATGGTGACCAGACCCATGGTGGCACCAGTGCCAAGTTGGGCTGGTTTGATAGTACCAAGTGGCTCCTGCAATCTGCCATCAAAAATTTGGCAGGCGAGTTTTGTTTTCCCGGGAAAAGCGCCCTTGTTTGTGTTTGGGGGCCTGTGGCTGGGAGTGGCCGGCTGGCTAATTAGAATCAACGATACGCAGGATGGTTCCCAGACCAGAGTTGGCACCAGTGACAAGTCGGGCTGGTTTGATACTACCAAGCGCGTCCTGCAATCTGCCATCCAGAAGCGGGGCAGCTTACTTTTGTTTGCCAGGGAAACGGGCCGAGCTTTGTGTCTGGGGGCCTATGGCTGGGAGTGACCGGCTGGCTCCTGAAAAGCTACGATAGGCAGGATGGTGACCAGACCCATGGTGGCACCAGTGCCAAGTTGGGCTGATTTGATAGTAGCAAGTGGCTCCTGCAATCTGCCATCAAAATGTTGGCAGGCGAGTTTTGTTTTCCAGGGAAAAGCGCCGTTGTTTGTGTTTGGGGGCCTGTGGCTGGGAGTGACCGGCTGGCTCCTTAGAATCCACGATACGCCGGATGGTTCCCAGACCCAAGGTGGCACCAGTGCCAAGTTGGGCTGGTTTGATAGTACCAAGTTATTCCTGCAATCTGCCATCCAGAAGCGGGGCAGCTTACTTTTGTTTTCCAGGGAAAAGGGCCGAGGTTTTTCTCTGGGGGCCTATGGCTGGGAGTGACCGGCTGGCGCCTGAACAGCTACGATAGGCAGGATGGTTCCAAGACCCATGGTGGCACCAGTGCCATGTTCGGCTGATTTGATAGTACCAAGTGGCTCCTGCAATCTGCCATCAAAATGTTGGCAGGCGAGTTTTGTTTTCCAGGGAAAAGCGCCGTTGTTTGTGTTTGGGGGCCTGTGGCTGGGAGTGGCCAGCTTGCTAATTGGAATCCACGATACGCAGGATGGTTCCCAGACCAGAGGTGGCACCAGTGCCAAGTCGGGCTGGTTTGATAGTACCAAGTGCGTCCTGCAATCTGCCATCCACAAGCGGCGCCGCTTAGTTTTGTTTGCCACGGAAACGGGCCGAGGTTTGTGTCTGGGGGCCTATGGCTGGGAGTGACCGGCTAGGTCCTGAAAATCTACGATAGGCAGGATGGTGACCAGACCCATGGTGGCACCAGTGCCAAGTTGGGCTGGTTTGATAGTACCAAGTTGCTCCGGCAATCTGCCATCAAAATTTGGCAGGCGAGTTTTGTTTTCCAGGGAAAAGCGCCGCTGTTTGTGTTTGAGGGCCTGTGGCTGGGAGTGTCCGGCTGGCTCCTTAGAATCCACGATACGCAGGATGGTTCCCAGACCTGAGGTGGCACCAGTGCCAAGTCGGGCTAGTTTGATGGTGCAAAGTGGCTCCTGCAATCTGCCATCCAGAAGCGGGGCAGCTTACTTTTTTTTGCCAGGGAAACGGGCCGAGGTTTGTGTCTGGGGTCTATGGCTGGGAGTGACCGGCTGGCTCCTGAAAAGCTACGATAGGCAGGATGGTGACCAGACCCATGGTGGCACCAGTGCCAAGTTGGGCTGGTTTGATAGTACCAAGTGGCTCCGGCAATCTGCCATCAAAAAGTTGGCAGGCGAGTTTTGTTTTCCAGGGAAAAGCGCCGATGTTTGTGTTTGGGGGCCTGTGGCTGGGAGTGGCCGGCTGGCTCCTTAGAATCCACGATACGCAGGATGGTTCCCAGACCTGAGGTAGCACCAGTGCCAAGTCGGGCTGGTTTGATAGTACCAAGTGCGTCCTGCAATCTGCCATCCAGAAGCGGGGCAGCTTACTTTTGTTTGCCAGGGTAACGGGCCGAGGTTTGTGTCTGGGGGCCTATGGCAGGGAGTGACCGGCTGGCTCCTGAAAAGCTACGATAGGCAGGATGGTGACCAGACCCATGGTGGCACCAGTGCCAAGTTGGGCTGGTTTGATAGTACCAAGTGGCTCCTGCAATCTGCCATCAAAAGTTGGCAGGCGAGTTTTGTTTTCCAGGGAAAAGCGCCGTTGTTTGTGTTTGGGGGCCTGTGGCTGGGAGTGGCCGGCTGGCTCCTTAGAATCCACAATACGCAGGATGGTTCCCTGACCTGAGGTGGCACCAGTGATAAGTTGGGCTGGTTTGATAGTACCAAGTGCGTCCTGCAATCTGCCATCCAGAAGCGGGGTAGCTTACTTTTGTTTGCCAGGGAAACAGGCCGAGCTTTGTGTCTGGGGGCCTATGGCTGGGAGTGACCGGCTGGCTCCTGAAAAGCTACGATAGGCAGGATGGTGACCAGACCCATGGTGGCACCAGAGCCATGTTCGGCTGATTTCAAAGTACAAAGTGGCTCCTGCAATCTGCCATCAAAAGTCAGCAGGCAAGCTTTGTTTTCCAGGGAAAAGCGCCGTTGTTTGTGTCTGCGGGCCTGTGGCTGGAGTGGCCGGCTGGCTCCTTTAAACACACGATACGCCGGATGGTTCCCAGACCCAAGGTGGCACCAGTGCCAAGTTGGGCTGGTTTGATAGTACCAAGTGGTTCCTGCAATCTGCAATCAAAATGTTGGCAGGCGAGTTTTGTTTTCCAGGGAAAAGCGCCGATGTTTTTTTTTGGGGGCCTGTGGCTGGGAGTGGCCGGCTGGCTCCTTAGAATCCAAGATACGCAGGATGGTTCCCAGACCAGAGGTGGCACCAGTACCAAGTCGGGCTGGTTTGATAATAACAAGTGGATCCTGAAATCTGCCATCCAGAAGCGGGGCAGCTTACTTTTGTTTGCCAGGGAAACGGGCCGAGCTTTGTGTCTGGGGGCCTATGGCTGGGAGTGACCGGCTGGCTCCTGAAAAGCTACGATAGGCAGGATGGTGACCAGACCCATGGTGTCAGCAGTGCCAAGTTGGGCTGGTTTGATAGTACCAAGTGGCTCCTGCAATCTGCCATCAAAATTTGGCAGGCGAGTTTTGTTTTCCAGGGAAAAGCGCCGTTGTTTGTGTTTGGGGGCCTGTGGCTGGGAGTGGCCGTCTTGCTAATTGGAATCCACGATACGCAGGAGGGTTCCCAGACCTGAGGTGGCACCAGTGACAAGTCGGGCCAGTTTGATGGTGCAAAGTGGCTCCTGCAATCTGCCATCCAGAAGCGGGGCAGCTTACTTTTGTTTGCCAGGGAAACGGGCCGAGGTTTATGTCTGGGTTCCTATGGCTGGGAGTGACCGGCTGGCACCTGAAAAGCTACGATAGGCAGGATGGTGACCAGATCCATGGTGGCACCAGTGCCAAGTTGGGCTGATTTGATAGTACCAAGTGGCTCCTGCAATCTGCCATCAAAAATTTGGCAGGCGAGTTTTGTTTTCCAGGGAAAAGCGCCGTTGTTTGTATTTGGGGGCCTGTGGCTGGGAGTGGCCCGCTGGCTCCTTAGAATCCACGATACGCAGGATGGTTCCCAGACCCAAGGTGGCACCATTTCCAAGTTGGGCTGGTTTGATAGTACCAAGTGCGTACTGTAATCTGCCATCCAGAAGCGGGGCAGCTTACTTTTGTTTGCCAGGGAAACGGGCCGAGGTTTGTGTCTGGGGGCCTATGGCTGGGAGTGACCGGCTGGCTCCTGAAAAGCTACGATACGCAGGATGGTGACCAGACCCATGGTGGCACCAGTGCCAAGTTGGGCTGATTTGATAGTACCAAGTGGCTCCTGCAATCTGCCATCAAAATGTTGGCAGGCGAGTTTTGTTTTCCAGGGAAAAGCGCCGTTGTTTGTGTTTGGGGGCCTGTGGCTGGGAGTGGCCAGCTGGCTCCTTAGAATCCACGATACGCAGGATGGTTCCCAGACCCAAGGTGGCACCAGTGCCAAGTTGGGCTGGTTTGATAGTACCAAGTTATTCCTGCAATCTGCCATCCAGAAGCGGGGCAGCTTACTTTTGTTTTCCAGGGAAAAGGGCCGAGGTTTTTCTCTGGGGGCCTATGGCTGGGAGTGACCGGCTGGCTCCTTAGAATCCACGATACGCAGGATGGTTCCCAGACCTGAGGTGGCACCAGTGCCAAGTCGGGCTAGTTTGATGGTGCAAAGTGGCTCCTGCAATCTGCCATCCAGAAGCGGGGCAGCTTACTTTTTTTTGCCAGGGAAACGGGCCGAGGTTTGTGTCTGGGGTCTATGGCTGGGAGTGACCGGCTGGCTCCTGAAAAGCTACGATAGGCAGGATGGTGACCAGACCCATGGTGGCACCAGTGCCAAGTTGGGCTGGTTTGATAGTACCAAGTGGCTCCGGCAATCTGCCATCAAAAAGTTGGCAGGCGAGTTTTGTTTTCCAGGGAAAAGCGCCGATGTTTGTGTTTGGGGGCCTGTGGCTGGGAGTGGCCGGCTGGCTCCTTAGAATCCACGATACGCAGGATGGTTCCCAGACCTGAGGTAGCACCAGTGCCAAGTCGGGCTGGTTTGATAGTACCAAGTGCGTCCTGCAATCTGCCATCCAGAAGCGGGGCAGCTTACTTTTGTTTGCCAGGGTAACGGGCCGAGGTTTGTGTCTGGGGGCCTATGGCAGGGAGTGACCGGCTGGCTCCTGAAAAGCTACGATAGGCAGGATGGTGACCAGACCCATGGTGGCACCAGTGCCAAGTTGGGCTGGTTTGATAGTACCAAGTGGCTCCTGCAATCTGCCATCAAAAGTTGGCAGGCGAGTTTTGTTTTCCAGGGAAAAGCGCCGTTGTTTGTGTTTGGGGGCCTGTGGCTGGGAGTGGCCGGCTGGCTCCTTAGAATCCACAATACGCAGGATGGTTCCCTGACCTGAGGTGGCACCAGTGATAAGTTGGGCTGGTTTGATAGTACCAAGTGCGTCCTGCAATCTGCCATCCAGAAGCGGGGTAGCTTACTTTTGTTTGCCAGGGAAACAGGCCGAGCTTTGTGTCTGGGGGCCTATGGCTGGGAGTGACCGGCTGGCTCCTGAAAAGCTACGATAGGCAGGATGGTGACCAGACCCATGGTGGCACCAGAGCCATGTTCGGCTGATTTCAAAGTACAAAGTGGCTCCTGCAATCTGCCATCAAAAGTCAGCAGGCAAGCTTTGTTTTCCAGGGAAAAGCGCCGTTGTTTGTGTCTGCGGGCCTGTGGCTGGAGTGGCCGGCTGGCTCCTTTAAACACACGATACGCCGGATGGTTCCCAGACCCAAGGTGGCACCAGTGCCAAGTTGGGCTGGTTTGATAGTACCAAGTGGTTCCTGCAATCTGCAATCAAAATGTTGGCAGGCGAGTTTTGTTTTCCAGGGAAAAGCGCCGATGTTTTTTTTTGGGGGCCTGTGGCTGGGAGTGGCCGGCTGGCTCCTTAGAATCCAAGATACGCAGGATGGTTCCCAGACCAGAGGTGGCACCAGTACCAAGTCGGGCTGGTTTGATAATAACAAGTGGATCCTGAAATCTGCCATCCAGAAGCGGGGCAGCTTACTTTTGTTTGCCAGGGAAACGGGCCGAGCTTTGTGTCTGGGGGCCTATGGCTGGGAGTGACCGGCTGGCTCCTGAAAAGCTACGATAGGCAGGATGGTGACCAGACCCATGGTGTCAGCAGTGCCAAGTTGGGCTGGTTTGATAGTACCAAGTGGCTCCTGCAATCTGCCATCAAAATTTGGCAGGCGAGTTTTGTTTTCCAGGGAAAAGCGCCGTTGTTTGTGTTTGGGGGCCTGTGGCTGGGAGTGGCCGTCTTGCTAATTGGAATCCACGATACGCAGGAGGGTTCCCAGACCTGAGGTGGCACCAGTGACAAGTCGGGCCAGTTTGATGGTGCAAAGTGGCTCCTGCAATCTGCCATCCAGAAGCGGGGCAGCTTACTTTTGTTTGCCAGGGAAACGGGCCGAGGTTTATGTCTGGGTTCCTATGGCTGGGAGTGACCGGCTGGCACCTGAAAAGCTACGATAGGCAGGATGGTGACCAGATCCATGGTGGCACCAGTGCCAAGTTGGGCTGATTTGATAGTACCAAGTGGCTCCTGCAATCTGCCATCAAAAATTTGGCAGGCGAGTTTTGTTTTCCAGGGAAAAGCGCCGTTGTTTGTATTTGGGGGCCTGTGGCTGGGAGTGGCCCGCTGGCTCCTTAGAATCCACGATACGCAGGATGGTTCCCAGACCCAAGGTGGCACCATTTCCAAGTTGGGCTGGTTTGATAGTACCAAGTGCGTACTGTAATCTGCCATCCAGAAGCGGGGCAGCTTACTTTTGTTTGCCAGGGAAACGGGCCGAGGTTTGTGTCTGGGGGCCTATGGCTGGGAGTGACCGGCTGGCTCCTGAAAAGCTACGATACGCAGGATGGTGACCAGACCCATGGTGGCACCAGTGCCAAGTTGGGCTGATTTGATAGTACCAAGTGGCTCCTGCAATCTGCCATCAAAATGTTGGCAGGCGAGTTTTGTTTTCCAGGGAAAAGCGCCGTTGTTTGTGTTTGGGGGCCTGTGGCTGGGAGTGGCCAGCTGGCTCCTTAGAATCCACGATACGCAGGATGGTTCCCAGACCCAAGGTGGCACCAGTGCCAAGTTGGGCTGGTTTGATAGTACCAAGTGTCTCCTGCAATCTGCCATCCAGAAGCAGGGCAGCTTACTTTTGTTTGCCAGAGAAATAGGCCTAGGTTTTTGTTTGGGGGCCTGTGGCTAGGAGTGGCCGGCTGGCTCCTAAGAATCCACGATACGCAGGATGTTTCCCAGACCCAAGGTGGCACCAGTGCCAAGTCGGGCTGGTTTGATAGTACCAAGTGGCTCCTGCAAACTCCATCAAAAAGTTGGCAGGCGTGTTTTGTTTTCCAGGGAACAGCGCCGTTGATGTTGTTTGGGGGCCTGTGGCTCAGAGTGGCCGGGTGGCTCCTTAGAATCCACGATACGCAGGATGGTTCCCAGACCCAAGGTGGCACCAGTGCCAAGTCGGGCTGGTTTGATTACACCAAGTGGCTCCTGCAATCTGCCATCCAGAAGTGAGGCAGCTAAGTTTTGTTTGCGAGAAAAAAGGGCCGTGGTTTTTGTTGGGGGCCTGTGGCTGGGAGTAGCCGGCTGGCTCCTTAAAATCCACGATAGGCAGGATGGTTCCCAGACCCAAGGTGGCACCAGTGCCAAGTCGGGCTGGTTTGATAGTACCAAGTGGCTCCTGCAATCTGCCATCCAGAAGCGGGGCAGCTGAGTTTTGTTTGCCAGAGAAAAAGGCTGTGGTTTGTGTTTGGGGGCCTGTGGCTGGCAGTGGCCGGCTGGCTCCTGAAAATCCACGATACGCAGCATGGTTCCCAGACCCAAGGTGGCACCAGTGCCAAGTGGGGCTCGTTTGACAGTGTCAAGTGCCTCCTGCAATCTCCCATCCAGAAGCGGGGCAGCTGAGTTTTTTTTGCCAGGGAAACGGACCTTTGTTTTTGATTGGGCTCTGTGGCCGAGAGTGGTCGGCTGTCTCCTGACAATCCACAATACGCAGGATGGTTCCCAGACCCAAGGTGGCACCAGTGCCAAGTCGGGCTGGTTTGATAGTACCAAGTGTCTCCTGCAATCTGCCATCCAGAAGCGGGGCAGCTGAGTTTTGTTTGCCAGAGAAAAGGGCCGTGGGTTGTGTTTGGGGGCATATGGCTGGGAGTGGCCACCTGGCTCCTTAAAATGCACGATACGCCGCATGGTAACCAGGCGCAAGGTGGCACCAGTGCCAAGTCAGGCTGTTTTTGTAGTACCCAGTGGCTCCTGCAATTTGCCATCCAGAAGCGGGGCAGTTGAATTTTGTTTGCTAGAGAAAAGGGCTGTGGTTTGTGTTTGGGGGCCTATGGCTGAGAGTGGCCGGCTGGCCCCTGAAAATCAACGATAGGCAGGATGGTTCCCAGATCCAAGGTGGCACCAGTGCCAAGTAAGGCTGGTTGTATGGTTCAAAGTAACTCCTGCAATCTGCCATCCAGAAGCGGGACAGCTGAGTTTTTTTTGCCAGAGAAAAGGTCCATGGTTTCTTTTTGGGGCATACGGCTGGGAATTGCCGGCTGGCTCCTTAAAATGCTCGATACACAGGATGGTTCCCAGAGCCAAGGTGGCACCACTGCCAAGTCGGGCTCTTTTTGTAGTACCAAGTGCGTCCTGCAATTTGCCATCCAGAAGAGGGGCAGTTGAGTTTTGTTTGCCAGAGAAAAGGGCCGTTGTTTGTGTTTGGGGGCCTGTGGCTGGGAGTGTTCGGCTGGTTCCTGAATATGTACGATACGCAGGATTGTTCCCAGATCCAAGGTGGCAGCAGTGCCATGTTGTGCTGGTGTGATAGTCCCAAGTGGCTCCTGCAATCTGCCATCCAGAAGTGGGGCAGCTGATTTTTGTTTGCCAGAGAAAAGGTCCGTGGTTTGTTTTTGGGGGCATATGGCTGAGAGTGGCCGGCTGGCCCCTGAAAATCCACGATACACAGGATGGTTCCCAGATCCAAGGTGGCACCTGTGCCAAGTCGGGCTGATTTGATAGTACTAAGTAGCTCCTGCAATCTGCCATGCAGAAGCGGGGCAGCTTACTTTTGTTTGCCAGGGAAACGGGCCGAGGTTTGTGTTTGGGGGCCTATGGCTGAGAGTGACCGGCTGGCTCCTGAAAAGCTACAATAGGCAGGATGGTGACCAGACCCATGGTGGCACCAGTGCCAAGTTGGGCTGGTTTGATAGTACCAAGTGGTTCCTGCAATCTGCCATCCAGAAGCAGGGCAGCTGAGTTTTGTTTGCCAGAGAAAAGGGCCTTGGTTTGTGTTTGGGGGCATATGGCTGGGTGTGGCCAGCTGGCTCCTTAAAATGCACGATATGCAACATGGCTCCCAGACCCAAGGTGGCACAAGTGCCAAGTTGGGCTGGTTTGATAGTACCAAGTGGCTCCTGCAATCTTCCATGATCACGTGGAGAAATACTTTCTGGTTTCAGCCTCATGCTCTTTCTTCTCTCCCTCAACTTCTCTATCACCTCTCATCTGGTTCACATGCGCTGTCTTCAAGGTCCACAGGCTACTTTTCACAGAATCTTCTGGCCTGATGAAGTAAGGATGATGAATAGAACAGAGCTGGGATCTATTTTCCAGTTTGGATAAAATGCATTCTGCACACAAATCCAAGGAGAACGGGCTGCCCCGATGCCCAGAAAATCTTTCACTCCTGCTAGTGTTCTACGTCAACCGCAACTTAGTCTGAAAGAAAAGCTTTTTCTCTGAGAGCATCTGAGAGGTTTGCATGAAGCACTGATATCTGACATATGCAATTTTGAATAGGAGAGGAAAAAGAAAATGGCAAGGAGTTTTTAATTTTAGTGGTTTCAATTTTAATTTCCGTGCACTTTTTCAAAACTTGTCAGCTCAAATGCCCATCAACATCTTTTAGTCATCTGTAAGTCAGTATTCATATAAAATGTGCTTCAAATCCAAAGAATTTCAAATTTGCACTCCAAGCTTCTATGCCTAGATTTATGATTTCCTACACATATTAGATGAAAGGAAGGCCTTTTTTACTGTGGGAGTGCTGGAACACTGGAACAGGTTGCCCAGAGAAGTTGTGGGTGTCCCATCCCTGAAAGTATTCAAGGTCACCCTGGACGGGGCTTGGAGCAGCAACAAAGGAGAAGCTTGATGGTAGAGAAACAAAGTTGGACTATAGAAGAAACTCGGATTGAAGTATAGGATCAAGTTTTCTCTCAGCTCTTGGGGTAAATTCAAAGTTGTACAAAATGACATTTATCTGTGCTATTCACTACTGTAACAGAAAGTTTCATGAAAACTGTACAGAAGATAGTAAATTTTAAAAGAGATAAGAATTACAGCATAAAATCCATGGGATAGGTTACAACATGAGACACTCTCTAAGAGAAAATCTCTGTGTTTCAGCACTTCATCGGGGTAAGATTTCATGAAGTGCCAAAGAAGGCGGCAAAATATCATTCGGGACATTATTTACTGGGATTCAGCCTGGCCATTAGTAGGAACTGCCTTTGAACATATCATGTAGATATACCACACACACTTTCCCTTCACTGAAAAATTACTGTTTACAACAAATAAGCAATTGACGATCAAAATTGATTGAAAGCATCTTAAACATGTCAAGTATTTCATTGTAGATGATCTGTGATCCAAATGCTTCTTCCACCTTCGAGAGGGACAGAAGAATTCTTCCATATCATGATGGTTTAAAATTGTATCAACCAATGTTTTCTGCTGAAAAGATATCATCTATTTTTTTCTATTTTTGGAAGAAAATATTCCTAGACATACAACAGGTGAGAACTAAGTAATTTTAAAGAAACAAATGAAATGAAAATATTCTGTAAATAGAATGAAATGAAAAGCTGTGTTTTAAATAGGAGCTAAATATTAAACAGAATTTTTGTACCAGGCATTTGAATTACTGCACCAGCTCTTTTGCCCATCAAGAGAGGCATTTAGCATTTCAGTCTTTTCCAAGGTGTTCATGATCTGCTATGCTGATCTCTGTGTGTGCCTAGGTGTGTGTGGAGGGGGGGGCATATGAAGGGGAGTGTGTATGTTTGCTTTACAATTGTTGTGGCAGATTCATGCCTCAGCTCCACATTTTGTTTTAAAAAGGTCACACCGAGTGGATATGAAGTTTACTATCAACAAGAGATCGATTCCCAAATCATCCATTTGACTCTCCCTTATAAATCATGTGCTTTGTTGCATATTTTATCAAATATACTTTCAAGCCAGATGGAGGAAGGAGGATGTGGGAATCCCTCCACCATCTTGCAACTTTTATGTAAGTAGGTTTTCAAGAAAATCATCATTTCTCTTTTAAATATGTCTGGAACAGGCATGATGGTAGTGTCAACCTGTTGGAGTTTTTGTTGCTGGAAGAAGTTGTACAAAAGGATTGGTTTTTACATTGACCAGTTACTGAATCAAGCGCAGGAATACATTGGAAATTTAGCTGGGGGTTCCTTTTCCCAGCAGACTACTTCTAGAACGAGCTTGTACACTGAAGCTGACTCTTTTGCTCTCTTTTTGTTTCTTTCCTATTTTCTTGGCTTCTTTGCCACTATCTAGACAATTTTGGAACTTTGTTCCCAACTAAAATGGTTTCAATAGTCTGATTGTGATCATACATTTTTACAAGGAATTTTTAAAATCTTTCCTCGAGTCCAGAAAGTCAAGGACTTAGATCTTTTTCTTCCCTTATCAATATTGCCATGAAATTGATAAATAAAGACCAACTCTTTATTTTTGTTTTTAACCCACGTAGATAATTCCCATCCATTAATCCATTTTGTGGACCAATAGCTGCCATTCTGATGGAAGCTGTCACTTCTTAACAATAGGCATTCTGTGACTATGTTGACAGCACTTTGGGTGAAGATCCTAACTGGTCTTAGATATACATAGGGAGAAATTTGCTCAGCCAGTGTCAGTCTTAAGCATGCGTATCAGAAGATCTTTCTAGAGCTGGGAATTTTCCCATGAAAGGGATTCAGTTAGGGAAGAGACACTTGTGCCAGAGTTTTACATTCTTCTTGAACACTGCTTAAGGAACTTAGATGCCATGTCCATTTGGATCTCTGTATGCACAGAACTTTGTCATGCCAGTGCTTTGAAATGCATCTTGAAGAGAATTCACTAGCACAGAATGAAAGAGAGTGGAAGGGGTTGGTGGGGCTAACCAGGCCCAACCCCCCTGCCTAAACCAGGATACCTAGAGCCTCTTGCCCAGGATTCTATCTGGGTGTACTTTTAATGTCTTCAAAGATCCAGGCTCCACAATCTTTCTGGGCAGTCTGTGCCGTGGTTCAGTCACCCTGACAGTAAAGAAACATTTACTGATGTTCAAAGGCAATCTCCTGTATTTCAGTGTGTGCCCACTGCCTCTTGTCTTTTCCCTCAGCATCACTGAAAAGACACTGATTCCCTCCCCTTTGCACTATTGCTTCCATATGTATGTGTGATGCCATGTAGAGGTATGTCAAAAACCTCCCTGAAGCCCAGGCAGATAATATTCCCTTCATCTACCAGTCAAGTTGATTCATCAGAGGAGTTTAAAGTGATGTTCAGCATGAAATTCCCCTGAAAAATCATGCTAACTACATTATTTGGTCATCTGTCATGTGCCTGGCAAGGATTTCCAGGAAGAGCTGCTTCATCAACTTCCTGGGGATAAAAAAGAGGCTGGCTGGTTTGTACTATGGCGAGTCCTCTTAATTGCCTTTTTTGAAGATGGGTGTCATTTGCTAACATCCACTCTTTAGCCTCTCTTGTCGTCTACATCTTAGCAAAACGCTTTTCCACTATGTCTGGCTAGGAAAAACTGTGCCAGCACAGAAAACATCTCCCATCGTGTTCTAGAAGTTGCACGGATGTCTGCCAAGTGTTTGGCAGGAAGAAAAGAAAAGTTGTCCAAAACAGCTTCCAATCGAATGTTCCTGTGATTGGAAAAGTCAGGAGAGTGCAAAGGTACTGTTTTCTATCAGTTGGCAAGGTGCGCACACAATCCCAGTGTTGTACAGCTTGCTTCTTCACCTTCCCGAAGCTGCCGCTCTCGCCGGCTGCCGGAGCCCAAGAAGCGGCTTCTTCGCGCAAAGACGATTGTGCCGCTCACAGTGCTCTCCTTAGCGCGGCTTCTGCCGAAAGACGCCCGGCAGCGGCTCTTACCTCCGGAGAGCATCCTACCTTCGTCTTTCTCGTCTTTTGTAGTCTACATCTTAGCAAAACGCTTTTCCACTATGTCTGGCTAGGAAAAACTGTGCCAGCACAGAAAACATCTCCCATCGTGTTCTAGAAGTTGCACGGATGTCTGCCAAGTGTTTGGCAGGAAGAAAAGAAAAGTTGTCCAAAACAGCTTCCAATCGAATGTTCCTGTGATTGGAAAAGTCAGGAGAGTGCAAAGGTACTGTTTTCTATCAGTTGGCAAGGTGCGCACACAATCCCAGTGTTGTACAGCTTGCTTCTTCACCTTCCCGAAGCTGCCGCTCTCGCCGGCTGCCGGAGCCCAAGAAGCGGCTTCTTCGCGCAAAGACGATTGTGCCGCTCACAGTGCTCTCCTTAGCGCGGCTTCTGCCGAAAGACGCCCGGCAGCGGCTCTTACCTCCGGAGAGCATCCTACCTTCGTCTTTCGCGTCTTTTGTAGTCTACATCTTAGCAAAACGCTTTTCCACTATGTCTGGCTAGGAAAAACTGTGCCAGCACAGAAAACATCTCCCATCGTGTTCTAGAAGTTGCACGGATGTCTGCCAAGTGTTTGGCAGGAAGAAAAGAAAAGTTGTCCAAAACAGCTTCCAATCGAATGTTCCTGTGATTGGAAAAGTCAGGAGAGTGCAAAGGTACTGTTTTCTATCAGTTGGCAAGGTGCGCACACAATCCCAGTGTTGTACAGCTTGCTTCTTCACCTTCCCGAAGCTGCCGCTCTCGCCGGCTGCCGGAGCCCAAGAAGCGGCTTCTTCGCGCAAAGACGATTGTGCCGCTCACAGTGCTCTCCTTAGCGCGGCTTCTGCCGAAAGACGCCCGGCAGCGGCTCTTACCTCCGGAGAGCATCCTACCTTCGTCTTTCGCGTCTTTTGTAGTCTACATCTTAGCAAAACGCTTTTCCACTATGTCTGGCTAGGAAAAACTGTGCCAGCACAGAAAACATCTCCCATCGTGTTCTAGAAGTTGCACGGATGTCTGCCAAGTGTTTGGCAGGAAGAAAAGAAAAGTTGTCCAAAACAGCTTCCAATCGAATGTTCCTGTGATTGGAAAAGTCAGGAGAGTGCAAAGGTACTGTTTTCTATCAGTTGGCAAGGTGCGCACACAATCCCAGTGTTGTACAGCTTGCTTCTTCACCTTCCCGAAGCTGCCGCTCTCGCCGGCTGCCGGAGCCCAAGAAGCGGCTTCTTCGCGCAAAGACGATTGTGCCGCTCACAGTGCTCTCCTTAGCGCGGCTTCTGCCGAAAGACGCCCGGCAGCGGCTCTTACCTCCGGAGAGCATCCTACCTTCGTCTTTCGCGTCTTTTGTAGTCTACATCTTAGCAAAACGCTTTTCCACTATGTCTGGCTAGGAAAACCCGTGCCAGCACAGAAAACATCTCCCATCGTGTTCTAGAAGTTGCACGGATGTCTGCCAAGTGTTTGGCAGGAAGAAAAGAAAAGTTGTCCAAAACAGCTTCCAATCGAATGTTCCTGTGATTGGAAAAGTCAGGAGAGTGCAAAGGTACTGTTTTCTATCAGTTGGCAAGGTGCGCACACAATCCCAGTGTTGTACAGCTTGCTTCTTCACCTTCCCGAAGCTGCCACTCTCAGGAGGTAAGAGCCGCTGCCGGGCGTCTTTCGGCAGAAGCCGCGCTAAGGAGAGCACTGTGAGCGGCACAATCGTCTTTGCGCGAAGAAGCCGCTTCTTGGGCTCCGGCAGCCGGCGAGAGCGGCAGCTTCGGGAAGGTGAAGAAGCAAGCTGTACAACACTGGGATTGTGTGCGCACCTTGCCAATTGATAGAAAACAGTACCTTTGCACTCTCCTGACTTTTCCAATCACAGGAACATTCGATTGGAAGCTGTTTTGGACAACTTTTCTTTTCTTCCTGCCAAACACTTGGCAGACATCCGTGCAACTTCTAGAACACGATGGGAGATGTTTTCTGTGCTGGCACAGTTTTTCCTAGCCAGACATAGTGGAAAAGCGTTTTGCTAAGATGTAGACTACAAAAGACGCGAAAGACGAAGGTAGGATGCTCTCCGGAGGTAAGAGCCGCTGCCGGGCGTCTTTCGGCAGAAGCCGCGCTAAGGAGAGCACTGTGAGCGGCACAATCGTCTTTGCGCGAAGAAGCCGCTTCTTGGGCTCCGGCAGCCGGCGAGAGCGGCAGCTTCGGGAAGGTGAAGAAGCAAGCTGTACAACACTGGGATTGTGTGCGCACCTTGCCAACTGATAGAAAACAGTACCTTTGCACTCTCCTGACTTTTCCAATCACAGGAACATTCGATTGGAAGCTGTTTTGGACAACTTTTCTTTTCTTCCTGCCAAACACTTGGCAGACATCCGTGCAACTTCTAGAACACGATGGGAGATGTTTTCTGTGCTGGCACAGTTTTTCCTAGCCAGACATAGTGGAAAAGCGTTTTGCTAAGATGTAGACTACAAAAGACGCGAAAGACGAAGGTAGGATGCTCTCCGGAGGTAAGAGCCGCTGCCGGGCGTCTTTCGGCAGAAGCCGCGCTAAGGAGAGCACTGTGAGCGGCACAATCGTCTTTGCGCGAAGAAGCCGCTTCTTGGGCTCCGGCAGCCGGCGAGAGCGGCAGCTTCGGGAAGGTGAAGAAGCAAGCTGTACAACACTGGGATTGTGTGCGCACCTTGCCAACTGATAGAAAACAGTACCTTTGCACTCTCCTGACTTTTCCAATCACAGGAACATTCGATTGGAAGCTGTTTTGGACAACTTTTCTTTTCTTCCTGCCAAACACTTGGCAGACATCCGTGCAACTTCTAGAACACGATGGGAGATGTTTTCTGTGCTGGCACAGTTTTTCCTAGCCAGACATAGTGGAAAAGCGTTTTGCTAAGATGTAGACTACAAAAGACGCGAAAGACGAAGGTAGGATGCTCTCCGGAGGTAAGAGCCGCTGCCGGGCGTCTTTCGGCAGAAGCCGCGCTAAGGAGAGCACTGTGAGCGGCACAATCGTCTTTGCGCGAAGAAGCCGCTTCTTGGGCTCCGGCAGCCGGCGAGAGCGGCAGCTTCGGGAAGGTGAAGAAGCAAGCTGTACAACACTGGGATTGTGTGCGCACCTTGCCAACTGATAGAAAACAGTACCTTTGCACTCTCCTGACTTTTCCAATCACAGGAACATTCGATTGGAAGCTGTTTTGGACAACTTTTCTTTTCTTCCTGCCAAACACTTGGCAGACATCCGTGCAACTTCTAGAACACGATGGGAGATGTTTTCTGTGCTGGCACAGTTTTTCCTAGCCAGACATAGTGGAAAAGCGTTTTGCTAAGATGTAGACTACAAAAGACGAGAAAGACGAAGGTAGGATGCTCTCCGGAGGTAAGAGCCGCTGCCGGGCGTCTTTCGGCAGAAGCCGCGCTAAGGAGAGCACTGTGAGCGGCACAATCGTCTTTGCGCGAAGAAGCCGCTTCTTGGGCTCCGGCAGCCGGCGAGAGCGGCAGCTTCGGGAAGGTGAAGAAGCAAGCTGTACAACACTGGGATTGTGTGCGCACCTTGCCAACTGATAGAAAACAGTACCTTTGCACTCTCCTGACTTTTCCAATCACAGGAACATTCGATTGGAAGCTGTTTTGGACAACTTTTCTTTTCTTCCTGCCAAACACTTGGCAGACATCCGTGCAACTTCTAGAACACGATGGGAGATGTTTTCTGTGCTGGCACAGTTTTTCCTAGCCAGACATAGTGGAAAAGCGTTTTGCTAAGATGTAGACTACAAAAGACGCGAAAGACGAAGGTAGGATGCTCTCCGGAGGTAAGAGCCGCTGCCGGGCGTCTTTCGGCAGAAGCCGCGCTAAGGAGAGCACTGTGAGCGGCACAATCGTCTTTGCGCGAAGAAGCCGCTTCTTGGGCTCCGGCAGCCGGCGAGAGCGGCAGCTTCGGGAAGGTGAAGAAGCAAGCTGTACAACACTGGGATTGTGTGCGCACCTTGCCAACTGATAGAAAACAGTACCTTTGCACTCTCCTGACTTTTCCAATCACAGGAACATTCGATTGGAAGCTGTTTTGGACAACTTTTCTTTTCTTCCTGCCAAACACTTGGCAGACATCCGTGCAACTTCTAGAACACGATGGGAGATGTTTTCTGTGCTGGCACAGTTTTTCCTAGCCAGACATAGTGGAAAAGCGTTTTGCTAAGATGTAGACTACAAAAGACGCGAAAGACGAAGGTAGGATGCTCTCCGGAGGTAAGAGCCGCTGCCGGGCGTCTTTCGGCAGAAGCCGCGCTAAGGAGAGCCCTGTGAGCGGCACAATCGTCTTTGCGCGAAGAAGCCGCTTCTTGGGCTCCGGCAGCCGGCGAGAGCGGCAGCTTCGGGAAGGTGAAGAAGCAAGCTGTACAACACTGGGATTGTGTGCGCACCTTGCCAACTGATAGAAAACAGTACCTTTGCACTCTCCTGACTTTTCCAATCACAGGAACATTCGATTGGAAGCTGTTTTGGACAACTTTTCTTTTCTTCCTGCCAAACACTTGGCAGACATCCGTGCAACTTCTAGAACACGATGGGAGATGTTTTCTGTGCTGGCACAGTTTTTCCTAGCCAGACATAGTGGAAAAGCGTTTTGCTAAGATGTAGACTACAAAAGACGCGAAAGACGAAGGTAGGATGCTCTCCGGAGGTAAGAGCCGCTGCCGGGCGTCTTTCGGCAGAAGCCGCGCTAAGGAGAGCACTGTGAGCGGCACAATCGTCTTTGCGCGAAGAAGCCGCTTCTTGGGCTCCGGCAGCCGGCGAGAGCGGCAGCTTCGGGAAGGTGAAGAAGCAAGCTGTACAACACTGGGATTGTGTGCGCACCTTGCCAACTGATAGAAAACAGTACCTTTGCACTCTCCTGACTTTTCCAATCACAGGAACATTCGATTGGAAGCTGTTTTGGACAACTTTTCTTTTCTTCCTGCCAAACACTTGGCAGACATCCGTGCAACTTCTAGAACACGATGGGAGATGTTTTCTGTGCTGGCACAGTTTTTCCTAGCCAGACATAGTGGAAAAGCGTTTTGCTAAGATGTAGACGACAAGAGAGGCTAAAGAGTGGATGTTAGCAAATGACACCCATCTTCAAAAAAGGCAATTAAGAGGACTCGCCATAGTACAAACCAGCCAGCCTCTTTTTTATCCCCAGGAAGTTGATGAAGCAGCTCTTCCTGGAAATCCTTGCCAGGCACATGACAGATGACCAAATAATGTAGTTAGCATGATTTTTCAGGGGAATTTCATGCTGAACATCACTTTAAACTCCTCTGATGAATCAACTTGACTGGTAGATGAAGGGAATATTATCTGCCTGGGCTTCAGGGAGGTTTTTGACATACCTCTACATGGCATCACACATACATATGGAAGCAATAGTGCAAAGGGGAGGGAATCAGTGTCTTTTCAGTGATGCTGAGGGAAAAGACAAGAGGCAGTGGGCACACACTGAAATACAGGAGATTGCCTTTGAACATCAGTAAATGTTTCTTTACTGTCAGGGTGACTGAACCACGGCACAGACTGCCCAGAAAGATTGTGGAGCCTGGATCTTTGAAGACATTAAAAGTACACCCAGATAGAATCCTGGGCAAGAGGCTCTAGGTATCCTGGTTTAGGCAGGGGGGTTGGGCCTGGTTAGCCCCACCAACCCCTTCCACTCTCTTTCATTCTGTGCTAGTGAATTCTCTTCAAGATGCATTTCAAAGCACTGGCATGACAAAGTTCTGTGCAGACAGAGATCCAAATGGACATGGCATCTAAGTTCCTTAAGCAGTGTTCAAGAAGAATGTAAAACTCTGGCACAAGTGTCTCTTCCCTAACTGAATCCCTTTCATGGGAAAATTCCCAGCTCTAGAAAGATCTTCTGATACGCATGCTTAAGACTGACACTGGCTGAGCAAATTTCTCCCTATGTATATCTAAGACCAGTTAGGATCTTCACCCAAAGTGCTGTCAACATAGTCACAGAATGCCTATTGTTAAGAAGTGACAGCTTCCATCAGAATGGCAGCTATTGGTCCACAAAATGGATTAATGGATGGGAATTATCTACGTGGGTTAAAAACAAAAATAAAGAGTTGGTCTTTATTTATCAATTTCATGGCAATATTGATAAGGGAAGAAAAAGATCTAAGTCCTTGACTTTCTGGACTCGAGGAAAGATTTTAAAAATTCCTTGTAAAAATGTATGATCACAATCAGACTATTGAAACCATTTTAGTTGGGAACAAAGTTCCAAAATTGTCTAGATAGTGGCAAAGAAGCCAAGAAAATAGGAAAGAAACAAAAAGAGAGCAAAAGAGTCAGCTTCAGTGTACAAGCTCGTTCTAGAAGTAGTCTGCTGGGAAAAGGAACCCCCAGCTAAATTTCCAATGTATTCCTGCGCTTGATTCAGTAACTGGTCAATGTAAAAACCAATCCTTTTGTACAACTTCTTCCAGCAACAAAAACTCCAACAGGTTGACACTACCATCATGCCTGTTCCAGACATATTTAAAAGAGAAATGATGATTTTCTTGAAAACCTACTTACATAAAAGTTGCAAGATGGTGGAGGGATTCCCACATCCTCCTTCCTCCATCTGGCTTGAAAGTATATTTGATAAAATATGCAACAAAGCACATGATTTATAAGGGAGAGTCAAATGGATGATTTGGGAATCGATCTCTTGTTGATAGTAAACTTCATATCCACTCGGTGTGACCTTTTTAAAACAAAATGTGGAGCTGAGGCATGAATCTGCCACAACAATTGTAAAGCAAACATACACACTCCCCTTCATATGCCCCCCCCTCCACACACACCTAGGCACACACAGAGATCAGCATAGCAGATCATGAACACCTTGGAAAAGACTGAAATGCTAAATGCCTCTCTTGATGGGCAAAAGAGCTGGTGCAGTAATTCAAATGCCTGGTACAAAAATTCTGTTTAATATTTAGCTCCTATTTAAAACACAGCTTTTCATTTCATTCTATTTACAGAATATTTTCATTTCATTTGTTTCTTTAAAATTACTTAGTTCTCACCTGTTGTATGTCTAGGAATATTTTCTTCCAAAAATAGAAAAAAATAGATGATATCTTTTCAGCAGAAAACATTGGTTGATACAATTTTAAACCATCATGATATGGAAGAATTCTTCTGTCCCTCTCGAAGGTGGAAGAAGCATTTGGATCACAGATCATCTACAATGAAATACTTGACATGTTTAAGATGCTTTCAATCAATTTTGATCGTCAATTGCTTATTTGTTGTAAACAGTAATTTTTCAGTGAAGGGAAAGTGTGTGTGGTATATCTACATGATATGTTCAAAGGCAGTTCCTACTAATGGCCAGGCTGAATCCCAGTAAATAATGTCCCGAATGATATTTTGCCGCCTTCTTTGGCACTTCATGAAATCTTACCCCGATGAAGTGCTGAAACACAGAGATTTTCTCTTAGAGAGTGTCTCATGTTGTAACCTATCCCATGGATTTTATGCTGTAATTCTTATCTCTTTTAAAATTTACTATCTTCTGTACAGTTTTCATGAAACTTTCTGTTACAGTAGTGAATAGCACAGATAAATGTCATTTTGTACAACTTTGAATTTACCCCAAGAGCTGAGAGAAAACTTGATCCTATACTTCAATCCGAGTTTCTTCTATAGTCCAACTTTGTTTCTCTACCATCAAGCTTCTCCTTTGTTGCTGCTCCAAGCCCCGTCCAAGGTGACCTTGAATACTTTCAGGGATGGGACACCCACAACTTCTCTGGGCAACCTGTTCCAGTGTTCCAGCACTCCCACAGTAAAAAAGGCCTTCCTTTCATCTAATATGTGTAGGAAATCATAAATCTAGGCATAGAAGCTTGGAGTGCAAATTTGAAATTCTTTGGATTTGAAGCACATTTTATATGAATACTGACTTACAGATGACTAAAAGATGTTGATGGGCATTTGAGCTGACAAGTTTTGAAAAAGTGCACGGAAATTAAAATTGAAACCACTAAAATTAAAAACTCCTTGCCATTTTCTTTTTCCTCTCCTATTCAAAATTGCATATGTCAGATATCAGTGCTTCATGCAAACCTCTCAGATGCTCTCAGAGAAAAAGCTTTTCTTTCAGACTAAGTTGCGGTTGACGTAGAACACTAGCAGGAGTGAAAGATTTTCTGGGCATCGGGGCAGCCCGTTCTCCTTGGATTTGTGTGCAGAATGCATTTTATCCAAACTGGAAAATAGATCCCAGCTCTGTTCTATTCATCATCCTTACTTCATCAGGCCAGAAGATTCTGTGAAAAGTAGCCTGTGGACCTTGAAGACAGCGCATGTGAACCAGATGAGAGGTGATAGAGAAGTTGAGGGAGAGAAGAAAGAGCATGAGGCTGAAACCAGAAAGTATTTCTCCACGTGATCATGGAAGATTGCAGGAGCCACTTGGTACTATCAAACCAGCCCAACTTGGCACTTGTGCCACCTTGGGTCTGGGAGCCATGTTGCATATCGTGCATTTTAAGGAGCCAGCTGGCCACACCCAGCCATATGCCCCCAAACACAAACCAAGGCCCTTTTCTCTGGCAAACAAAACTCAGCTGCCCTGCTTCTGGATGGCAGATTGCAGGAACCACTTGGTACTATCAAACCAGCCCAACTTGGCACTGGTGCCACCATGGGTCTGGTCACCATCCTGCCTATTGTAGCTTTTCAGGAGCCAGCCGGTCACTCTCAGCCATAGGCCCCCAAACACAAACCTCGGCCCGTTTCCCTGGCAAACAAAAGTAAGCTGCCCCGCTTCTGCATGGCAGATTGCAGGAGCTACTTAGTACTATCAAATCAGCCCGACTTGGCACAGGTGCCACCTTGGATCTGGGAACCATCCTGTGTATCGTGGATTTTCAGGGGCCAGCCGGCCACTCTCAGCCATATGCCCCCAAAAACAAACCACGGACCTTTTCTCTGGCAAACAAAAATCAGCTGCCCCACTTCTGGATGGCAGATTGCAGGAGCCACTTGGGACTATCACACCAGCACAACATGGCACTGCTGCCACCTTGGATCTGGGAACAATCCTGCGTATCGTACATATTCAGGAACCAGCCGAACACTCCCAGCCACAGGCCCCCAAACACAAACAACGGCCCTTTTCTCTGGCAAACAAAACTCAACTGCCCCTCTTCTGGATGGCAAATTGCAGGACGCACTTGGTACTACAAAAAGAGCCCGACTTGGCAGTGGTGCCACCTTGGCTCTGGGAACCATCCTGCGTATCGAGCATTTTAAGGAGCCAGCCGGCAATTCCCAGCCGTATGCCCCAAAAAGAAACCATGGACCTTTTCTCTGGCAAAAAAAACTCAGCTGTCCCGCTTCTGGATGGCAGATTGCAGGAGTTACTTTGAACCATACAACCAGCCTTACTTGGCACTGGTGCCACCTTGGATCTGGGAACCATCCTGCCTATCGTTGATTTTCAGGGGCCAGCCGGCCACTCTCAGCCATAGGCCCCCAAACACAAACCACAGCCCTTTTCTCTAGCAAACAAAATTCAACTGCCCCGCTTCTGGATGGCAAATTGCAGGAGCCACTGGGTACTACAAAAACAGCCTGACTTGGCACTGGTGCCACCTTGCGTCTGGTTACCATGCGGCGTATCGTGCATTTTAAGGAGCCAGGTGGCCACTCCCAGCCATATGCCCCCAAACACAACCCACGGCCCTTTTCTCTGGCAAACAAAACTCAGCTGCCCCGCTTCTGGATGGCAGATTGCAGGAGACACTTGGTACTATCAAACCAGCCCGACTTGGCACTGGTGCCACCTTGGGTCTGGGAACCATCCTGCGTATTGTGGATTGTCAGGAGACAGCCAACCACTCTCGGCCACAGAGCCCAATCAAAAACAAAGGTCCGTTTCCCTGGCAAAAAAAACTCAGCTGCCCCGCTTCTGGATGGGAGATTGCAGGAGGCACTTGACACTGTCAAACGAGCCCCACTTGGCACTGGTGCCACCTTGGGTCTGGGAACCATGCTGCGTATCGTGGATTTTCAGGAGCCAGCCGGCCACTGCCAGCCACAGGCCCCCAAACACAAACCACAGCCTTTTTCTCTGGCAAACAAAACTCAGCTGCCCCGCTTCTGGATGGCAGATTGCAGGAGCCACTTGGTACTATCAAACCAGCCCGACTTGGCACTGGTGCCACCTTGGGTCTGGGAACCATCCTGCCTATCGTGGATTTTAAGGAGCCAGCCGGCTACTCCCAGCCACAGGCCCCCAACAAAAACCACGGCCCTTTTTTCTCGCAAACAAAACTTAGCTGCCTCACTTCTGGATGGCAGATTGCAGGAGCCACTTGGTGTAATCAAACCAGCCCGACTTGGCACTGGTGCCACCTTGGGTCTGGGAACCATCCTGCGTATCGTGGATTCTAAGGAGCCAGCCGGCCACTCCCAGCCACAGGCCCCCAAACAAAATCAACGGCGCTGTTCCCTGGAAAACAAAACACGCCTGCCAACTTTTTGATGGAGTTTGCAGGAGCCACTTGGTACTATCAAACCAGCCCGACTTGGCACTGGTGCCACCTTGGGTCTGGGAACCATCCTGCGTATCGTGGATTCTAAGGAGCCAGCCGGCCACTCCTAGCCACAGGCCCCCAAACAAAAACCTAGGCCTATTTCTCTGGCAAACAAAAGTAAGCTGCCCTGCTTCTGGATGGCAGATTGCAGGAGACACTTGGTACTATCAAACCAGCCCAACTTGGCACTGGTGCCACCTTGGATCTGGGAACCATGCTCTGTATCGTGGATATTCAGGGGCCAGCCGGCCACTCTCAGCCATATGCCCCCAAAAACAAACCACGGACCTTTTCTCTGGCAAACAAAAATCAGCTGCCCCACTTCTGGATGGCAGATTGCAGGAGCCACTTGGTACTATCACACCAGCACAACATGGCACTGCTGCCACCTTGGATCTGGGAACAATCCTGCGTATCGTACATATTCAGGAACCAGCCGAACACTCCCAGCCACAGGCCCCCAAACACAAACAACGGCCCTTTTCTCTGGCAAACAAAACTCAACTGCCCCTCTTCTGGATGGCAAATTGCAGGACGCACTTGGTACTACAAAAAGAGCCCGACTTGGCAGTGGTGCCACCTTGGCTCTGGGAACCATCCTGCGTATCGAGCATTTTAAGGAGCCAGCCGGCAATTCCCAGCCG